>NC_134601.1:109161315-109487025 GCF_037038515.1 Microtus pennsylvanicus
TCTTTAATCCATTTGGACTTGAGTTTTGTGCACGGTGATAGATATGGGTCTATTTTCATTCTTCTACAGGTTGACATCCAGTTGTGCCAGCACCATTTGTTGAAGATGCTTTCTTTCTTCCATTGTATACTTTTAGCTCCTTTATCGAAAATGAGGTGTTCATAGGTTTGTGGGGTAAAATCCGGGTCTTCTATACGATTCCATTGGTCGACTTCTCTGTTTTTATGCCAGTACCACCCTGTTTTCATTACTGTAGCTCTGTAATAGAGTTTGAAGTCAGGGATGGTAATGCCTCCAGAAGATCCTTTATTGTATAGGATTGTTTTGGCTATCCTGGGTTTTTTGTTTTTCCATATAAAGTTGATTATTGTCCTCCCCAGATCTGTAAAGAATTTTGATGGGATCTTGATGGGGATTGCATTGAATGTATAAATTGCCTTTGGTAGAATTGCCATTTTTACTATGTTGATCCTCCCAATCCAAGAGCAAGGGATGTCCATCCATTTTTTGGTATCCTCATCAATTTCTTTCTTCAATGCCTTAAAGTTCTTGTCAAATAGATCTTTCACTTCCTTGGTTAGATTTACAGCAAGATATTTTATGCTGTTTGTGGCTATCGTGAATGGAGAAGCTTCTCTGATTTCCCTCTCTGCTTCCATATCCTTTGTGTATAAGAGGGCGACTGATTTTTTGGAGTTGATCTTGTATCCTGCCACATTACTAAAGCTGTTTATCAGCTGTAAAAGTTCTTTGGTGGAGTTTTGGGGGTCGCTTATGTACACTATCATATCATCTGCGAATAATCATATGTCTTTTAAAAGAGAAAATATTACAGAGATAGAAATGAAGGATAAAATATCTTTATTTATAAAAATATGAAGAATTTTATCTAATTCACAAGTGCTAATATGTTTATATTGAAGAATACTTCATCAAGAGAGTCTGCCTTGCTATTTGTAAAAATCTTATATTACTTATGATTGTGGGGTATTATTTGTCACAGATATGGTAAAATGATGTTGATATTTTCAGTAAATTCCTTAAAACCACTCAATATAAATTTTCATGTAAGGGCACAAAATATCATTATTTTCTGTTGACAGTGCTTCTATAGTTTACAAAGTACAAGGTATTGGTGATTTCTAGGATAGCAACTGTTTGTGTACCATCATTTATGTATACTCATTATATTGTTATATTTATTTTTGCATCCATGAACTCTCAAAGATGAAATCATTCCTGAATGTTCAATCATGTTTTAATTTTTGCTTTCATGTCTATCTGCACAGATGACAGGAGGAATAGAATGATACATCATATCCTCTTGACCATGGAATCAATGTCATATATAAATCACCATTTCTTTTAAATGAATTGTCTTTTCTCCTGTGAAGTCAGAGCAACATATACCAAATTCCTGACTTGTATTTCCTTTCCCTTCTTATGATTTATAAGGTCTTCATATTTCTTAATGATTAAATAAAGTGTTTCAAGAAGCAATAAAGATGTTGTGAAAAGGATATCATTCAAAAAGCACATAAATATTCACTAAACTAATAAAATAACCACTCTGGTGTAACAAATGATATCAGTATTACTAAATCAGGACTGCTGAGAAGTCAAGAAAAATGGCACTGGGTTTTGATCCTACTACACGTAATGGCTTTGTGGGAGCTCATGCTGTTTGGATGCTCACCTTACTAGACCTGGAAGGAGGTGGGAGGTCCTTGGACATCCTACAGGGCAGGGAATACTGACTGCTCTTGGAGCTGATGAGGGAGGGGGACTTGTTTGGGGGAGGTGAGGGAATGGGAGGCAGTGGCAGGGAGGAGGCAGAAATCGTTAATAAATAAATAAAAAGAAATGTGATAATTACTGGAGATCCATGATTAAGAACACTGAAGAAATAAATTTTATATTATGCTTCATGCTTACTTTCAGCTTAAAATTATGATTTGCGGTTGAACAGTCCTAACACTCTATAAGATTTCACAGAAAAAACTCTTTGGGTCTGCCTCCATGTTACACATTATTTAAAAGAGAGGATGAAATATGTTTTCAAAAGTCTATCTGAGGAGATTATCTTTGTTAAATGACTTCAGTAAGCAAATGAATCAGGATATGCTTTAATAGTGTACATATGACTCAGTTACATTTGAAGAATAATTTCTTAAGAATGATATTCCATAGATACCATGCCCTACATATATGCATGTCCTGGTTACAATTCTCTCTTTGTATTGAAACAATTACTTAGGATGTAGTTAGTTATCAAATTAGAAAAGGCAGAGGAAATCTTCTTTTAGGGCTTGGAACAAGGAAAAACAAAATATATTAGAAAATGTTGTTACATACAGTTTAATGAAGTCTTAAGATATAAAGAAAGCAAAGTGCATTCAATACTCATAAACAAGAGATATGATTAAGAAACAATGACATTTTTTCTGTGAAAAATCCTGTTATTTAAACTTTCATTGTGTGCCTGGCAAAACAACGTTACTTTAGAGAAATTAGAGAAAATAATTGACCAATGTCTTCTGCAAATTTGGCATATTCAGTGTACTTTTACATCACATCACCTTCGTTCTCCTACTAATTAGTGCTATTCCTGTGTCCTCTTCTTGCAATTTCTCCAACTTCTTCATGAATATACAAATTCATTTCAATATATGCGTGAATATGTGTGTGTATTAAGAAAGAAGAGGTTGACATAGAAATTTATACCCAATTGTGTCCATTTAGAGTTTCTAATATGCATTTGTACCCAGTGCTGTCCTTTATGCTTCAATTACTTATTACCTATAAGTCTCATTTTAGAGGTAAAGGAAATATGGCTACATCTTGTCCTATCAGAAGTGGCTTTCTAAGCTGCCAAGACTTCAAATGGCATAGAAGTTCTAAAGCTCACCATGGGTAAAGCTTGCGCAATCTGAGAGGTAACTCAGAGGTGATTAGTTGAACTTACACCTTGAGCTGTAGAATGTAAATCATCCTTGATTCCATAAACATATTACTCTATCATTGTTCTTTTCATCAACTATTGTAATTTCTATGTATATTCTGAATGGTAATTTCTTAGTCACGACTACTAGAGATGATTTAAATACTGATCTTATTTAGTAGTACCCTCATGGTGACCAGGAATAAACTTCCTTCATCAAATTGTAGAATGCATTGTTCCTGCAGATATGTTCTTATAACAGCCTGAAGCCTCCCAAAGGTGTCAGTTTTACAAGTTTACATTGCAGGAATCCTCATCTTTTTATCTTCTCAACAAAATTAATACCAAGAAAACATACGACTCCATATCAAAACATGTATTATAAAACTAAAACTCATGTTCTCAGAGAGTGAAGCATAAATGTCTGAGACACACTTCAAACTGTTCAATGTCTTTAGCCAACAGGGAAATAAAATTGAATCTCCTTAGAGATATTGTCTATGATGCAGGGAAAGGGCTGTACTTGGTTCTGGTTGGTGGGAGTGAAAAATGATTCAGCCGTGATCAAAATCAGCAGGGGAAATGGCTGCCCTTGGCCCTGGTTGGTGGAAGTGAAAACTGATTCTGCTGTGATCAACATCAGTGGGTATGATCCTAACATCTGTCTTACCAAAAGTCCTTCAAAGAAGAATTACAACAAAACTCTGTTGACATATTTTACATTCATACATATGCACACACACACACACACTCACATATACCATTTTGTGGAACATTTACATGGTTTGCATGAGTGTGAGGTCCTATGTTCTGGGGATTCCCATATATTGTGGCTTAACCTTCACATAACCAAAGAAAGCTCGAGGAACCTAATTTTGGCCACAAGACATCATTTATTGAAGAAGTTGGATTAAATTGTCATAAAGCTATTATCTTTGTCATTGTTCTGATATGGCAATGGTTTATGACTAAATAGTTGTCCTTAGCATTCCAAGATAGGAGACAATCCTATTGTTCATGTTACCCCAGACAGCTTATTTTAATTTAATAGAAAACCAACCCTACCTGTATATTCTTGGTCAGTATCTTTCTGTAATATGAAATATAGGAACAAAAGAAGAGCATGATTGTATACAACAGTTCCTTTTCCTTCATTTTTAGACAAAATGCTACTTGCAAGCAAAGCTTTGAAATACCTAATTAGCTGCTCTGAAGCTCCTCTTGCCAAGAATAGCATTTGAAGTATAGACTCTGCTTGACACACATACCACCCAAATAGGAAAGAATATACCTTCTTCTCTGCAGCTCATGGAACCATCTCGAAAGTTGACCACATACTCAGTAACAAAGCAAACTTCCACAGTTACAAAAAAAAATATTAGTAACCACCTGTGTCTTATCGGATCACCATGGATTAAAGTTGGAATTCAACAACAATGCTACCCCCAGAAAGTCTACAAACTCATGGAAACTGAACAATCAACTACTGAACCACACCTGCATCAAGAAAGAAATAAAGAAAGAAATTAAAGTCTTTCTTGAATTCAATGAACATAAAGACTCAACATACTCAAACCTATGGGACACAATGAGAGCAGTGCCAAGAGGAAAGTTCATAGCACTAAGTGCACACTTAAAGAAAACAGAGAAAGCATACATTGGAGACTTAACAGCCCACCTGAAAGAAAAAAAGAAGCAGACTCACCTAGGAAGATTAGAACACTGGAAATAATCAAACTCGGGGCTGAAATCAACAAAATAGAAACACAGAAACAATCCAAAGAATCAATGAAGTAAAAAGTTGGTTCTTGGAGAAAATCAACAAGATCAACAAACCACTATCCAAAGTAATTAAACGACAGAGCGAGAACACGCAAATAAATAAGATCAGAAATGAAAAGGGGGACATAAACACAGACACAGAGGAAATTCAGAGAATCATTAAATCTTACTACAAAAGCCTGTATGCCGCACGGTGCCAGCCGGGCACGGGGAGCTCGGGGGTTCCTTGGCCTCCTGTACTTCTTGGGCTCTCTGCAGGACCTCTATTCCCTGGGTACTGCCTCTTTCTTCCTGGCCCACCCAGCTTCCATCCAGAGCCCTCCCCACTTCGGCCCCACCACTCTCTCTCGGCGCGTGGAATTGGGCGCTGTGTCCCAGTCCTCGGGGCGCCCAGGCAGGCTGCAGTTCCTTTGTTTCTGTGGCCTGCCTGCACCAAGCAGGGTAGGCGCATTGTTTGCGAGCTGCCCAACCAGCACGGAGGCCTGATCTCTCGGCCCCAGGAGAACCAGCGTTGGGGTGAGTTTCTGGCCCGCGGCGCCAGCCGGGGAAGGGGAGCTCGGGGGTTCCTTGGCCTCCTGTACTTCTTGGGCTCTCTGCAGGACCTCTATTCCCTGGGTACTGCCTCTTTCTTCCTGGCACACCCAGCTTCCGTCCAGAGTCCCCCCCACTTCGCCCCCCCACCCTCTTTTGGCGGGTGGCATCGCCCAGCCCAGCCTGTCTGGGCGCTAGGTCCCAGTCCTTGGGGCGCCCGGGCGGGCTCCAGTTCCTTTGTTTCTGTGGCCTGCCTGCACCAAGCAGGGTAGGCGCTTTGTTTGCGAGCTGCCCAACCAGCACGGAGGCCTGATCTCTCGGCCCCAGGAGAACCAGCGTTGGGACGAGCCAGGGTTGGGCATGGAGACCTGATCCCTTGGTGCCAGGAGAGCCAACATTGGGGAGGCCGCGTTGGGTAGGCAAGGAGACCTGATCTGGTAAAAGAAGATCCATAAGGGAGCATTTGGAAGAAGAGATGGGCAGACGCCAAGGCAAGAATTCGCCCAACAAACTGAAAAGCAACATCAAGCCACCAGAAACCAGCGACCTCACAACGGAAGGACATGAACACATTAATCAAGAAAGAGAAAAGATTGACTTCATGAAAGTGATTGACGCCCTTAAACAGCATGTAAAAAACGCCCTTATAGAAATGGATGAGAAATATAACAGAAAGTTTGAAGAATTGAATAAATCAGTGAATGATACCCTAGAAAACCAAGGAAAAACAATCAAACAGATAATGGAAACATTTCAAGGTTTGAAAACTGAAATGGAGGCAAAGAAGAAAACACAAACAGAGGGCCGGCTGGACATGGAAAATCTAGGTAAACGAATAGAGACTACAGAAACAAGCATAACCAGCAGAATACAAGAGATAGAAGAAAGACTCTCAGATTCTGAAGATACCATAGAGAAAATAAACACTATGATCAAAGAAAACAGCAAGTCCAACAAACTCTCATCACAAAACATTCAGGAAATATGGGACACAATAAAAAGACCAAACTTAAGAATAATACGAGTAGAAGAAGGAGAAGAAGTGCAGCTCAATGGTCCAGAAAATATATTTAACAAAATTATAGAAGAAAACTTTCCCAACCTAAAGAAAGATATACCTATGAAGGTGCAAGAAGCATACAGAACACCGAATAGGCTGGATCAAAAAAAAACATCCCCTCGCCATATAATTATCAAAACACACAGCATACAGAATAAGGAAAAACTATTAAGAGCGGCAAAGGAAAAAGGCCAAATTACTTACAAAGGTAAACCTATCAGACTTACACCTGACTTTTCCATGGAAACCATGAAAGCCAGAAGGTCCTGGATAGACGTACTGCAGAAACTGAGAGAACATGGATGCAAGCCCAGAATACTATACCCAGCCAAACTTTCGTTCACTATAAATGGAGAAAATAAAATTTTCCAGGATAAAAACAAATTCAAACAATATTCAGCCACAAATCCAGCCTTACAGAAAGTAATAGAAAAAAAATCACTAACCAAGGAGTCCAACAATGACCACAATAACTCAGACATCTAGAGACCCTTCATCAACACAAACCAAAGAAGGGATACACACAAACTCTACGACTAAAAAAAAAATGACCGGAATTAACAACCACTGGTCATTAATATCACTTAATATCAATGGACTCAACTCACCTATAAAAAGGCACAGGCTAAGGGATTGGATAAGAAAACAGGATCCAACATTCTGCTGTTTACAAGAAACACGCCTCAAACACAAAGACTGACACCTACTCAGAGTAAAGGGTTGGGAAAAGGCCTATCAAGCAAATGGACCTAAGAAACAAGCAGGTGTGGCCATACTAATCTCTAACAAAGTTGACTTCAAACTTAAATCAATCAGAAGAGATGGAGAGGGGCATTTTATATTCATAACAGGAAGAGTTCATCAGGATGAAGTCTCAATCCTGAACATCTATGCCCCTAACATAAAAGCACCCACGTACATAAAAGAAACATTGCTAAAATTCAAGGCAGCCATCAAACCGCACACACTAATAGTAGGAGACTTCAACACTCCTCTCTCACCAATGGACAGGTCAATCACACAGAAACCTAACAGAGAAATAAGAGAATTAATGGAGGTAATGAAGCAAATGGACTTAATAGACATCTATAGAACATTCCACCCAAATAGGAAAGAATACACCTTCTTTTATGCAGCTCATGGAACCTTCTCGAAAATCGACCACATAGTCAGTAACAAAGCAAACATCCACAGTTACAAAAAAATATTACTAACCACCTGTGTCTTATCAGATCACCATGGATTAAAGTTAGAATTCAACAACAGTGCTACCCCCAGAAAGCCCAAAAAGTCATGGAAACTGAACAGCCAACTACTGAACCATACCTGGATTAAGGAAAAAATAAAGAAAGAAATTAAAGTTTTCCTGGAATTCAATGAAAATAAAGAAACAACATACTCAAACTTATGGGACACTATGAAAGCAGTCCTAAGAGGAAAGTTCATAGCACTAAGTGCCCACTTAAAGAAAACAGAGAAAGCTCACATTGGAGACTTAACAGCCCACCTGAAATCTCTAGAAAAAAAAGAAGCAGACTCACCTAGGAGGAGTAGGAGACTGGAAATAATCAAACTGAGGGCGGAAATCAATAAAATAGAAACACAGAGAACAATCCAAAGAATCAATGAAACAAAAAGCTGGTTCCTGGAGAAAATCAACAAGATTGACAAACCCCTATCCAAACTAATCACATGGCAGAGAGAGAATTTGCAAATTAATAAGATCAGAAATGAAAAGGGGGACATAACCACAGACACAGAGGAAATTCAGAGAATCATTAGATCTTACTACAAAAGCCTATATGCCACAAAACTGGAAAATGTAAAGGAAATGGATACTTTATTAGATAAATATCATTTACCAAAGTTAAATCAGGACCAGGTGAACAATCTAAATAGACCTGTTACTCGTGAAGAATTAGAAGAGGTTATCAAAAACCTCCCTACCAAAAAAAGCCCAGGACCAGATGGTTTCAATGCGGAATTCTACCAGAACTTCCAAGAAGACCTAATACCTATACTCCTTAATGTATTTCACAATATAGAAACAGAGGGGTCATTACCGAATTCCTTTTATGAAGCTACAGTTACTCTGATACCAAAACCACACAAAGACTCAACCAGGAAACAGAATTACAGGCCGATCTCACTCATGAATATCGATGCAAAAATCCTCAACAAAATACTGGCAAACCGAATCCAAGAACACATCCAAAAAATTATCCACTATGATCAAGTAGGCTTCATTCCTGAGATGCAGGGCTGGTTCAACATACGAAAATCTATCAATGTAATCCAGCATATAAATAAACTGAAAGAAAAAAACCATATGATCATTTCATTAGATGCTGAAAAAGCATTCGACAAAATTCAACATCCATTTATGTGAAAAGTCTTGGAGAGATTAGGGATACAAGGGTCATACCTAAATATAATAAAAGCTATATACAGCAAGCCGACAGCTAACATCAAATTAAACGGAGAGAAACTCAAAGCCATCCCGCTTAACTCAGGAACACGACAAGGCTGTCCACTTTCGCCATACCTCTTCAATATAGTGCTGGAAGTTCTAGCAATAGCAATAAGACAACATAATGGGATCAAGGGGATTCGAATTGGAAAGGAAGAAGTTAAACTTTCGTTATTCGCAGATGATATGATAGTGTACATAAGCGACCCCCAAAACTCCACCAAAGAACTTTTACAGCTGATAAACAGCTTTAGTAATGTGGCAGGATACAAGATCAACTCCAAAAAATCAGTCGCCCTCTTATACACAAAGGATATGGAAGCAGAGAGGGAAATCAGAGAAGCTTCTCCATTCACGATAGCCACAAACAGCATAAAATATCTTGCTGTAAATCTAACCAAGGAAGTGAAAGATCTATTTGACAAGAACTTTAAGGCATTGAAGAAAGAAATTGAAGAGGATACCAAAAAATGGATGGACATCCCTTGCTTTTGGATTGGGAGGATCAACATAGTAAAAATGGCAATTCTACCAAAGGCAATTTATACATTCAATGCAATCCCCATCAAGATCCCATCAAAATTCTTCACAGATCTGGAGAAGAAAATAATCAACTTTATATGGAAAAACAAAAAACCCAGGATAGTCAAAACAATCCTATACAATAAAGGATCTTCTGGAGGCATTACCATCCCTGACTTCAAACTCTATTACAGAGCTACAGTAATGAAAACAGGGTGGTACTGGCATAAAAACAGAGAAGTCGACCAATGGAATCGTATAGAAGACCCGGATTTTATCCCACAAACCTATGAACACCTCATTTTCGATAAAGGAGCTAAAAGTATAAAATGGAAGAAAGAAAGCATCTTCAACAAATGGTGCTGGCACAACTGGATGTCAACCTGTAGAAGAATGAAAATAGACCCATATCTATCACCGTGCACAAAACTCAAGTCCAAATGGATTAAAGACCTCAATATCAGCCCGAACACACTGAACCTGATAGAAGAGAAAGTGGGAAATACCCTACAACAGATGGGCACAGGTGATCGCTTCTTAGGTATAACCCCAGAATCACAGGCATTAAGGGCAACATTGAATAAATGGGACCTACTAAAACTGAGAAGCTTCTGTAAAGCAAAGGACACTGTCACTAAGACACAAAGGCAACCTACTGACTGGGAGAAGATCTTCACCAACCCCGCAACAGACAAAGGTCTGATCTCCAAAATATATAGAGAACTCAAGAAACTAGACTTTAAAATGCTAATTAACCCAATTAAAAATGGGGCACTGAACTGAACAGAGAATTCTCAACAGAAGAAGTTCAAATGGCCAAAAGATACTTAAGGTCGTGCTCAATTTCCTTAGCAATCAGGGAAATGCAAATCAAAACAACTTTGAGATATCATCTTACACCTGTCAGAATGGCTAAAGTCAAAAACACCAAGGATAGCCTTTGCTGGAGAGGCTGTGGAGGAAGGGGTACCCTCATCCATTGCTGGTGGGAATGCAATCTTGTGCAACCACTGTGGAAGTCAGTGTTTCGGTTTCCCAGGAAATTCGGGATCAACCTATTCCTGGACCCAGCAATACCACTCTTGGAAATTTACCCAAGAGATGCTCTATCACATGTCAAAAGCATTTGTTCAACTATGTTCATAGCAGTATTATTTATAATATCCAGAACCTGGAAACAACCTAGATGCCCTTCAATGGAAGAATGGTTGAAGAAAGTATGGAATATATACACACTAGAGTACTATGCTGCGGTAAAAAACAATGACTTCTCGAATTTTGCATACAAATGGATGGAAATAGAAAACACTATCCTGAGTGAGGTATCCCAGACCCAAAAAGAAGAACATGGGATGTACTCACTCATAATTGATTTCTAGCCATAACTAGGGGTCTTGGAGTCTACAATTGGCGAACCTAAAGAAGCTAAGTAAGAAGGTGAACCCAAGGAAAAACATATAGTTATCCTCTTGGATAAGGGAAGTAGACAAAATTGCCGGGGAGAAAAGTGGGATCTTGGGGGTGGGGTGGGATGAGGGTAAGGGGAGATGGGGAGAGAAAAGGTAGAAGGGAAGGAGGGGGGACTTGGGGAAACAGGAGGATCGGGATAAAGTTAGGTTGGATAGGGGAGCACAAAACCACAATTCTTAGTTAAGGGACCCATTTTAGGGTGGGCAGGAGAATTGACCCTAGAGGGGCTCCCAGGTGCCCAAGCTGAGGTCCCCAATTAGTTCCTTGGGAACCTGAAGTGACCCTATCCTGGCGCAATACTGACGAATATCTTGCATATCATCCTAGAACTTTCATCTGGCGATGGCTGGAGATAGAGACAGAGACCCACACTGGAGCAATGGACTGAGCTCCCAAGGTCCAAATGAGGAGCAGAAGGAGGGAGAACATGAGCAAAGAAGTCGGGACCACGAGGGGTGCACCCACCCACTGAGACAGTGGAGCTGATCTACTGGGAGCTCACCAAGGCCAGCTGGACTGTTACCAAAAAAGCATGGGATAAAGCTGGACTCTCTGACCATGACGAACAATGAGGGCTGATGAGACGCCAAGGACAATGGCACGCAGTTTTGATCCTATGCAATTTGCTGGCTTGGTGGGAGCCTAGCCAGTTTGGATGTTCACCTCCCTAGATATGGACGGAAGGGGGAGGACCTAGGACTTACCACAGGGCAGGGAACCCTGACTGCTCTTTGGACTGGAGAGGGAGGGGGAGAGGAGTGGGGGGTGGGGGAGAGGGGTGGCAGGAGGGGGAGAAGAGTGGGAGGAGCGGGAGAAGAGTGGGAGGAGAGGGAGGAAAATGGGAGGCTGGGAGGAGGTGGAAATTTGTTTTTTTTCTTTATTCTTCTTTTATCAATAAAAAAATTAAAAAAAAAAACTTACAACCCTTAGGAAATGATGACAGATTAATATCTAAGGAATAGTTGTAAACTATTTATCTCCATATTCGACATAAAATTACTCTCTTGAGATGTTTGTGTGATAATCTACTTTGTTTAAAACAGAGTGTATTAGAACATTAATCAAATATTAAAACTCCGACTAATCAAAGGTTAAAAAAAAAGCCTGTATGCCACAAAACTGGAAAATGCAAAAGAAATGGACATTTTTTTTAGATAAGTACCATATACCAAAGTTAAACCAAGACCAGGTGAACAATCTAAATAGACCCATTTGTCGGGAAGAATTAGAAGCAGTTATGAAAAACATCCCTTCCAAAAAAAGCACAGGACTAGATGGTTTCAATGCAGAATTTTCCCAGAACTTCCAAGAAGAGCTAATACCTATACTCCTTAACGGATTTCACAATATAGAAACAGAAGAGTCATTGCCAAATTCCTTTTATGAAGCTACAGTCACCATGATACCAAAACCTCACAAAGATATAACCAAGAAAGAGAATTACATACCAATTTCACTCATGAACATGGATGCAAAAATTATCAATAAAATACTGGCAAACCGAATCCAAGAAAACATTAGAAAAATTATCCATTATGATCAAGTAGGCTTCATCCCATAGATGCAGGGCTGGTTCAACATACGCAAATCTATAAATGTAATCCATCATATAAATAAACTGAAAGAAAAAAAAAACATATGATCATTTCCTTAGATGCTGAAAAAGCATTCGACAAAATTCAACACTACTTTATGATAAAGGTCTTGGAGAGATTAGGGATACAAGAGTCATACCTAAATATAATAAAAGCTTTTTATAGCAAGCCGACAGCCAACATTAAATTAAGCGGAGAAAAACTCAAAGCCATCCCACGAAAATCAGGAACACGACAAGGCTGTCCACTCTCTCCATACCTCTTCAACATAGTGCTTGAAATTCTAGTAACAGCAATAAGACAACATAAGGGGATTAAGGGGATTCGAATTGGAAAGCAAGGAGTTAAACATTCGTTATTTGCAGATGATATGATAGTGTACATAACCAACCCCAGAAACTACACCAAAGAACTCCTACTGAAGGGGTTAAGTCAGCTCCCTTTAGAGGGCGGGGTTTGCCTCAGGCGAATGCCTGCCAATAAATGGTGCGCGGAGAGGCTCGCCCCTTATTTCCTCCCTACCTGTGCTACGCTGGAACTTTGGTTCAGTAAGTTTAACAATAAAGTGGTAAATATTCTTTGATATCTGCATTGCCTTTATTTTGTGTGGGTACACTCCTACAGCTGATAAACACCTTTAGTAACGAGGCAGGATAGAAGATCAACTCCAATAAATCATTTGTCCTCCTATACACTAAAGAAAAGGAAGCAGAGAGGGAAATCAGAGAAGCATCACCTTTCACTCTTGGGGTAACTCTAATCAAGGAAGTAAAGGATCTATTTGACAAGAACTTTAAGTCTTTGAAGAAAGAATTTGAAGAGGATACCAGAAAATGGAAGGATCTCCCTTGATCTTGGATTGTGGGGATCAACATAGTAAAAATGGCAATTCTACCAAAGGCAATTTATAGATTCAATGCAATCCCCATGAAGGTCCCATCAAAATTCTCAACAGACTCTGAGAGGTCAATAATCAACCTTATATGGAAAAACAAAAAATCCAGGATAGCCAAAGCAATCTTATACAATAAAGGATTGTCTGGAGACATTACCATCCCTGACTTCAAACTCTACTACAGATCTACAGTATTGAAAACAGCATGGTATTGGCATAAAAACAGAGAAGTCGACCAATGGAATCAAATACAAGACACAAATTTTAACCCTCAATCCTATGAACACCTGATTTTCTATAAATGAGCTAAAAGTATACAATGGAAGGAAGAAAGCATCTTCAATAAATGGTGCTGTAATAACTGGATAACAACCTGTAGAAGAATGAAAATAGATCCCTCTCTTTCACCATGCAAAAAACTCAAGTCCAAATGGATCAAAGACCTCAATATCAAGCTGAACACACTGAACCTGATAGAAGAGAAAGTGGGAAGTACTCTACAACATATGGGCACAGGAGATCACTTCCTAACGCTTAACCCCAATATCACAGAAATTAAGGGCAACTTTGAATAAAAGGGACCTCCTGAAATGGAGAAGCTTCTGTAAACAAAGGACCCTGTCACTAAGACAAAGGGGCAACCTACTGACTGGGAGAACATCTTCACCAACTCTGAAACAGACAATGGTCTGATCTCCAAAATATATAAAGAACTCCAGTAACTAGACTTTAAAACGCTAAATAACCCAATTAAAAAATGTGGCACTGAACTGAACAGAGAATTCTCAACAGAAGAAGTTCAAATGGCCAAAAGATACTTAAGGTCATGCTCAACCTCCTTAGCGATCAGGGAAATGCAAATCAAAACAACTTTGAGATACCATCTTACACCTGTCAGAATGGCTAAAATCAAAAACACCAATGATAGCCTTTGCTGGAGAGGTTGTAGAGGAAGGGGTACCCTCATCCATTGATGGTGGGAATGCAAAACTTTGGAAATCAGTGGGGCGATTTCTCAGGAAATTCAGGATCAAACTACCACAGGACCCAGCAATACCACTCTTGGGAATATACCCAAGAGATGTCCTATCATATTACAAAAGCATTTGTTCAACTATGTTCATAGCAGCATTATTTTTAATAGCCAGAACCTGGAAATATCCTAGATGCCCTTCAATGGAAGAATGGATGAAGAAAGTGTGGAATATATACATACTAGAGTACTACTCAGTGGTAAAATACAATGACATCTTGAATTTTGCATGCAAATGGATAGAAATAGAAAACACTATCCTGAGTGAGGTAACCCAGAACCAAAAAGATTAACATGGGATATACTCACTCATAATTGGTTTCTAGCCATAAATAAAAGACATTGAGCCTATAATCTGTGATTCTAGAGAAGCTAAATAAGAAGGTGAACCCAAAGAAAAACATATAGTCATCCTCCTGGATATGGGAAGTAGACAAGATTCCAGGGCAAAAATTGGGAATTTAGGGGTGGGGTGGGGATAAGGGGAAATGGGGAGAGAAAAGTGTGTACGGGAGGATGGGGTGAGCTTGGGGGAATGGGATGGTTGTGATAAAGGAAAAGTAGATATGGGAGCAGGGAAGTATATATCCTAATTAAGGGAGCCATCTTAAGGTTGGCAAGAGACTTGAGTCTAGAGGAGCTCACAGGTGTCCAGGAGGTGTCCCCAGTTAGTTCCTTGGGGAACTAAGGAGAGGGAACCTGAAACAGCCCTGTCATATAGCCATACTGATGAATATCTTGCATATCACCATAGAACCTTCATCTGGCAATGGATGGAGAGAGAGACAGAGACCCACATTGGAGCACCAGACTGAGCTCCCAAGGTCCAAAGGAGGAGCAGAAGAAGGGAGAACATGAGCAAGGAAATCAGGACCGGGAGGAGTGCACTGACCCATTGTGACAGTGAGGCTGATATATAGGGAGCTCAAAGACCAGCTGGACTGCGACTGAATATGCATGGGATAAAACTGGACTCTCTGAACATGGCGGACAATGAGGACTGATGAAAAGCCAAGGACAATGGCACTGGTTTTTGATCCTTCTGCATGAACTGGCTTTGTGGGAGCCTAGACTGTTTTAAAGCTCACCTTCATGGACCTACATGGAGGCGGGAGGACCTTGGACTTCCCATAGGGCAGGAAACCCTAACTGCTCTTCAGATTGGAGAGGGAAGGGAAAGGAGTTTGGGGAGGGGAAGAGAAGCGAGGGAGGGAGGGGAGTGCGGGGAGGAGGAGGGAAATGGGAGGCAGGGAGGAGGCAGAAATTTAAAAAAAAATATGTGTACATTGTGAAAAAAAGAGTCCCAGAGACAATTTGCAAGTCAATAAACCAGAGAGCCTTACTCATGAAAAATATAATAAAAAATTGCAAACTACGAAAAGCAATCTACATATTCAATGCAATGCCCATAAAATCCCAGAAAAATTCTTCAAAGACCTTTAAAGAACACTACTCAACTTCTTATAAAAAAGCAAAAAAAAAATACCCATGGAAGCCAAAACAATAATGTACAATAAAGGAACTTCTGAAGGCATCACAATTCCTGACTTTAAACTCTACTATAGAGCAACAGTACTGAAAAAAATAAAACTCATACAGACATAAAAAAAAAACAGACAGAAGGACCAATGGAAGTGATTCGAAGATGGAGATAATAAGCCACACATCAAATAACAACTGATTTTTGACAAAAAGGGTATAAAATATAAAATAGAAAAAAAGAAAGTTTATTTAACAAATGGTGCTGGCATAACTGAATATTGACTTGTAAAGGAATGAAAATAGATCCATATCTACTAACATGCACAAAACTCAAGTCCAAATGGATCAAAGACCTCAACATAAAACCAAATACACTGAACCTTATAGAAAAGAAATTGGGAAGTACACTTGAATGCATTGACACACGAGACCACTTCCAAATATAACCCAAGTAGCACAGAAACTTGAGAGAAACATTTAATATGGGACCTTCTGAAACTGAAAAGCTTCTATAAATCAAAGGACATGGTCAACAAGACCAAATGGCAGTCTACAGAATGGGAAAAAAATCTTCACCAACCACACATCACACAGAAATCTTATCTCAAAAATATACAAAGAACTAAAGATTCAGCCATCAAAAATAATAACAATAATCCAATTTTAAAAAATGAAGTACAAACCTAAACAGAGAACTCTCAACAGAAGAATCTAAAATGGCTGAAAGACACTTACGAATGTGTTCAACATCCTTAAACAGCAGAGGAATGCAAACCAATACAACACTGAGATTTAATCTAACACGTGTAATAATGGCCACGATGAAAACACTGATGACAACTTATGCTGAAGAGGTTGTGGGGTAAAGGGAACACTCCTGCATTTTTAGAACAGCCACTTTCAATGTCAGTATGGCAATTTTTTTTAGAAAATTAGGAAACAACCTTCCTCCATACACAGCAATACCACCTTTTGGTATATACCCAAAGGATTCTCAAAAGTACCACAAGGACATGTGCTCAGCTATGTTCACAACAGCATTGTTTGTCATAGTCAGAACCTGGAAACAAGTTAAATGATTCTTGACCAAAGAATGGATAAGGAAAATATGGTATATTTACACAATGGAGTATTACACAGCAGAAAAAAAATGACAACATGAAAATTGCAGGCAAATGAATGGATCTAGAAAACGTCATATTGAGTGAGGTAACTGAGACCTAGAAAGACAAATATCTTATATACTTCCTCATAAGTAGGTTTTAGACATAAACAAAAAAAAAACAGCATATAATTCACAACCCGGAGAACCTAAACAACAATGAGGATGCTAAGAGAGACATGTATGGATCTAATCCACATGGGAATAAAAAAAGAAAAGATCTCCTGAGTAAATTGGGGGTATGGGGAGCATGGAAGAGGGTGGATGGGAATGGAAGAGGAAGGAGGAAAAACAGAGAAAATATATAGTTCAATAAAATCAATAATAAGAATAATAGGTTATCTAAAAAACAAGAAGCAGACAAGGACAGCGAGGACAAAACAAATGTCAATCTTACCCAAAGCAATCTACAGATTAAGTGCAATGCCCTGTAAAATCCCATCAAAATTCTTCAAAGACCTCTAAAGAACATTACTCAACTTCATATATAAAAGCAAAAATAAATAAATAAATGAATAAATAAACAAATCAAACCAAAAAACTAGGATAGCTGAAACAATCATGTACAATAAAGGAACTTCTGAAGACATCACAATCTCTGATTTCAAACTTTACTACAGAACTACAATACTGAAAATATTCTGGTATTGGCATAAAAACAGACAGGAGGACTAATGAAACTGAATCAAAGACCCTGAAATTAATCCACACATCTACTAACACCTGATTTTTGACAAAAAACAAAAAAAAATAGAAAATATAAAATAAAGAAAGCTGTTATAATAAATGGTATTGGCAGAACTGGATAAAGAATAAAGATAGATCCATATCTATCACCATGCACAAAACTCAAGGCCAAATGGATCAAAGACCTCAGAATAAAACCAAACACACGGAACCTCATGGAAGAGAATGTAGGAAGTACATTTCAATGCATTGGCACAAAACACTTCGTAAATGTGACTCCAGTAGCACAGACACTGAGAGAAAAAATTAATAAATGGAACTTTCTAAAACTGAAAATGTTCTGTAAAGCAAAGGACATGGTCAACAAGACAAAACAACAGCCTACAAGAATGGGAAAAGATCTTTACCAACCCCACATAATACAGAGGACTGATCTCCAAAATAAACAAAGAATTCTAGAAACTGGCCATCAAAAGAACAAAATATCCAATAAAATAATCGGGTACAAACCTAAAGAGAGAACTCTCAACAGATAAATCTAAAATGGGTGAAAGACACTTAAGAAATGCTCAACATCCTTAGCCATCAGGGAAATGCAAATCAAAACAACACTGAGATTCCATATTTCATCTGTAAGAATGTACATGATCAAAAACATTGATGACAACTTATGCTGGAGAGGATAAGGGGTAAATGGAACACTCCTCTATTCTTGGTGGGAGTGCAAATGATACAGCCACTTTGGAAATCAGTATGGTGATTTCTCAGAAAATTAGGAAACAAACTACCTCAAGAACCATTCATGCAACTTTTGGGTATATACCCAAGTATGCTCAATCATACCAAAAGGACATGTGCTCAACTCTTCATAGGAGCATTATTTGTCATAGCCAGTACCTGGAAGCAACCTAAATGCCCCTTAATCAAAGAATGGATAAGGAAAATGTGGTACATTTACACCATGAAGTACTACACAGCAGAAAAAATAATGACATCTTGAAATTTTCAGACAAATGGATGGATCTAGAAAACATCATACTGAGTGAGGTAACAAAAACTCAGAAAGGCAAATATCATATGTACTCACTCACAGTGGCTTTTTAACATAATGCAAAGAAAAGCAGCCTACAATGCGCAATCCCAGAGAACCTAGACAACAAAGAGTACCCTAAGAGAGAAATACATGGATTTAATCTACGTGGGAAGTAGAAAAAGACAAGATCTAAGTAAATAAAGAAAGTAGGAATCATGGGAGATGGTAGAAGAGGAGGGTAGAGGAAGGGAGGGGAACAGAAAATATATAGCTTAATAAAAGCATTTTTTATTTATTAGAATATTAAAAATTACCAATCCAAGTTCACACTCCCTCTTCTTCTCCCACTCCCTTCCCTCATCCCACACCCTCTCATCCCACACCCCGACCACTCCTCAGAGATTGTAAGGCACATTGCTTTATGGAAGGTCAATGTAGTAATATGGGGCAGCGGCGGGGCTATGTCCCCAAAACCCCAGCCGCCTGCCCGGCTAGCTTATGCCCCGAAATAATTACACAGACACTGTATTCTTTTAAACACTGCTTTGGCCCATTCCTATCTAGCCTCTTCTAGGCTAATTCTCACATATTAATTTAGCCCATTTCTAATCATCTGTGTAGCGCCCTAGGTGCGCTTACCGGGAAGATTCTAGCCTAAGTCCATCCTGGGTCGGAGCTTCATAGCGTGCGTCTTCCCTGGAGCAGGTAGCATGGCGTCTCTCCTGCATCTGCTCCGGAGAGCAGAGCTGTGGAGTCTGACCTCACTTCCTCTTCCTCCCGGCATTCTGTTCTGTTTACTCCTCCCACCTATCTCCTAACCAATGAGAGCCAAGCAGCTTCTTTTATTTTAACCAATGACCTTCCTCCATCATTTCCCCTTTTTCGGTTTAAACAAAAAAAAGGGTTCCTCCTCCCTTCCCTGGTGGCAGAGAGCCTCCCTGCTCTGCCTGCTTGGGCGCTGGGTCCTAACCCCAAGCGTAGGGTAAAGGGGAGCTCGGGGGCTTCTTTGTCCCCATAGCCCGCCTGCAGCAAGCAGGGTGGGCCCATTGTCTGCGAGCTAACCAAGCAGCACGGAGTCTCGATCAGGGTACCTAGTGAGACATCATTGTGGTGAGTGAGTGCTGCGGCACCCGGGAACAGCCCGCCTACACTTCCTGATCAACCTACAGGGCTACACTGCCCGGTACCTCCTCTCTCTTCCTATCCCATCCAGCTTACATCCAGATCCCCCCACCCTCTGTTTCTCTTCCCCCTCCCTTCCCTGGTGGCAGAGAACCTCCCTGCTCTGCCTGCTTGGGCGCTGGGTCCTAACCCCAAGCGTAGGGTAAAGGGGAGCTCGGGGGCTTCTTTGTCCCCATAGCCCGCCTGCAGCAAGCAGGGTGGGCCCTTTGTCTGCGAGCGAACCAAGCAGCACGGAGTTTCGATCAGGGTACCTAGTGAGACATCATTGTGGTGAGTGAGTGCTGCGGCACCCGGGAACAGCCCGCCTACACTTCCTGATCAACCTACAGGGCTACACTGCCCGGTACCTCCTCTCTCTTCCTATCCCATCCAGCTTACATCCAGATCCCCCCACCCTCTGTTTCTCTTCCCCCTCCCTTCCCTGGTGGCAGAGAACCTCCCTGCTCTGCCTGCTTGGGCGCTGGGTCCTAACCCCAAGCGTAGGGTAAAGGGGAGCTCGGGGGCTTCTTTGTCCCCATAGCCCGCCTGCAGCAAGCAGGGTGGGCCCTTTGTCTGCGAGCGAACCAAGCAGCACGGAGTTTCGATCAGGGTACCTAGTGAGACATCATTGTGGTAAGTGAGTGCTGCGGCACCCGGGAACAGCCCGCCTACACTTCCTGATCAACCTACAGGGCTACACTGCCCGGTACCTCCTCTCTCTTCCTATCCCATCCAGCTTACATCCAGATCCCCCCACCCTCTGTTTCTCTTCCCCCTCCCTTCCCTGGCGGCAGAGAGCCTCCCTGCTCTGCCTGCTTGGGCGCTGGGTCCTAACCCCAAGCGTAGGGTAAAGGGGAGCTCGGGGGCTTCTTTGTCCCCATAGCCCGCCTGCAGCAAGCAGGGTGGGCCCTTTGTCTGCGAGCGAACCAAGCAGCACGGAGTTTCATCAGGGCACCTAGTGAGACATCATTGTGGTAAGTGAGTGCTGCGGCACCCGGGAACAGCCCGCCTACACTTCCTGATCAACCTACAGGGCTACACTGCCCGGTACCTCCTCTCTCTTCCTATCCCATCCAGCTTACATCCAGATCCCCCCACCCTCTGTTTCTCTTCCCCCTCTCTTCCCTGGTGGCAGAGAACCTCCCTGCTCTGCCTGCTTGGGCGCTGGGTCCTAACCCCAAGCGTAGGGTAAAGGGGAGCTCGGGGGCTTCTTTGTCCCCATAGCCCGCCTGCAGCAAGCAGGGTGGGCCCTTTGTCTGCGAGCGAACCAAGCAGCACGGAGTTTCATCAGGGCACCTAGTGAGACATCATTGTGGTGAGCGAGTTCTGCGGCACCCGGGAACAGCCCGCCTACACTTCCTGATCAACCTACAGGGCTACACTGCCCGGTACCTCCTCTCTCTTCCTATCCCATCCAGCTTACATCCAGATCCCCCCACCCTCTGTTTCTCTTCCCCCTCCCTTCCCTGGCGGCAGAGAGCCTCCCTGCTCTGCCTGCTTGGGCGCTGGGTCCTAACCGCAAGCGTAGGGTAAAGGGGAGCTCGGGGGCTTCTTTGTCCCCATAGCCCGCCTGCAGCAAGCAGGGTGGGCCCTTTGTCTGCGAGCGAACCAAGCAGCACGGAGTTTCGATCAGGGCACCTAGTGAGACATCATTGTGGTGAGTGAGTGCTGCGGCACCCGGGAACAGCCCGCCTACACTTCCTGATCAACCTACAGGGCTACACTGCCTGGTACCTCCTCTCTCTTCCTATCTCATCCAGCTTACATCCAGATCCCCCTACCCCCTGTCTCCCTCCATCCCTCCCTTCTTGGAGCAGAGTGCCGCCCTGTTCAGCCTGCCTGGGCGCTGGGACTGAACCCGAAGGTGAGTGCAAAGGGGAAGGTGGTAGCTCCTTTGTCTCCATAACCTGCCTGCAGCAAGCAGGGTGGGCCTTTGTTTGGAAGCTAACCAAGCAGCAAGGAGATCGGAACTGGACTCCAGGAGAAACATCACGGGGGAGTGACATCACTTGGAAGGTACATCAGTTGGCAAGAAGACCTGATCCTGTAAAAGAAGATCCATAGGAGAATATTGGAAGGAAGAGATGGGGAGACGCCAATGCAAGAATTCACCCAACAATCTGAAGAACAACACGAAACCACCAGAAGCCAGTGACCTCACAACAGGAGGACATGAACACCTTAATCATGAAGAAGGAGGAAAGACTGACTTCATGACAGTGATTGACACCCTTAAACAGCATATAAAAAACGCCCTTATAGAAATGGATGAGAAGTATAACAGAAAGTTCGAGGAATTGAGTAAATCAGTGAATGATACCCTAGGAAAGCAAGGAAAAACAATCAAGCAGATAATGGAAACAGTTCATGATTTGAAAAATGAAATGGAGGCAAAGAAGAAAACACAAACAGAGGGCCGGCTGGACATGGAAAATCTAGGTAAACGAATAGAGACTACAGAAACAAGCATAACCAGCAGAATACAAGAGATAGAAGAAAGAATCTCAGAGTCTGAGGATAACATAGAGAAAATAAACGCACTGATCAAAGAAAACAGCAAGTCCAACAAACTCTCATCACAAAACATTCAGGAAATATGGGACACAATAAAAAGACCAAACCTAAGAATAATTGGAGTAGAAGAAGGAGAAGAAGTGCAGCTCAACGGTCCAGAAAATATACTTAACAAAATTATAGAAGAAAACTTTCCCAACCTGAAGAAGGATGTACCTATGAAGGTTCAAGAGGCATACAGAACCCCAAATAGGCTGGATCAAAAAAAAACATCCCCTCGCCATATAATAATCAAAACACAAAATATACAGAATAAAGAAAGAATATTAAGAGCTGCAAAGGAAAAAGGCCAACTTACTTATAAAGGTAAACCTATCAGACTTACACCTGACTTCTCTATGGAAACCATGAAAGCCAGAAGGTCCTGGATAGATGTACTGCAAAAACTAAGAGACCATGGATGCAAGCCCAGACTACTATATCCAGCCAAGCTTTCGTTCACCATAAATGGAGAAAACAAAATTTTCCAGGATAAAAACAAATTTAAGCAATACGTAGCCACAAATCCAGCCTTACAGAAAATAATAGAAGGAAAATCACTAACCAAGGAGTCCAACAAAGACCTCAATAACTCAGACATCTAGAGACCCTTCACCAGCGCAACTCAAAGAAGGGAAACACACAAACCCTACTACTTAAAAAGTGACCGGAGTTAACAACCACTGGTCATTAATATCACTTAATGTCAATGGACTCAACTCACCTATAAAAAGGCACAGGCTAAGAGATTGGATAAGAAAACAGGATCCAACATTCTGCTGTCTACAAGAAACACACCTCAACCACAAAGACAGGCACCTACTCAGAGTAAAGGGCTGGGAAAAGGCTTATCAAGCAAATGGACCTAAGAAACAAGCAGGTGTGGCCATACTAATTTCTAACAAAGTTGACTTCAAACTTAAATCAATCAAAAGAAATGGAGAGGGACATTTTATACTCATAACAGGAAAAATTCATCAGGAAGAAATCTCAATCCTGAATATCTATGCCCCTAATATAAAAGCACCCACGTATGTAAAAGAAACATTGCTAAAATTCAAGGCAGCCATCAAACCGCACACACTAATAGTAGGAGACTTCAACACTCCTCTTTCACCAATGGACAGGTCAATCAGACAGAAACCTAACAGAGAAATTAGAGAATTAATGGAGGTAATGAAGCAAATGGACTTAACAGACATCTATAGAATATTCCACCCAAATAGGAAAGAATATACCTTTTTCTCTGCAGCTCATGGAACCTTCTCGAAAATTGACCACATACTTGGTAACAAAGCTAACTTACACAGCTACAAAAAAATATTACTAACCACCTGTGTCTTATCAGACCACCATGGATTAAAGTTAGAATTCAACAACAATGCTACCCCCAGAAAGCCTACAAACTCATGGAAACTGAACAGTCAACTACTGAACCATACCTGGATTAAGGAGGAAATAAAGAAAGAAATTAAAGTCTTCCTTGAATTCAATGAAAATAAAGAAACAACATACTCGAACTTATGGGACACTATGAAAGCAGTCCTGAGAGGAAAGTTCATAGCACTAAGTGCCCACTTAAAGAAAACAGAGAAAGCACATATTGGAGACTTAACAGCCCACCTGAAAGCTCTAGAAAAAAAAGAAGCAGACTCACCTAGGAGGAGTAGAAGACTGGAAATAATCAAACTGAGGGCTGAAATCAACAAAATAGAAACACAAAAAACAATCCAAAGAATCAATGAATCAAGAAGCTGGTTCCTGGAAAAAATCAACAAGATTGACAAACCCCTATCCAAACTAATCAAACGGCAGAGAGAAAATTTGCAAATTAATAAGATCAGAAATGAAAAGGGGGACATAACCACAAACACAGAGGAAATTCAGAGAGTCATTAGATCTTACTACAAAAGCTTGTATGCCACTAAACTGGAAAATGTAAAAGAAATGGACACTTTCTTAGATAAATACGATTTACCAAAATTAAATCAGGACCAGGTGAACAAGCTAAACAGACCTGTCAGTCGCGAAGAACTAGAAGATGTTATCAAAAACCTCCCTACCAAAAAAAGCCCAGGGCCAGATGGTTTCAATGCGGAATTCTACCAGAACTTCCAAGAAGACCTAATACCTATACTCCTCAATGTATTCCACAATATAGAAACAGAAGGGTCATTACCAAATTCCTTTTATGAAGCTACAGTTACTCTGATACCAAAACCACACAAAGACTCAACCAGGAAAGAGAATTACAGGCCGATCTCACTCATGAATATCGACGCAAAAATTCTCAACAAAATACTGGCAAACCGAATCCAAGAACACATCCGAAAAATTATCCATTATGATCAAGTAGGCTTCATTCCTGAGATGCAGGGCTGGTTCAACATACGAAAATCTATCAATGTAATCCATCATATAAATAAACTGAAAGAAAAAAACCATATGATCATTTCATTAGATGCTGAAAAAGCATTTGACAAAATTCAACATCCATTTATGTTAAAAGTCTTGGAGAGATTAGGGATACAAGGGTCATACCTAAATATAATAAAAGCTATATACAGCAAGCCGACAGCCAACATCAAATTAAATGGAGAGAAACTCAAAGCCATCCCGCTTAACTCAGGAACACGACAAGGCTGCCCACTTTCGCCATACCTCTTCAATATAGTGCTGGAAGTTCTAGCAATAGCAATAAGACAGCATAATGGGATCAAGGGGATTCGAATTGGAAATGAAGAAGTTAAACTTTCGTTATTCGCAGATGATATGATAGTGTACATAAGCGACCCCCAAAATTCCACCAAAGAACTTTTACAGCTGATAAACAGCTTTAGTAATGTGGCAGGATACAAGATCAACTCCAAAAAATCAGTCGCCCTCCTATACTCAAAGGATATGGAAGCAGAGAGGGAAATCAGAGAAGCTTCTCCATTCACGATAGCCACAAACAGCATAAAATATCTTGGGGTAAATCTAACCAAGGAAGTGAAAGATCTATTTGACAAGAACTTTAAGGCATTGAAGAAAGAAATTGAAGAGGATACCAAAAAATGGATGGACATCCCTTGCTCTTGGATTGGGAGGATCAACATAGTAAAAATGGCAATTCTACCAAAGGCAATTTATAGATTCAATGCAATCCCCATCAAGATCCCATCAAAATTCTTCACAGATCTGGAGAGGACAATAAT
Organism: Microtus pennsylvanicus; assembly: GCF_037038515.1. Classification (NCBI taxonomy): domain Eukaryota; kingdom Metazoa; phylum Chordata; class Mammalia; order Rodentia; family Cricetidae; genus Microtus; species Microtus pennsylvanicus. The sequence continues at coordinate 109,186,890 of NC_134601.1, forward strand.
CAACTTTATATGGAAAAACAAAAAACCCAGGATAGCCAAAACAATCCTATACAATAAAGGATCTTCTGGAGGCATCACCATCCCTGACTTCAAACTCTATTACAGAGCTACAGTAATGAAAACAGGGTGGTACTGGCATAAAAACAGAGAAGTCGACCAATGGAATCGTATAGAAGACCCGGACTTTATCCCACAAACCTATGAACACCTCATTTTCGATAAAGGAGCTAAAAGTATACAATGGAAGAAAGAAAGCATCTTCAACAAATGGTGCTGGCACAACTGGATGTCAACCTGTAGAAGAATGAAAATAGACCCATATCTATCACCGTGCACAAAACTCAAGTCCAAATGGATTAAAGACCTCAATATCAGACCGAAAACACTGAACCTGATAGAAGAGAAAGTGGGCAATACCCTACAACAGATGGGCACAGGCGATCGCTTCTTAGGTATAACCCCAGAAGCACAGGCATTAAGGGCAACATTGAATAAATGGGACCTACTAAAACTGAGAAGCTTCTGTAAAGCAAAGGACACTGTCACTAAGACACAAAGGGAACCTACTGACTGGGAGAAGATCTTCACCAACCCCGCAACAGACAAAGGGCTGATTTCCAAAATATATAGAGAACTCAAGAAACTAGACTTTAAAATGCTAATTAACCCAATTAAAAAATGGGGCACTGAACTGAACAGAGAATTCTCAACAGAAAAGTTCAAATGGCCAAAAGATACTTAAGGTCGTGCTCAATTTCCTTAGCAATCAGGGAAATGCAAATCAAAACAACTTTGAGATACCATCTTACACCTGTCAGAATGGCTAAAGTCAAAAACAACAAGGATAGCCTTTGCTGGAGAGGCTGTGGAGGAAGGGGTACCCTCATCCATTGCTGGTGGGAATGCAATCTTGTGCAACCACTGTGGAAGTCAGTGTTTCGGTTTCTCAGGAAATTCGGGATCAACCTACCCCTGGACCCAGCAATACCACTCTTGGGAATTTACCCAAGAGATGCTCTATCACATGTCAAAAGCATTTGTTCAACTATGTTCATAGCAGTATTATTTGTAATAGCCAGAACCTGGAAACAACCTAGATGCCCTTCAATGGAAGAATGGATGAAGAAAGTATGGAATATATACACACTAGAGTACTACGCTGCGGTAAAAAAACAATGACTTCTCGAATTTTGCATGCAAATGGATGGAAATAGAAAACACTATCCTGAGTGAGGTATCCCAGACCCAAAAAGAAGAACATGGGATGTACTCACTCATAATTGGTTTCTAGCCATAAATAGGGGTCACAGAATCTACAATTGGCGAACCTAAAGAAGCTAAGTAAGAAGGTGAACACAAGGAAAAACATATCGTTATCCTCTTGGATAAGGGAAGTAGACAAAATTGCCGGGGAGAAAAGTGGGATCTTGGGGGTGGGGTGGGAAGGGGGTAAGGGGAGATGGGGAGAGAAAAGGTAGAAGGGAAGGAGGGGGGACTTGGGGAAATAGGAGGATCGGGATAAAGGAAGGTTGGATAGGGGAGCACGGAACCACAATCCTTAGTTAAGGGACCCACTTTAGGGTGGGCAGGAGAATTGACCCTAGAGGGGCTCCCAGGAGCCCAAGCTGAGGTCCCCAGTTAGTTCCTTGGGCAGCTGAGGATAGGGAACCTGAAATGACCCCATCCTAGCGCAATACTGACGAATATCTTGCATATCATCTTAGAACTTTCATCTGGCGAGGGATGGAGATAGAGACAGAGACCCACACTGGAGCACTGGACTGAGCTCCCAAGGTCCCAATGAGGAGCAGAAGGAGGGAGAACATGAGCAAAGAAGTCGGGACCACGAGGGGTGCACCCACCCACTGAGACTGTGGAGCTGATCTACTGGGAGCTCACCAAGGCCAGCTGGACTATTACCAAAAAAAGCATGGGATAAAACTGAACTCTCTGATCATGACGAACAATGTGGGCTGATGAGACGCCAAGGACAATGGCACGCAGTTTTGATCCTACGCAATCTGCTGGCTTGGTGGGAGCCTAGCCAGTCTGGATGTTCACCTTCCTAGATATGGACGGAGGGGGGAGGACCTAGGACTTACCACAGGGCAGGGAACCCTGACTGCTCTTTGGACTGGAGAGAGAGGGGGAGAGGAGTGGGGGGAAGGGGAGAGGGGTGGGAGGAGGGGGAGAAGAGTGGGAGGAGAGGGAGAAGAGTGGGAGGAGGGGGAGGGAAAAGGGAGGCTGGGAAGAGGTGGAAATTTGTTTTTTTTTCTTTATTCTTCTTTTATCAATAAAAAAATGTTAAAAAAAAAAAAGGAAGGCTTTAACCTTAACATAGCAAAATTACATATAACAAAACAGTTATCAAGTAAAAGTTACATCAGAAACATTTATACATATAACAAAATTGACCGTAAATCTCTATCAATAAAGCAAAATATATACTAATGCAAATTATTCATGTCTATATCATATCCCCCTTTAAATGTAAAAGAACATTTATAAACTATATTTGGGAACATGGGCACAGTTTTTTCTCTCCAAACTGCTTCCTGCTGAATGGGGGCGTCGTTAATTAGATCTTTCATGGTATAACCTGTGTGCTAGTTTCATCTCAGTTGGCAGTTGAGCAAAGCAATTTTCTGAAGATATTCACAGCAACCCTTCAGGAGGACGTGGTCCATCATACCAAATCGGAATAGAAGAAATGAACAGGGTCTCACTCCTCTGTGAAAACAAAAGAAGACTCTCTCCAAAGCATCATATCCTTAGATCCAAATTTTAAAATCGTAATACCCTTATATCCATTCTGGTTTAGCTTGGCAGCCCATATAATGAAATGTCTCTCTTTACTTAGCTCCTTCACAGTCAAAAATTTTAAAGAAAACACAATGTACATAATCCAGACTCTGTGAATTTTTCATTTTTACTTGGCTTTTTACTCTATCACTTTTTTTTATTCTGTCTCTTTAAAGACTTTACTTTTTTTAACATTTACTTTATTTTCTATATTCTTATTCTTCTCTCTCCCAAGCCTATGTACATTCATCCAACAGTGTGACTCATTTAGTGGTCTGAATCTGTCCTATTGTGAATCTGCAATTTTTTACTATCCAGGAGCACTTTTGATTTGTACCTTTAAATCACTAGGCGCTTAAGAATCTAAGCTGTGACATTCCTAGGTTAATGTTTTGCTTTTTGAGCGCATATCTTTGACCTGGAATAACCCTGTAGACCAGGCTGTCTTTGAACGCTCAGAGATCCGCCTGTCTCTGCCTCCCAGGCATTGGGATTAAAGGTGTTTGCTACTACACCTTGAACTCACAGAGATCTGTTTGTCTCTGCCTTCTAGGCACTGGGATTAAAGGCGTGTGCCACCACACCTTGAAGTCACAGAGGTTTACTTTAAGAATTTTAACTTCTAGTCTGCATATATTTTTGATACACAGTAAACCATTCAGAAATTTTCTCTGTCTTTGAATCTCTCTTTACTGTATATCTCTCTTTTTCTGACCACAAGAGCCTTTAATTTACCAAGCAATATCAGTAGGACTAAAGCCGTGGCTTTAACGGCTGGATCCTTAACTTTCCAGCCTCATGGCTGAGGTACTGGCTGTAGCCATGTTTATAGCCACAATTGGCGTTTCAAGATCCCTGCCAGCCAGTGAGCTACGACAGACAACACTCAAGTCCTCTCTCAGTAGCCGGCCCTCCTGCCTCAAACAGTCAGAGTTTGCCCTGGCAGGATGGCCCAGAAAGCCGGCATTTTTAAATGGCACAGCTTTTTCCTGCTATGGCTGAAAACCGAAAAGCATGCATTCAGCTTTTCGTCAACACCATTTAAGTGTTTCGTGGCAGGACCTCTTAATGAGCTGCAGGGTTTTGCAGCTAAAGCTGAGTCAGGAAGCCACTTGGGGCTACCAGGTAGGAGCGGCACTCAGCACTTTAATTCTGAGACTGAGCGTGCAGCACAGAAATTCTTTTCATCCAAGTTACATCCAAATCTGACACGCAGAGCACTACGCAGTCTGAAAACACGTCTCTGTATGGCAGCAGGAATCCGCTATGCTCTTCCGCCTGCCTAAGCCTGATTCTGCCTTCTGCCCAGGAGCAGGCGGGGAGCTCTGAGTCATCGTCAAGGTCTCAGAGCACTCTCCTTCCGATCCCAAGTGGGAACATAAACATAAAGCCAGAGTTTGCATTGGCGGCACAGCCCCAAAAAGCTGTGCTTTAAAATGACACAGCGATTTTTCTGCTGCTGTTGCCGAATCAGGAAATCTCTCTACAGCACGCCACCAACAAACAGCAAAAATCTGTGTTAAACTCTCTCTCCCTTATTTTTAAGCCTTCTCAGGTTTTTTTAAGTGGGTTTAGTCCATCACGTGGGCGCCATTTGTAGTAATATGGGGCGGCGGCGGGGCTATGTCCCCAAAACCCCAGCCGCCTGCCCGGCTAGCTTATCTCCCGAAATAATTACACAGACACTGTATTCTTTTAAACACTGCTTTGGCCCATTCCTATCTAGCCTCTTCTAGGCTAATTCTCACATATTAATTTAGCCCATTTCTAATCATCTATGTAGCGCCCTAGGTGCACTTACCGGGAAGATTCTAGTCTAAGTCCATCCTGGGTCGGAGCTTCATAGCGTGCGTCTTCCCTGGAGCAGGTAGCATGGCGTCTCTCCTGCGTCTGCTCCGGAGAGTAGAGCTGTGGAGTCTGACCTCACTTCCTCTTCCTCCCGGCATTCTGTTCTGTTTACTCCTCCCACCTATCTCCTAACCAATGAGAGCCAAGCAGCTTCTTTTATTTTAACCAATGACCTTCCTCCATCAGGTCAAGGTGCTCCTTACTATATCTAGGCTGAGCAAAGAAGGTATTCATCCAAAGAGAATAGGATCTCCAAAAGCCAGTACATGCAGTATCGATAAATTCTGGTGCCACTGCCAGTGCCCCCCCCCAGTCTTCCCCAGATAAACAATTTTTTAAAAGAAAGAAATTCGCCTTCTTTTTTTAGTTTATATTTAACCCAATATATTTTCTTTCCTTCCATACTACTGTAAATGAGATTCCGTACATGATCTCTTTCTAAGGTGGCTTTGCTATTGGCATATAGAAGGGCAGTTGACATTTGTAAGCTGATTCTTTGCCTGTCATGCTGCTGAAATTCTTGACTCTGCTACATGTCTTCTGGTACAATGCAGCCATGTGTTAAGTATAATACCATGGCATTTGAAAATGGGGATGATTGGAATTCATCTGTTCATATGTGTATGATTATAATTTCATTCCCTTTCTCTATTGCTCACTGTAAGAAATCCAACATGACATTGTAAAGGAATAGGGAGAGTGGGCACTCTGTCTTCTTCAAAATTTTAGTCAGTTTCCTTGCCAGTTTTCTACATGTAGAATGGTTTTTGACATATATTTCTCAGAGATAGCATTTAATATTTTAAAGTATATATCCTCCATTTCAACTATCCCAGGGAATTTTATCTTGAAAGTATGATATATTTTATCACTGGCTTTTTCTTCATCTAATGAATTAATCATGTGCTTTCTTGCCTTAATTATGTTGTATGATTATTATATTTATAGAATTATGTGTTTTAAACCAAGCCTGTATCCCTGGAATAAATTCTTCCTAATCATTGTGAACAATCCCCTTGATATGGGTGTATATTCATTTTCTAGTATTTTATTAAGGTTTTTTAACACTATGGTTCCAGTTATGTTTTTCTATATGTGCATGAATGTTTATATGCATACATGAATGCATACCTCTGTGCATGAATGTTCTTTTAATGGGGATTAAATTTACACTGGCTATATATATCATATTTGGAGGTGATTCTTTTCATTCTATGGGTTTTTTTTGTATCATTGCTAATAAAAACTCACATCCACATGGGCTAGGGGAATGGTTCAGTTGGGAAAAGTTCTTCCCTCCCAAGTATGACTGGAGTTTAATTATTTATTTTATTTTATTTTAAAAATAATCTTATTTTATATTCCAATCACAGTTTCTTCTCCCTCCCATCCTTCCATTTGCCCCATCTTCTCCCCACCCCTATCCACTTTTCAGAGAGGGAGTGCCATACATGGGGAGTCAACAAAGATTTTCACATTATTTGAGGCAGGATCAAGGCTCTCTTCCCTATATCTGGTTGAGCAAGCTAACCATTCATAGAAAATGGGCTTCAAGGAGCCAGTTTATGCATGAGGATAAATACTGGTTCCACTTCTAGTGGCTTCACAAATTGCCCAAGCCACACAGCTGTCACCCACATTCACGGGGCCTAGTTTGTTCTTATGTAGGTTCCTCAGCTATAAGTATAGAGTCAGTGAGCTCCTACAGCTATATCTGTGGCCCATCATAGACTTGGCCCATTTGCTCGGAATATCACTCCTCCATCGCTATGTCTGGACTTCAGGAGTTCATGCTAGTGGTTAGCTGTGGATCTATGCATCTGTTTCCATCAGGTGCTGTTGAAGGCTCTATGATGAAAATTAAGATAGTCATCAATCTGTTTAGAGGGGAAGGCCAATTCAGGTACTGTTGACAGAGGTTTCTGTCCTGCCTGGTCCCATAGCCTTTCAGTCCCCCCAAAAAGCACACAAAGATGTACATTAACATTCGCTGGTTTCCTATTAGCTCAGGCTTCTTACTAACTCTTATAACTTATATTGGCCTATAATTAATGTGTGCGTTAGCCACGTGGCTTGAAGCCTGTTATCAGGAAGCATTCTCATCTTGCTTCCTCTGCATCTGGGTGCCAGCTGCAGACTGAGTCTTCCTCTTCCCAGAATTCTCCTGTTCTCATTTCCCCACCTCTACTTCCTACTTGGCTGCCCCTCCTATGCTCCCTGCCTGGCTATTGGCCAATCAGCATTTTATGATAACAATATAACTGATAAATCTTTGCAGAGTAGAAGACCATTGTGTCACAGCAAGGTACCCTCTCCACTATTGCTTAGATTCTTAGCTGGAGTCATCTGTGTATTCCTGAAAAAAAAAAGTCAAGATAGTTGGGTTGTAATTCTTCTTTGAAGGACTTTTGGTAAGACTGATGTCATCTTTAGGATACTCGTCATTGATTTTGACAGCAGCTGAATCAGTTTTCACATCCCCCAACCAGGACCAAGTGCAGCCCTTTCCATGCATCATTTCTTTTATTGCTGACAGCAGTAAGACAAAATATCTAAATAGTTTTAATTTAGTTTTAGTTTAATTTTATTTCCCTAATGCCTAAGAATATTGAACACTTTTAAGTGTCTCTCAGACCTTTGTGTTTCACTTTCTGAGAGCACGCTTTTTTTGATCTATAATCCAGGTTTGGAAAGAAGTCATTTGTTTTCTTGATGTTTTTTTTTTTTTTTTTTTTTTTTTTTTTTTTTTTTTTTTTTTTTTTTTTTTTTTGCTGAGAACACAGAGAAATAAGAATTCCTGGAATTCTTAACTTGCAAAACTGACAGCTTTGAGAGGTTTCTGGCTATTCTAAGAATATATCTGCAGAAATAATAATACACTCTACAAATTGATGAAGGAAGATAATCTTGGTCAACATGAGAGTACTACAAACTAAGATCAATATTTAAATCATCTCTAAAGTCTTGGTTAAGAAATTAACATTCAGAATGTTCATAGAAATTACACTGGTTGATGAAATCAACAATGGTAGTTGGATATGTTTATGGAACCAAGCATGATTTATCTTCTATAGCTCAGGATGAAAGTTCAAATAATCACCTCTCAGATTGCGCAAACTAGCTATGTTATGACGATGTGAATGATGAGCTTAAGAATTTCCATGCCATTTGAAAGCTTGGCAACATAGAAAGCAACTTCTGATAGTAAAAGAAGTAGCCATGTTCCTTTTGCCTCAAAAATGAGACCACTCATAAGTTGTAAGTAATTGAAGACCAAGAGTCCAGCACTAAACATGAATCCATATTAGAAATACTAAATGGACTCATATGGGCTATAAATTTCTCTATCAATCTCCTCTCTTTAAATACACATCCAGGCACACACACACACACACACATTCACACATACTTTTAAATAAATATGAATGTTCATGAAGAACTTGGAAAAATTGGAAGAAGGGATGGGGCACTAGTATAGTAGTAATTATTTTGAGATTTGTGTGAAGTGATGTAAATGTACATTGGATATACAGAACTTTTATCAAACATTAGTCCAGTATTTGTTCTGATGTCACTTTGTTTTAAAGAAACACAAGAAAGGTTAAATAACAGATTTTAGTCAACAAGAAACTATTTCATTCTTTCTAATTCATATCTGTTGCCTATGAATATTGAATGTACTTTGACTTGGTTATATCTTTAGATGAGAGACCAGATGTAGCGACACTGTCTAATATCTTTTCTTTTTCCTTGTTTAAAGCTTTCAAAGAAGCCAGGCGGTGGTGGTGCACGCCTTTAATCCCAGCACTCGGGAGGCAGAGGCAGGCGTATCTCTGTGTATTCGAGGCCAGCCTGGTCTACAAGAGCTAGATCCAGGACAGGAACCAAAAGCTACAGAGAAACCCTGCCTCGAAAAAAAAAAATCCATTGCCTTTTCTATAGTTTTCTATTTTGAGAGCTAACTACATTCTAATGAATCATTGTATCACAAACATAAAATTGTAATAAATATATGAATATTTATAGGGATTGTTATAATTTTCATGAACTTATTCTTCAAGTGAGAATGACTCCTCATATTTACATTATTTGAGAATATCTTGATTCATTTGCTTACTTACTGAAGTCATTAAACAAGAGATAATCTCCTCATATGAACTATTGAAAATATATTTTACCCTTTGTTTTAAATAATGTGTAACATGGAGGCAGATCCAAAGAGTTTGTTGCGTGAAATCTTTTAAAGTTTTATGACCATTCATCTGCAAATAACAAATTTTCAGCTGAAGGTAAATAAGAGCACAACACACAATTTACCACAGCAGAGTTCTTGCCCATGGCTCTCCAGGAATTGTAAAGTTTCCAATTATTACAGTAAGTTCTAGTAATACAGATATCATTTCTTACAGCCGAGTGGTGATTTTAATTATCTTAGTGAAGGTTTAAGTGGTTTTTAAATGAAATCCTTTTCACAAGGTCCTCATTGCTTCTTGAAACATTTTATTGAATCATTCAAAATGTAACAGCTCATAGATCATAAGAAGAGAAAGGAAAGATAAGTCAGGACTTTGGATGGTGGTATCTTGAATTCACAGTCAAGGGGAAATTTATTCAGAAAGAAATGGGGATTTGTATGTGATGCTAATTCCATGGTAAAGAGGACATGATGCATAATTCTCATCCTGTTGTCATCTCTGCATACATGAAATCAAATATTAAAACATTGTTAGCCAGACAGGAAAGTTTTCATCCTTGGGAATGTATGAATACAAAATTAAATATAACAATAAAGAGTATAGAGAAGGGATTGCACATGAACAGTTTCTTCCCTAGAACTCACCAATATCTTGTGCTTTGAATTCTATAGGAGCTCTGTTGACAGGAAATAATGACACTCTTTAATCTTATACAACAATTTATATTGACAGGTTTAAATGAATTTATTGAAAAGATCAACCTGCTTATACGATATCTGTGACAAATCATATGCCACAATCATGAGTAAAGTAGGATTTCTCAAAAGTCAAGACACACTTTTAATGACGGAATATTCTTCTATACCGAAAATATTAGCAATTATGAATACATGTCCTTCAAACTGCTTTATAAATAAGCATATGCTATCCTTCATTTTTGTCACAGTAAGATTCTCAGTTTTAAAAGACAAATAATAACCTGTCTTTATTTTGCATTCATTTTCCCTTGGTCCCATACTTGTCTCCAATTTTTTTAAAAAATAATAAGCACAAATCCACTCAAATATCAAGGTGATTAGACATGGCGTCTGTTTCTACTCACCTACAGAAGATCATTATTTAGGACAAGTATCTGTAAAAGAAGTGGAATGGAGTAAGGATTAACAGAACTGATCTCATAAGAATACGAGAACAGCTCCCCAGGGGATGTTGCTGGAAAGAACAACTCAAAGATAACATATAGCTAGATATAAGATGATTCAGAGATCTTACTGAGTAGATAAGTAGGTAGATAGATACATAGAATAATAGATACATCAATACATAAACAGATACATAGAGAGACAGACTCAGTATGTAGATACACATACATGTATTTATGAATATCCATTGTTATACGTATACATATGTATGTATGTATTTATAGATGCTATGGACAAAAATATTAATTAAGGTTACCTGTAGCAAGAACATCTCGAATGTTTTCTGGTGGAATGCTACGTTCCTTAGCATATGCCTCAAGTTTTTCATGTTGTTCAGGAGTCAAAGGTTGACCTTTTCCTACATTGCATGAATTCCAATGGCAGAGACATGATCAGTAGAATTCTGGAGAATTTACATTGCGTCTTTAGTACCCCACCACTACATAGAAAAAAAACACCAACTGCTCTAAATTCAACTACTCTGGGTGAGTCAATATAGGCAATAATAATTTTTGAGAGTTCCATGGACACATTTAAAAATGTTTAAATGATGGTATGAGATCACTTTTCAGCGTTTCATGATGCATCAAAAAATTAAAAATAAAAACTTCTCTAGAGAATTTACTCATCTCAATCCTACCCATTTTCTAAAACATAACACTAGAGAGTCATGGATGCTTATGAATGGAAGCTTCACTTTTCTCCCAAATCTATACTCTAGAGTTCATGTTTTAATTTAGTACACACTTGAACAAATGAACTCAAAATAGTCTGAATTGTGGGAAAATACTCCATTTTACTCTATTCTTTCCAGTGAGGAAACACAAACATCAACTCTTCCAATACCCCCCACCCCGCCATCGTCCCTAGTCTTCAATGACCAGGCTACTTGAATTACAGTATAATGTAAAAATTGGCTCACAAAACAAATGGACTGTTATTTAGTTTCTAAGAGTTGGTGGGTGAAACTGACTTAATCCTCATTTACAGGGTCGTACTTTTGTTACTATTTCAGGAAACCCACTACCATTCTTACCAACAACAAAAATCAAGTTTGTTGTCCGGCCGGCTCTATCCACATTCGCACTGGTAAAGACTATGTTGTCTTCTGTTGTACTCACAGGTTTAAATACATTATCCCCTTCAACTGCAATAACAGACACATTTCAAAACTCAGTGTCATCCATTTCTCTACTTTGTTGGATGTTACCTGTTGACTAAACATTAATATTGACCCCGACTCTGCAATAATCTCTGATTCACTATCATATGACACACGTGTATAAAGGTATTCTTGTAGTCATTCATTTTACATATCCTATCATAATGTGGTAACCAATCATTCTTACTCTTTAAACCTGGTAGTGAATCCTAGGTACAGACACTTTCCCTTTTCTCTGAATTCCTGTGTCAAGACCTGTGGGATCACTCTGTTGGGTAATTCTTCCCATTTCAATCAGATACAAAAGGCCACTTGTCAGTTTCCTGAAAGTGTAAAACTTTGGTGTCTTACCATAATAATACCTGGTGGGCAAAGGGATACATATGCAAAAAAGACTGTACTCATTAGAAATATGCACAAAAGTTTTCATCTTACAACTTATAAGATGAAAAACTCTCTGGGGTGTGTGTGTGTGTTTGTGTGTGTGTGTGTGTGTGTGTTTTATGTGTGTGTGTGTGTCTATGATATTTTCACTTACAGATACTAATTGAATTATAAAATGGTTCACAGGAAATAAATGGATTTTAGGATCTGGTCATTTTCTGTTACAGGACTGCTTTTTAATATCCATGTGAGGTTAGAAAAGCATTATTTTTGCCAGAAGAATGTGTCTTCTCTTCATTTAAAATCAAGCCAAAAGTTATGCTGTGTACAATTCAGTTGAATAGTGTTGACATTATTTTAGCATTTTTTTTCAAATTTGGGGTAGTAAGTTTGAAATTATTAAACAGATTTTACCCTAACTGCTTTTCAAAAGTCAATTTTATCATCCAGTGATCTAAATGTTATGATGTTTATAAAATGTAAGAAAGGGAAACTTTCTTATATCATCGTTAATTAAAATTATCTATAAATCTAGGATGATAGATAATCCCTGTAATATAAGTACTTGATAGACTGAATCATGAAGTTTGCAAAGATGTTTGAGGCCACCGAGACCTAATAGTGAGCGGCAGGCCTGTCCAATAACAAACCCAAATACTGTATGAAAGAAAAGACACTGAATATTTTTTAGAAGTAAATTTTCATGCAGGAAACTATTTGGAGATTTTTTGTTAGCATTACGCATGTCGTTAGTTAATAGTGTTCTTCTCCATGTAAACTTCAGATGACCTACAATGTACTCTGACTTCATATCATATCTCTGTGGGTTGGAAGGACTGATAACATTCCCAGTAACCGAAATTGTTCTAGGTCCATGTATCTATCCTTGGCTGAAGTGTCAGCATGTATGCCCTCACCCACAATGCTTTTGTTCATAGAGGAAGTGCCAAGATCCCATACTTACACTGGGTTCTGTAGTTGCCATCTTCTTGCCTATAACCAGTGATTTGGGTCTGAGAACATTGGTTATTCGCACTGAAAATCAAACAGAGGAACCATGGTTTATTGTATTTATCCTTTGAATTCATATTAAATATCTTTAAGATTTACAGAACTTGAGATACTTTCATATCTATGAACAGTATTCGGAGCTAGAAGAGATGAAACTCTGTTTACCTCACTTTTCATAATTTTTGTTTAGAAAATATTATCCAGTTTGTAATCATACATATGAATTACTTTATTTGTAGCAATTTTCCCAAGTGTTATGAAGACTATTTTATTCCTTATCCAAATTTCACTATTCACTGAGTATGATTTTCAATATGTTAATTCTCTTTGACTAGTCCAACAATAATATGTACACAGGATTTTATGAATGTGTTTTAAATGCTTTTCTGTCTAACCTAAAACCACAGTTGTGGCTAGAACAAAATAATGGTTATAAACATTTTAAGTTTTTACAGTGTTAAGCACTTTTTCATTGAACATTGTCATCTAAATGTCAGAAAAAAAAAATTTGAAACTAGAGCATCACAGACATGTTTCCAGCAGTTCAGACCCAAAATAATCACACAGAAACTATATTATTTAAATCACCACTTGGCCAATCACTTAAGTATATTGCTAACGACTTTATCATCTATAATTAACCAAGTTCCATTATTTTATATTTTCCATGAGGCTCGTGGCCTACTGGCAAAGTTCCGGCTGGCAACTCACGTCTATTCCCTCTGGCGGCTACAGGATATCTCTTTGACACCGACTTCTTTCTCCCAGCATTCAGTTTAGTTTTCCCTGCCTAGCTATATTCTGCCCTATCACAGGCCAAGGTAGATTCTTTATCCATTAACTAATAAAAACAACACATATAGAGAAGTACTTCCCATACCAGACATGGATTTGCAAATTAGATTTTTCTGACCTGTTTGTGGAATAATATTTTTATGACGCCTATGCCTGAATAATATAACATGCATGACATTGACCCAAATGCTCACACCTACCTTTTGGCTAACTAGAACTGAGATCCTTAGAATCTCCTGATTTTAATATTAGAGCATAAAATTCAGCCACAGGCCTCCAGCCAGAAGAATTTCTCAGGAAAAACTCATAGAATTGGAGACAGATTTTTACTTTCCTGTGGTCTCCAGAGCTAACCCATCAAGAAATAACAAAATCACATTTCTGAAGATAAGATTTTCAGTTTCATGACCAGAAACAGAACATTCCCCTATAAGCTTAACAATTTAAAAATCTGTGGAACGTAAGCAGTCTGCTCAGGTTACACTGTTGACAATTTGCTTACTTGACATAAAATGTGACTTCCATTTTACTACATGCCTCAGTGCAAGTAATTTCACGAACGTAGATTCTCAGTGGTCCTCCTGCCTCTATCTTGTCCACATTGTCAGCAGCGATGGCAGTGGTAACCCACTTTCCTTCAAGCTGAATAAACAACAAAGGCCATTGGAATTTGAGTTGGTACTTTCATCTCTGATTCAAATCTTTGGAAATACATAAGCTAATGAGAAATATAAATCAACAATAGTTTGTTTGTTAGTTCAAAATTATGCTTCTAGGGAAGAAGAATAACTCGGGACACTATGATAACTAAATTTACATAACATTTTGAACTTGAGACATTTTGGAACTACTCATATTTGGTCTCCTATGCTCTGCAAATTCAACCCATTGCTTTTTTTTTATTTTCTTCATTTGATTTTTAAGAAATCTGGCTGAAAAAGTGTAACTGAGTGAAAGTCAGAAAGGTTATATCATGAATATGTATTTGCATGGACAAACTGAATGACACCCGCACCCACAGAACTAAACTATTGAAGAACATCAAACCTGTGCACAGATGAAATGAATTTACCTCAGCCTGAGCATGAGCCAGACCAAATGCCAAAGCCAGCAGCAGAAAATTTACCATGGTGGTGCCTGCCTTTGCTCTTCCACAGGAGATCAAAGAAAGGTATTGGTTGTGAAGGAACTGAACTGAAAAGCTTTTTATACAGTTAGTTAGAGGGAGTCTCCTGGAATCAACCAATGGTTCTGCACCACAACAGCCTGCATCTGTCCAGTATGTTCACTTCACCCTGCTGAAAGACATATGATCTCATATCCCTAAACTAATAAGATTAGGCTAAAGGTCAGGTTCTGTTGGAATGATTAATTGAACATTCCTCTCCGAAAGAAAGATCTGTCCCTGTGAGAGAATTTAAGTAATCATTTTGCCTCCAGAACTATACTTGGGGGTAAAGGTCACATTCCACGTGCATATGTCTTATATGATTCATTTAAAACCATGGCACGTACTTCAAAATACATTCTGAATCTTAGCATAACACTGTGCAGTTAAATAAATTTTAAAGTGTGGCCTGGGCTATATGAGCCAAAGCAATCACACTGGTAGAAGATAAGATGGAAAAACTTGACGAGGATTTCCTATAAGGGTATTGATATATCCTGTGCTACCTTTAACTCTTCTAATATATTGACTACTTTATTCTTCCAGTACACTGAATTTAATGGATATTGTATAGATCTTCAAGAGTTATCACCAAAGCTTAACTGTGTAAATAATAGAAAAAAATGCTGCTAGACATCCACTGGCAATAAATACAGATATCACTAACAAAAGAAAACAAATCAAATGAAACAATCTATAAAAATAATGGTGTTAAAAAAACTGTACAATGTGCAAATGGACTCTGCATTTAGGAAATAAGATTATATTTACTAAAGCAAAGACCCTCCCTGCCCAGTTGGCTTCCTTACACATCAAAACTAAGGTCTGTGTTGTGCTTAGCCATAGGATCCTATCATTCATTTCTAGGAACAACCAAACATATCAAGATTTGTCCTCTGTTGCTTCCCTCTCTGATACGTGGCATAACCTACGGTTAGCAATTTGATATTTTCAGTTGAGAACAAATGATTACTAACTACATCATTAAAAAGAATTAGTCAGCACTTCATGACAATTTCTTTAACTACTATCCTATTATTATGTCTATTTCTTTTAATGTTGAGATTATAGCATAATTACAAGATTCCCCACTTTCCTTTCTTTCTTCTTTCTAAACCCTCCAATATGTATCCCCTTCATCTCTTTCAATTTTGTAGACTCTTATATCACTAAATGATTTTACATGCATATGAATTCCAAGGTAGGAAGTGAGTCCTAAAATGAGGATGCTAAGAGAGACATACATGGATCTAATCTATATGGGAAGCAGTAAAAGATAAGATATCCCGAGTAAATTGGGAGCTTGGGAGTACGGGGACCATTGGAGAGGGGTGAAATGGAGGGCAAAGGCATGCAGGGAAGCAGAGAAAATCAATAAGATAGTAATCAATAATAATAAAATAATAAGTGAAATAATAAAATCTATAATAAAAAATAATAATAAAAATCAATAAAAAGAATCTTCTAGATATCCATTGACAACTCTCTCCTTTACATTTACCATTATACAATGTATTTTTAAATTCCCAAATTAATATATACATTTTGTCCCAATGTATTTTAAAAAGATACAAATTATTTTTGAAAACCATACTTAGGTTTAGAGCACAAAGTTGAATGAACCATGAGAGTTTGAAAAGAGAATATTCTTTATTTTCAGTTGAGTGACAAATAACCTCAGAGGCCCCAACATCAACAGTTCCCTGCGGCTTTGGCATCATATTCAATCCTAGGCAATTTGCCTCATCTTTCAGGTGGAGGTCAAATCAGGACAGTTTTTAAATACTTCCTACTTCCTTCTTCCTTTCCTCTCTAACATTAATGTGTCAAGAAACTGCCTGTGTCTTTGCTTGAGTATAAACATATGTACAAACTTAGTTAAGGATTTCATATTCTGAAAAGCTTTATGGAACACTAAGCAAATTCATTCACTCCAATTCCCTTTCTTCTATCTGTACTCACATAACAGTCATATTCGTCAAATTTTCACCATTTTGAATATGACAGCAACTAATTTTTAAAGTAGACCCAAATAATGTCAGAGAAAGGAGGAACTATGAAATGCTTCTGAAGGAAGAAAAGTAAGGAGATTTGGTATGGTTATAATATAGTATCTTAAAATTAAATAATCAAAAGATTTTACAATTAAATTAGTATCTCTTATAAATATAATCCTCCATCTGTTTTAAGCACATTTTTTCCAAAATTTTTTCATTTCTTTCATATGATGCTGATTTTTATTCTATATCATTATTATGGGTGATGAACCTTAAGGGTTTATTTTGATCTTGTATTCAGTATTCTACACAGAGTAGTAACTATGAATTCCATGGTCACAGAATTAAAACACCCAGGATATTTACACATAAGTTCCTTATCTAAAGACACATTGCGTTCCCAGAGCCTTCTCTCAGTATGATGACAGACCTGATACTAAGGCTTTGCAAGAAGGAGAAAACTCAGGCAATATTTTCCATGGCAAATACAACTTTACACAGATGAAGCTATTTGTCCTTTATTTTGCATGGTTGATTCTTAGGTTCATACATCCCACAAAGAAAAACAATACACTTCCTTATAATTTCTTCTGCTTCTTCTTGTCTCTGTATTTTTTTCTTTTTAAAAAATAAATGTGGCAGACACTAGCTTCTTAAGTCATAGCTTTGAGGAAAGGGTACTGTTGGGGGTTACTCAATTGAAACTATGTATATATGGAAATATCTTAAACAATCTTCAAGGCATGTAATGAAAATAAAAGTAAATAATCCTCAACAGAGAGAAAATAACATAGTTATTACTGAGAAGATTTAAATGAATCATAGTCAAGTAACATGTTGTCTTGATGCAATATATGAATGAAGTTCAGTCATCTGTGATATTAGAAACTTTCAACACAAATGTCAAATTTTTAACTGTGTTTTTTAGCTATCAGGTGCTGTTTTATTGCATTTTATTGCTTTCAGTTGTCATCAATTTACATCATTTTCCCTCTTTCTTTCCTTCCGCAAGTCCCTCCCACCTACCTACCCTCCATGAAACATCTTGTATGCATACACCCACAAAACTTACAGCCTTTTATTTTGATTCTTGTTGATGCACACACACACACACACACACACACACACACACACACACTCATACACACACATATATCTATATATATCTATATATCTACATCTATATCTATATATATATATTTCTTTGAAGCTTGCCCAAACAAGTTTGATGTAATTTCACTCCCCCTCCCCATGCCTTATTGTATTAAAAGATCTTCCTCACCCAACTTGGAAACTTGACACTATGATTATGTTTTCATTTTTAGAGAACCTTTATCTTGTCATTTACCTCTCAATCCTCAAACCCCACTTTATACATAGTCCATTTACACCTTCTGATAGCTCTCTTTTTTTACTCAATTTTATATACTTATCTCTTGATTTAGAGCCAGCAACTGCAGATGAAAAAGAAAATATTATGTTTGGGTTTTTTGTGGTTCTTTTTTTTTCTTTTTGGATCTGGGTTGCCTCACTCAGTATAATATTTCCTTTTTTTTCATTTATGTTTAAAGGTCATGATTCCATGTTTATTTGCAGCTAAATCTTGTTTCCTAGTGCATTGGAAACACATTTTCATTATCCATTTCTCAGTTTGTTCCATTTCCTTGATATTGTGAATAGAGCAGCTAAACATTACTGAGAAAATATTAGTGGGATATTAAGTCAAATTCTTTGAGCATGTGACAAAGAGTCGTATCATTGTTCCATGTGCTAGATTTACTGTCATCTTCTCAAGGAATTGTCCATAGTGGTTTGCAGTTTTACAGTTTTGCAATCCCACCAAGTGTGAATAAGTGTTCCTTTTTCTCTACATTCTCTTAAAGGTTTCTTTATTGTTATCTTTTTTATCTTTGTTCTTCTGACTGGTTTAAGATTTAATATCAACAATGTGCAAATTTTCATTTCCCAAATGACTAGTACAAAGGGACATTTTATAAGATGTTTTGAGTTATGTTCTCTCTTTCTGTGAAAAGTTATTAGAATTCAAATCACACACCAAACCCACAATAATAGTATGATATTTCAACACTCCTGTCTCACCAAAGGACCAGTCAACCAGACAGAAACGTAATAGAGAAATAATAAATAAATAAATAATAAAAAATAAATAAGAGGACTAACAGAAGTAATGAATCAAATGGACTTAACAGACATCTATAAAACCTTCCACCCAAACAACAAAGAATATAGCTTCTTCTCAGCATCTCATGTAACCTTTTCTAAGATTGATCCATACTATGTAAGAAGGCAATCACCCACAGATACAAAAAAAAATTGTAGTAACCACCTGTGTTATCGGATCACCATGGCGTAAAGTTAGAATTTAACAAAAATACCACCCCCAGAAAGCCTACAAACTCGTGGAAACTGAACAGTCAACTACTGAACCATCCCTGGGTCACAAAGACAAACAGAAGGAAATTAAAGTCTTCCTTGAATTCAATGAAAATGAAGACACAACATACCCAAACCTATAGGACACTATGAAAGCAGTGCTAAGAGGAAAATTCATAGCACTATGTGCCAACATAAAGAAGATGGAGAAAGCTCACATTAGAAACTAAGCAGCACACCTAAGAGCTCCAGAAAAAAAAAGAAGCAGACTCACCCAGGAGGAGTAGAAGACTAGACATAATCAAATTGAGGGCTGAAATCAACAAAATAGAAACACAGAAAACAATCCAAAGAATCAATGAAAAAAGAGCTCTTTCTTTGAGAAAATCAACAGGATTGGCACACACTTATACAAAGTAATTAAAAGGTGAAGAGAAAACACTCAAATTAACAAGATCAGAAATAAAAAGGGGGCATAACATCAGACACTGAGGAAATTCAGAGAATCTTTACTACAAAATTTTGTAGTCTTACTACAAAAGCCTATATGCCTCAAAATTGGAAAATGTAAAAGAAATGGATATAAACACCATATACCAAAATTAAATCAAGACCATTGAACAATTTAAATAGATCAGGTCATGAGGAAATAAGAGCTGTCCATCATCAAAAACCTCCCAATCAAAAAAGCTCAGGGCCAGATGGTTTTAGTGTAGAACTCTACCAGAACTTTGAAGAAGAATTAATAAGTATACTCCTTATTGTGATCCACATAAGAAAAACAGAAGAGTCTTTGCCAAACTCTTTTTAAGAAGTTACAATTACCCTGATACCAACACCACACAAAGACTCAACCAAGAAAGAGAAACAAAGACAGATCTCACTCATAAACATCGATGGAAAAATTCTCAACAAAATACTGGCAAACCGAATCAAAGAACACACCAAAGAAATCACCCATTATGATGAAGTAGGCTTCATCCCAGAGATGCAGGGTTGGTTCAACATATGAAAATCTATCAATGTAAACCATCATATAAACAAACTGAAAGAAAAAAAACATGATCATTTCGTTAGATGCTGAAAAAGCATGTGACAAAATTCAATATCCATTTATGATAAAGGTCTTAGAGATATTAGGGATACATGGATGAAATCTAAATATAATAAAAAATATACAGCAAGCAGCGGGCAGCTAACATCAAATTAAATGGAAAGAAACTTAAAGCAATTCCAGTAAAATCAGAAACAGGAAAAAGTTGTCCACTTTTTCCATATCTCTACAACATAGTGCTTGAAATTCTAGCAATAGCAATAAGACAACATAAGGACATCAAGTGGATTCAAACTGGAAAGGAAGAATTCAAACTTTCATTATTTGCAGATATAATAGTGCTCATAAGTGACCACAAAAACTCTAAAAGAGAATTTCTACAGCTGGTAAATACCTTTAGTGATGTGCCAGGATACAAGATCAAGTCAAAAAAATCAGTAGCCCTCCTATACACAAAGGATAAAGAAGCTAAGAGGGAAATCAGAGAAACTTCAACTTTCAAAATAGCCACAAATAGCATAAAGTCAGTTGGAGTAACATTAACCAAGGAATTGAAAGATCTATTTGACAAGAACTTTAAGGCTTTAAAGAAAGAAATTGAAGAGGATACCAGAAAATGTAAAGATCTTCCATGCTCTTAGTGACAGTGTCCTTTGCTTTACAGAAGCTTCTCAGTTTCAGGAGGTCCCATTTATTCAATGATGTCCTTAATGTCTGTGCTGCTGGACATATGCATAGGAAGTGATCTCCTGTGCCCATATGTTGCAGAGTACTTCCCACTTTCTCTTCTATCAGGTTGGGTTGGTAGGATCCACATAGTAAAAATGGCAACCCTAACAAAGGCAATCTATAGATTCAATGCAATCCCCATCAAAATCCTCACACAATTCTACGCAGACCTTCAGAAAACCATAATCAACTTCATATGGAAAAAACAAACAACCCAGGAGAGCTGAAACAATGCTATACAATAAAGAAACTTCCAGAGGCATTACCATCCCTGAATTCAAACTCTGTTACAGAGCTACAGTAATGATAACAGCATGGTATTGGCATAAAAACAGAGAAATTGACCAAAGGATTCAAATTGAAGACCCGGAAACTGATGCAAAAACCTATGAAAATCTGATTTTTGGGATAAAATCCGGGTCTTCTATACGATTCCATTGGTCAACTTCTCTGTTTTTATGCCAGTACCACCCTGTTTTCATTACTGTAGCTCTGTAATAGAGTTTGAAGTCAGGGATGGTAATGCCTCCAGAAGATCCTTTATTGTATAGGATTGTTTTGGCTATCCTGGGTTTTTTGTTTTTCCATATAAAGTTGATTATTGTCCTCTCCAGATCTGTGAAGAATTTTGATGGGATCTTGATGGGGATTGCATTGAATCTATAAATTGCCTTTGGTAGAATTGCCATTTTTACTGTTGATCCTCCCAATCCAAGAGCAAGGGATGTCCATCCATTTTTTGGTATCCTCTTCAATTTCTTTCTTCAATGCCTTAAAGTTCCTGTCATATAGATCTTTCACTTCCTTGATTAGATTTACCCCAAGATATTTTATGCTGTTTGTGGCTATCGTGAATGGAGAAGCTTCTCTGATTTCCCTCTCTGCTTCCTTATCCTTTGTGTATAAGAGGGCGACTGATTTTTTGGAGTTGATCTTGTATCCTGCCACATTACTAAAGCTGTTTATCAGCTGTAAAAGTTCTTTGGTGGAATTTTGGGGGTCGCTTATGTACACTATCATATCATCTGGGAATAACGAAAGTTTAACTTCTTCCTTTCCAATTAGAATCCCCTTGTAGACCCATATCTATCACCGTGCACAAAACTCAAGTCCAAATGGATTAAAGACCTCAATATCAGCCCGAAAACACTGAACCTGATAGAAGAGAAAGTGGGAAATACCCTACAACAGATGGGCACAGGTGATC
Organism: Microtus pennsylvanicus; assembly: GCF_037038515.1. Lineage (NCBI taxonomy): Eukaryota > Metazoa > Chordata > Mammalia > Rodentia > Cricetidae > Microtus > Microtus pennsylvanicus. The sequence continues at coordinate 109,208,839 of NC_134601.1, forward strand.
GCTTCTTAGGTATAACCCCAGAAGCACAGATATTAAGGGCAACATTGAATAAATGGGACCTACTAAAACTGAGAAGCTTCTGTAAAGCAAAGGACACTGTCACTAAGACACAAAGGCAACCTACTGACTGGGAGAAGATCTTCACCAACCCCGCAACAGACAAAGGTCTGATCTCCAAAATATATAGAGAACTCAAGAAACTAGACTTTAAAATGCTAATTAACCCAATTAAAAAATGGGGCACTGAACTGAACAGAGAATTCTCAACAGAAGAAGTTCAAATGGCCAAAAGACACTTAAGGTCCTGCTCAATTTCTTAGCAATCAGGGAAATGCAAATCAAAACAACTTTGAGATATCGTCTTACACCTGTCAGAATGGCTAAAATAAAAAACTCCAATGATAGCCTTTGCTGGAGAGGCTGTGGAGGAAGGGGTACCCTCATCCATTGCTGGTGGGAATGCAATCTTGTGCAACCACTGTGGAAGTCAGTGTTTCGGTTTCTCAGGAAATTCGGGATCAACCTATCCCTGGACCCAGCAATACCACTCTTGGGAATTTAGCCAAGAGATGCTCTATCACATGTCAAAAGCATTTGTTCAACTATGTTCATAGCAGTATTATTTGTGATAGCCGGAACCTGGAAACAACCTAGATGCCCTTCAATAGAAGAATGGATGAAGAAAGTATGGAATATATACACACTAGAGTACTACGCTGCGGTAAAAAACAATGACTTCTCTAATTTTGCATGCAAATGGATGGAAATAGAAAACACTATCCTGAGTGAGGTATCCCAGACACAAAAAGATGAACATTGGATGTACTCACTCATAATTGGTTTCTAGCCATAAATAGGGGTCACGGAGTCTACAATAGGCGAACCTAAAGAAGCTGAGTAAGAAGGTGAACCCAAGGAAAAACATATAGTTATCCTCTTGGATAAGGGAAGTAGACAAAATTGCCAGGGAGAAAAGCGGGATCTTGGGGGTGGGGTGGGATGAGGGTAAGGGGAGATGGGGAGAGAAAAGGTAGAAGGGAAGGAGGGGGGACTTGGGGAAACAGGAGGATCGGGATAAAGTTAGGTTGGATAGGGGAGCACGGAACCACAATTCTTAGTTAAGGGACCCACTTTAGGGTGGGCAGGAGAATTGACATTAGAGGGGCTCCCAGGTGCCCAAGCTGAGGTCCCCAGTTAGTTCCTTGGGCAGCTGAGGATAGGGAACCTGAAATGACCCTATCCTAGAGCAATACTGATGAATATCTTGCATATCATCCTAGAACTTTCATCTGGCGACAGATGGAGATAGAGACAGAGACCCACACTGGAGCACTGGACTGAGCTCCCAAGGTCCCAATGAGGAGCAGAAGGAGGGAGAACATGAGCAAAGAAGTCGGGACCACTAGGGGTGCACCCACCCACTGAGACAGTGGAGATGATCTACTGGGAGCACACCAAGGCCAGCTGGACTGCTACCAAAAAAGCATGGGATAAAACTGGACTCTCTGAACATGGCGAACAATGAGGGCTGATGAGACGCCAAAGACAATGGCACGTGGTTTTGATCCTACGCAATGTGCTGGCTTGGTGGGAGCCTAGCCAGTTTGGATGTTCACCTTCATAGATATGGACGGAAAGGGGAGGACCTAGGACTTACCACAGGACAGGGAACCCTGACTGCTCTTTGGACTGGAGAGGGAGGGGGAGAGGAGTGGGGGGAAGGGGAGAGGGGTGGGAGGAGGGGGAGAAGAGTGGGAGGAGGGGGAGAAGAGTGGGAGGAGGTGGAGGAAAATGGGAGGCTGGGAGGAGGTGGAAATTTGTTTTTTTCTTTCTTTATTGTCTTTTTATCAATAAAAAAAAAAATAAATAAAAGAAAATCTGATTTTTGACAAAAATGGTATAGTTATACAATGGAAGAAAGAAAGCATCATTAACAAATGGTGCTGGCATAACTGGATATCAACATGTAGAAGAATGAAAATAGATCCATATCTATTTTGTGCATATCAGTATGCAAAAAACTCAAGTACAAATGGATTAAAAACCACAATATAAATCCGACCACACTGAACCTGATAGACGAAAAAGTCGGAAGTGGCCTGAAATACCTGGGCACAGGAGACCACGTCCTACGAAGAACCCCAGTAGCACAGACAATAAGAGCAACAATGAATACATGGGACCTCCTGAAATGGAGAAGCTTCTGTAAAGCAAAGGACACTGTCATTAAGGCCAAAAGGCAACCTACTGAATGGGAGAAGATCTTCACCAACCCCACATCAGACAAAGGTTTGATCTGAAAATATATAAATAACTCAGGAAACTAAACATTAAAATTTTAAATAACCCAATTAAAAAATGAGGTTCTGACCAGGACAGAGAATTCTCAACAGGAGAAGTTCAAATGGCCAAAAGTTACTTAAGAACATGTTCAACTTCCTTAGTGATCAGGGAAATGCAAATCAAAACAACTTTGAGATACCATCTTATACCTGTCAGGATGGCTAAAATCAAAAAACACCAAAGACAACCTATGCTGGAGAGGATGAGGAGTAAGGCGAATACTCATCACTTGCTGGTGGGAATGCAAACTTGGGCAACCACTTTGGGAATCAGTGTGGTGGTTTCTCAGAAAATTGGGAGTCAACCTACCTCAAGATCCAGCAATACCACTCTTGGGAATATACCAAAGAGATTCCCAATCATACTACAAAAGCTTTTATTCAACTATGTTCATAGCAGCATTATTTGTAATAGCCAGAACCTGGAAATAACCTAGATGCCCTTCAAAGGAAGAATGGATAAGGAAAGTGTGGCACATAGACACATTAGAGTACTACTCAGTGGTAAAAAAAACAATGATATCTTCAATTTTGCATACAAATGGATGGAAGTAGAAAACCCTATTCTGAGAAAGATAACGCAGATCCAAACATATGAATATGGTATGTACTTACTCATTAGGGAATTCTAGCCATAAACAAAGGACATTGAGCCTATAGTTTGTGATCCTAGAGAAGCTAAGTAAAAAGTTGAACCCAGAGAAAAACATACATAGATCCTCATGGAAACTGGATGTAGACAAGATCTCCAGGAATAAGTTAGAAACATGTTGTTGGGGTGGGAGTAAGGGGAGAGTGGGAGAGAGAGGGGAGAAGGGGAGGGATTGGGAAAGCTTGGAGGAGTGGGATATTGAGATGGAGAAAGGGTGGATATGGGAGCAGAGAAGGAGATATCTTAATTGAGGGAGACATTTTGGGGTTGGCAAGAGACTTGGTTCCCGGGAGTCCACGGGGTTGACCCCAGCTAGGACCCTGGGCAGTGGAGGAGAATGTGCTTGAACTGGCCTCGTCTCGTAGTTAGACTGATGACTATCTTGAATATCACCATAGAACCTTCATCCAGCGAGACCCACATCAGAGTACTGGAATGAACTCTCCAGGTCCAGTTGAAGAGCAGAAGAAGGGAGAATATGAGCAAGGAAGTCAGGACCATGAGGGGTTGGTCCACCCACTGAGACAGTGTGCCTGAGCTAATGGGAGCTCACTAAATCCAGCTGAACTGGGACTGAACTAGCATGGGATTGAACTGGACCCTTTGAATGTGGCTGACAATTGGGCAGACTGAGAAGTTAATGATAATGGCGCTGGGATTTTTCTCTACTGCATATACTGGCATTTGGATCCTATTCCATTTGGATGCATACCTTCCTAAGCCTAGATGTAGGAGGGAGGTCCTTAGACTTTCCACAGGGCAAGGTACCTTGCCCTCTCTTATGACTGGAGGGAGGAGGGAGGGATGTTGTGTGCAGGAGCAGGAAGGAAGTGGGAAGAGGGGAGGAAGTGGAAATTTTGATTGGTATTATTGATAAAGTAATAAAATTTTAAAAAAGAAAAGGCAGAAAAATAAGAAAAGAAAACTCTTTATTTTCAGACCCATTTTGAATGGAGTATTTGTTTTCCTGACTCTGTATTTTGAGTTTTCCATGTTTTGTGAATATTTATCAACCTTCAGTTGTAAAGCTGTCTAAGATTCCCACGGATTCGATGTACCTTCTCTTCATCCATCTTTTTCCTTATCTCTTCAAATGCTTTTCAGTTTTCTGAAGCCCCACTTTTCAATTGTTGAAATTATTTACAGTCAACGTAGTTTCCTACACTGGGCCTGTTCTAGACCTTGCTTATCTGACAGGAGACATGGATGAGGACCTGGTATATAAGATTGTACACATTCTTCCTGCGCTCTGTTCTCTTGATAGGTTTTTGCAGTAGGTGAATTCCTGGCATTTCCCCTTGCTCTTACTAGTGATGCCCTTAGGGTCCAAGAGTTAGTTGCAAAGCTAACTCACAGGGATAGCCCTGATTAAACTCATAGGGCCACAAATAAGCTAAAATAAATGACACTGTAAAAGAGACTTGTTGCATGAAGGAGTTTAATCAAACTTCACGTGGAGATGTGAATCATATTGGATAAGGAATAGTAAGTATTTGTTTGAGTGTGTGTTTGTAAAATTGTCAAGGAATATTTAATAAAAAGAAAAACATGTTTCCTGATATATCAATGACAGGCTACTATTTTCACAAATGAAAACATTTGCAAAGAATGAAATGAAATATGAAACAATGTGCCATTCTGTGCATTTAGGATCACAAAACAGAGTCCCTAGATCACACGTAGTTCATCTTCCATACACTATCTCCATCCCTTTCCAAGTTCCAATCTTCTGTTTTGAGACACTCATAGAATGCGTGTGTTCTCCCAAATTCTGGAATTCTAAAATCATAGTAAAATAGACATTAGTTTTAATTCGTTCTTCATATAGTTTTGTTTTCTGTTACCACTCAGTAAGAATGACTGGAGAATCCCTTATAATCAATGCTGATTGATGATATTTTTTTGTGTGTTGACCTTTTTTTATTGAAAGTATGTTTTTATTTTACACAACACACCACAATCACAGTTTTCTCTCCCACTACTCATTCCAGTTTCCCTTTACCTCCCCTCTCCCTCAAATCTACTTGCCCTCTATTCCCTTCCTAAAAGAGCAGGCCTTCAGGAGACAACAATGAAACAAGAGAAAACAAGATTCAATAAGACAAGGACAAAGCCTTCATAGAGAGAATGAACAAAGCAACCCAGTAAGAAGAAATGTGTCCCAACAGCAGGCAGAAGAGTCAGAGATACACCCTCTCCCACTGTTAAGAGTCCCATAAAAACACCAAGCTAACAGCCATGACATATAAACAGAGGATATGATGCAAAGCAATGCAGGCTCCATGATTGCCAAATTAGTCTCTGTGAGACCTGCTTGGATGATTCAGTGGGGGATGTTCTCCTGTGTTCTCCATCCCCTCTGGCTCTTACAATCTTTCCTTACCCTCTTTCATGAAACTCCCAGTTCATCGAGAGGAGGAATCTGATGGGTACTTCCAAATGAGACACTCTCCCTCGCTGCATGTCTGGCTGTTATTCTCTGCACCCACCCCCATCTGCTGGCAAGGAAACATCTCTGATGATGACTGCAAACAACACAAATCTATGAGTATACCAGAATATCATTAAGAACCCCTTCACTGAATTTTTAGCCAGGTGTGTTTAGTTCTAACCTAGCTCTCTGGGATTTCCAAAATTCCTGGCCATCCATACAGTATAGATCATGATTTGTGGCTTATGGTGTGGGCCTCAAGTTCATCCAGACATTGGTTGGCCACTCCCACAAGTTCTGCATCACCATTGCCCCAGAATATCTTGCAAAAAGGACAGATTGTAGATTGAGGGTTTTGTGGCTGGTTTGATGTCCAGGTTTCTCTTTCTATAGCCTGTAGAGTAAATTTGGATGCAAAAGAGACTAGAAATTAGGGGTGAAAGGCTCCATGTAGGCCCAGGTCAATCATTTCTCCATTCAATGAGGTATGTGGATGTCGCTCTCAATAGTGGGGTACTTAATTTCATTTTTCAGAGAGAAGCCCACTGCCCTAGCATCAGCCCGAGTTATTTAGGAATCTCCATGGGATCCACTTGGCAACAGCAAAACCAAACACAACCCATTCCCACCAGTGGAAGCCTTCCCTGGCTAGAAAAGATGCTGAGTTCATAATCTGGATCCTTCATTACTAAGAGTTCCCAAAAGGATCACCCTCATAGATTCCAGTAAGTTTCCACTGCACTATTTTTCCACATGCCCCTCCCACATTCAACCAATTCTTTCCACACTCTCTCCCTCCTTGAATCCAACCTGATCCTTCCTGCTCTAGTGTCAACCTGCCCTTGGTACACTCTCAAAATATATTCTACTTCCCCCTCCCAGAGAAATATCTTAACCCACCAAGAGCCCTTCTCTTTTCCTACCCTCTCTTGGTCTGTGGATTGTGGCTTGCTCATCATTTACTTAAAAGGTACTAACCAATTGTAAGTGCGTACACACCATGCTTGTCATTCTGGGTCTGGTTTACCTCACTTGTGATAATTTTTTTTCTACTTCCATCAATTTGCCTGCAAATTTCATGATGTCATATTTTTAAGACCTAAGTAAGTAATAGTCCATTATGTAAATATTCCTCATTTTCTTTATCCATTCTTCAGTTGAGGGACATCTAGGTCGTGTCTGCTTTGTAGGTATTATGAATAAAGCTGTTATAAACATAAATAAAGTGTCCTTGAAGATGATGGAACATCCTTTGGGAATATGACTAAGAGTAGCATAGCTGGGTCTATATATATATATATATATATATATATATATATATTCCCAATTTTCTGAGAAATCACCATATTGCTATGCAAAGTGGCTGTTCAATTTTGCACTTCTGCCAGAAAAAGAGGAATATTCCTTTTGCTCTACATCCTCTCTAGCATAAGCATTCACTTGAGATTTATTTTAGCCATTCTATTAGGTATAGGATGGAATCTCCAAATAGTTTTAATTTGCATTTCCCTGATGACTTAGAATGCTAGACATTTCTTTAAGAGTTTCTCAGCCATTTGAAACTCTTCTATTAAGATTTTTCAGTTTAGATCTGTACCTCATTTCTTAATTGGATATTTTGAGCTTTTGATGTCTAGTTTCTTGAGTGTTTTAAACCTTTGATAGTGGAACTTTTCAAACTAAATGGATGATTCAATGACTTTTTTATCAAGAACTTAGCTGTGATATCTCTTGGTTTGATGTTCATTATCAATATAGACAAAGGAGCACACTTGTATGATGTCACATTTCTCAAATGCCACCACTATTTTTGTGAATACTGAGCCAATGTGCAAAGAAACATTGCAATATGTTTGTTATGGCTTCTATGCAGTTTTATTTTACATTTTCAGAAGAATTATTATAAAATATATGTTCTATAGACCTATGTCCAATTTATTATCCACTAATATTTTATGTGCTTATTTTTAACTGATGATATTAAGGATTTCTTCATATATTTTGAATATGTGTGCAGTTATAAGCAATGTTTATCTCAATGTCCCAAATATCTACATTTTTTTTAAAGTTTTCCTTTCCTCTTTGCTTCCCTGTTCTATGTAGGACAATGTAATAACTCAACTTTTGTTCCCCTACAATTTTTACATTTCCAGTGTCCAAATTTATAAAGTTTCATGGGTTAATACTCATATATTTTTTCAGCTTTTCCTCTTAAATCTATATGTTTTTGGTTCACCTAGTTATCTTTTTATGGATTTGATTTAGAGAATTTGGATTACAGAACTTCATTTTAATCAAAAATCTTATTGTAATGTTTTTGTCTCATGCTTATCAAAATCCTTTTCTTTAGAATATATTTTGACAACTTGCTACCTTACATGTCCTTGAATCTTTATATTTTATTATTCCCAAATTAATATCTACAGTTTGGTCTCAATACATTATCAAAAGAGATAAGAATTCCCTTAACCACAAACACCTGTTTACTCACTATCAAGATCAACTGACTATGAAAGTCTGAAAAGTTAAAACTATTTAATTTTCAATTGAGTACAAATTTGATAGATTCTTCAACCTTAACACTTCCCCGTAGCTTTGGCTTTCTGTACAATGTTGAACAATTTGCTTCACTCATACAGGCTGAGGTCAAATGAGATTAGACTTTTACATTATCTCTTTTTTCTTTACTCTACTATTTAATGCAAATGCTCCCGGGAATTTTTCCATATTTTTGATTGATCATAAGCATATACACAAAATAATTTCATTTTCTGAAAGTTTTATGGAATACAAAGCTAACTCATTTATTGACTTGCTCTCTCATTCTTCTGAATAATCACAAAAGAGCACTAGTATTTCATCATTGCTCACAGCATTGGAATTAAAGCCTGTACTACAAATCTACCTGTCTTTATTTTCAACAATAAAAGTCCACATCATGTTTTCTTTCATTTCTTTCAATTCTTCTTATATTTTCATTCCATTTTATACTAATCTAATTGATGAAGTACATTAAGGACTTATTTACGTGTGGACTGAACCAACTACAGAACAATGATTCCAAGTTCATTATATGAAAACACCCAGAATATTGACATAGCAGATTGTTTCTAAGTACACATTGTACCCTCTCAACATCCTCTCACTGATGCCTGACCTTATACTAACACTTGGAAAAAAAAGAAAAAAAAAAGAATAAACAAGGAAGTGCCTCAAAAGCCAAGTATAACTTTATACTTAGAAAGAAGCAAAGCTATTGTCCTTATCTTTGCTGTTAGATTTGCAGTTTGCTCAATGTACTTCTTATCAGTTTCTATTTCTGCTTGTCTTTTAGCTTTTCTTTCCACAGTGTAACTACTGATAGAAATTGCTCATAAATAACAGGGAGACAGGATACAGGAAAGGAGTTTGTAGACACTCATTGAAAGATGTTTGAAAAATACTTAAGGAATCCTTAAATCATATAGCGAAATATAAAAATAAATAAAATACAACAAAGAGAACAATCACATAATTTATTGAGAAGATTTGAAACAAATCCTAGTAAAAATAATATGTGGTCACAAATGTAAAATGTTGATGTGGGATTTCCCTCAGTATGCTGTGATTACCACTGGTGAATACAGAAACTGCCTTGACCTGTTGATAGGGCAGAACTTAGGTAAGCAGGGATGGGGGAAGTAAACTGGAATCTTGGAGAAAGGAAGCAGAGTTGGAGAGAAGCCATGTAGCCCCACCAGAGAAGGATGCCAGAACTTTACCCAGTAAGCCACAGCCACATGGTGATAAACAGATTATTATAAATTGGTTAAATTAATACTTAAGAGTTAACCAATAAGAAGCTATATCTAATGGGCCAAACAGTGTAACATAGGTTCTGTGTGATTAATTTAGGACTAAGTGGCTGGGAACCAACAAGCAGCCTTCTTCCAACGAAAGGTGAAGCCAACCATTGTGTCATATTAGAAACATTACTCCCACTCAAATGTAAAATGTTCATGTTCTTTGCATATCAGGTCATACTTTATTTCTTTTTTTGTATTTATGTTAACATATAACTACAAAACCGACCTTCCCTTTTCTCCCTGCAACTTCTTCCTTGTCTACCCACATACTACCTCTCAAACCAATGACCCTTTTCTCTAATTATTATTGTTACATATACAATTATCTCATATATTTAAACATGAATATATAAATATGACCTGCTGAGTCATTTTTGTGTGTCTTGTTTTTCTTTCAATTTTCAGCTGACCACTTAGCATTGGATAATCAGTTAGGGGATTCATTCCTGGGAAAGAATAATACTTCTCCTCCCTTCTTCAGGCCTTAGTTAATTATAATTTTGTCTATGGCTGGGAACCAATAAAACTGCCCCTTTTATGATACCATAATTATTTTTGTTGCCATCCTTCAAATACTCTTTAAACAGCCATATTTTTATATATTTTTGTATGGAGCTTCCCTATGATTTTAAGAGACACTGTCTCTCAACAGACTTCCTGATCCTCTTTCTCTTATAATCTTTCAGCCCCCTCCTCTGTAACGACTGCATAGTAATTGGTATACATTTATGCTGTAAGTATCCTTTCTGGATCTGTGTGCACTATGATGTGTTGCTTTCTCCATTTTGACAAACTGTGATTTTCTGTGATACTGTCTGTTATAAAGTAAAGGGTCTTCAAGAAAAGGTTAAAGCTACATTTATTTGTGGGTAAAAGAGTAAACATTTAAATAAGTAGTTTTTAATCACGCTGGTCTAGCAAAATCATTAGACTCATGATCTCACTAGCCCTGCTTACTTTGTGAGTTACCCTGGATAGTTTGCTAGTTTCCTTCTTGCACTATTTACATTTTGTGAAGTATGTCTTAAGTTCAGTTATGGAAAGTTTGGTTACTGCCAGAATAGGAGTGCCTCGAATGAACTTTTAGTGATATTTTATCATACTGGTCATTATCATTCCAGCCTTGATCATATGATATTTGACCCCTAAACTCTTGAGATTGCTGTTGTTATTGTTATACTTCAGCCAGAAATCCAATCTATCCTGTATTAGCATTGGACTCACTATTAAATACTTAACAGTACAACAGTCCCTGCCTCCTATGTACTAAGTTTTTTTTTTTTGTGAACAACCTCATTCCTAGCTGAAACCTTTACATTACTTATAATTGATTTTGATTTAGAATTTATTTGATCCAGAAGACTCTGTCTTATTGGGTACACAGGAAAATCAAATCACATTTTATTTTCTAACTATGGAGTGGATCTTGATGTCGTGATAAGTGTTCTGTCTTCAAATCATGTTTCTTCCTTATCTTTGACTTCTGTAGTCTATATTAGGCTGTGGTCTGATGGTAGCCAAGTCAATAAATACCACGAAATGAAGGTTAATAGCAGAAGCCTATGACTTCTCTAATTTTTAGCAGGCACCCTTCAAAGTCATCCTCTTTACATATTCCATCTTTTAAACTCAAACCCCACTTCTCTGACCTAGTTTCTGCATCATCAGTGCAAAGCAGAGACCCCTTGAATTGTGGTGAGAATCCATCATCAACAATAGAAAAAACTGGGTAAATTATGACCACATTCTTATGTTCAACATGAAACTTCTTTGTTGGTTAGATACTAAACCAAAGTCAAATTTATCTTCACCTCAGACTAAAGCATTTTTTCCAAAGAATCAGTGAGTGTTCTTTATAGCAGAACTTCTATTTTAATAAAAGGCATATGATGAGAAACACAAATAACAGAAATGTCTGCTCTCACATTTAAGACCAGAAGTGCTAATTTGTCAGCAGGATTAATTCCTGCTCTTTGTTCTGAAAAACAATTTTATCAAATCTTCTCTCCTAGTTTATGGAGGTAGACTGTCAATTTTTAGTCTGTTTGATCCTGTACTCTGCTTGAGGTTCACAAAATCTCCTGACTATAGGCAGACCTCTGTTTCCAATATTCACTCCCTTTACAAGGGGAGTTGAAGTAATTAACACAGTTCAGCAGCAGACATCATTACACTTGAAGACATCTGCAAAGATTGTTTTGAAATAATTGTTGATGGGACATATAAAATGACACTCTCTAAAATATAAACATTGTGGAGAACACAAATGAAAACTAAATAGACTTTAAATGGACATATATCTCAGTGATATTGCTTTCATATAGCACACAAGAAAACCAGGATTTACACACAAACACACACACACACACACACACACACAAACACACACACACACTAAAAAGCTATATCTCCCACCTGTTCACCTACAAGCTCAGTGGAACCCTGGAACACAGATTGCTCCAATACTGAGGGGACTTGGGAGGTAATTCAACAGCCGCAGGGACAGACAGATGGATACCCTACTCTAGGACGTCTCCAGTGGGAAAAAATCCAGGGGCCGCTCCTCAATTCTTTCAGCTTTTGTAGCCAGCCATCAGGGAGTATTCCTACTGCTGGGTTATCCCCAAACCCAACCTGCCCCCACATTCACCTGTTCACCTGTGAGCTCTGTGGAACACTGGAATGTAGCTTGCTCCAATACTGATGGCATCCAAGAGGTGAGTCAGAAGCCACAGAGCCAGAGAGCTGGAAGCTCCACTCTCTGGGACCTCACCAATGGGAAAAAAAACAGACATCCTTCCCCAACTCCCTCAGCTTTTCTAGCAAGCTAACAGGGAGTATTCCTGCCACTGGGCTATCCCCCAATCCACCCTGCCCTCACACCTACATGTTCACCTACAAGCTTAATGGAAGCCTGGAACACAGCTTGCTCTAATACTGAGGGTATCTAAGAGGTGAGTCAGTGGCCACAAGGCCAGACAGCTGGATGCCCCACTATCTGGGACCTCACCAGTGGGACAAGAACCAGGGGACTCTCACCATCTCCCTTGGCTTTCTATCCAGCTAGCAGGGAACATTCCTGCATCTGGGCTATTCCCCCAAACCATCTTGCCCCAAATCAGCCCATTCATCTGAGAGCTCTGTGGAACCCTGAAACACAGCTTGCTCCAATACTGAGCTGAGAAAACCTAAGAGCCTATGAGCTCCGTGGAACCCTGAAACACAGCTTGTTCTAATACTGAGGAGACCTAAGAGACAGTCACAGCAAGGATTGGAACAAGACAGCAAGACACTGCAGGCCTCATTTGAAGGAAGAGATGTGTAGACACCAATGCCAGAATTCCTCAAACATCCTAAAAAGTAACATGGTAACACCAGAAACTAGCAGACACACAAAAGGAAGATTTGATCATCCCAATGCAGAAGAAGTAGAAGAAAACAACTTTAAACATAACTTTATGAAAATGGAGACATTCAAAGAGGAAGTGAAAAACTCCCTTAAAGTAATGGAAGAGAACACAAACAAAAAGGTGGAAGAAAATAAATCCATAAAATAAACCCAAAAAAAGCAAGAAAAAATAATCAAACATGTGAAAGAAACAGTTCAAGACATGAAGACTGAAATAGAGGTAATAAAGTAAACACAAACCAAGAGAATACTTCACATGGAAAAACTGGGTAAACAAACAAAGAGGAACTACAGGGACAAATACAACCCACAGGATACAAGAGATAGATGAAAGAATCTCGGGTGCGGAAGATACTATGGAGAAAACAGACTCAATGGTCAAAGAAAACATTAAATCCAACAAATTCTTAACACAAAACATTCACAAAATCGGGACAACATGAAAAGACCAAACCTTAATTTAATATGATAGGAAAAAGAGAAGAACCCCAGAGCAAAGGCACAAAAAATAAATTCAACAAAATTATAGAAGAAACTTTTCCAACCTAAAGAAGGATATCCCTATGAATGTACAAGAAGCTTACAGAACACCAAATAGACTGGATCAAAACTAAAATCCCCTCACCATTTGATAATCAAAACACAAAACATACAGAACAAAGAAAGAATATTAAGAGCTTCAAAGGGAAAAGGTCAAGTAACATATAAAGGGAATCCTTTCCGAATTACACCCAACTTCTAAATGGAAACCACAGAAGTAAGAAGGTCCTGGATAGGTGTGCTGCAGACACTAAGAGACCAAGGATGTAAGCCTAGACTGTTATATCCAGTAAAGTTTTCTTTCACCATTGATGGAGAAAACAAGATATTCCATGACAAAAATAGATTTATTCAATGCATATTCACAAACCCAGCCTTACAGACATTACTAGAAGAAAAACCTCATCTCAAGGAAGCTAACTATACCCACAATAACACAGATTTCTGAGAACCCACACCAGCATAACCCAAATAAGTGAAACACACAAATACTACTATCAAATAATAATCGGAGTTAACAACCAATGGTCATTACTATCGCTTAATTTCAATAAATTCAATTCACCTATAAAAAGACACAGGCTAAGAGAATGGATACAAAAACAGGATCCAAAGTTCTGCCGTTCATGAGAAACACATCTCAACCTCAAAGACAAACACTACCTCAGAGTAAAGGGTTGGGGAAAGTTTTTCAAATCAAATGGACCTAAAAACAAGTAAGTATAGCTATCCTAATATCTGATAACATTGATTTCAAACAAAAATCAATCAGAAGAGATGGAGAAGGACACTTTCTACGCATGACAGGAACTTCATCAAGATGAAGTCTCAACCTTAAATATCTATGCCTCCAATATAAAAGCATCCACATATGTAAAAGAAACATTACTAGAACTCAAAGCACACATCAAACCCCACACACTAATAGAAGGAGATTTCAGCACTCCTCTCTCATCAATGGACAGGTCAACCAGACATAAACTTAACAGAGAAATAAGAGAACTAACAGATGTAAGGAATCAAATGGACTTAACAGACATCTCTTAAACATTATACCCAAACAAAAACTAATATATCTTTTTCTCAGCAATCATGGAATCTTCTCTAAAATTGATCACATACTCGGTAACAAAGCAGTCATCAAAAAAAAATTGGAGTAACTCCCTGTGTCTTATCGGATCACCAGCGATCAAAGTTAGAATTTAACAACAATACTACTCCAAGAAATCCCATAAACTCATGGACATTGAACAGTCAATTACTGAACCACCCCTTAGTCAAGGGAGAAATAAAAAAGAACACTTGATTTTTGACAAAGAAGCTAAAATTATAAAATGGAAAAAGAAAGCATCTTCAACAAATGGTGCTGGCATAACTTAACGTCAACGTGTAGAAGAGAATAAATAGATCCTTATTATCATGCACAAAACTCAAGACCAAATGTATTAAAGACCTCAATATAAATCCAACCACACTTAAACTGGTAGAAGAGAAAGGGGGAAGTAGCCTTCAATGCATGGGCACATGAGACCACTTCATAAATATAACCAGAGTAGCACAGACAAAAAGAGCAACAATAAATAAAGGGGACCTCCTGAAACTGAGAAACATTTGTAAAGCAAAGGGCAGAGTCAATAAGACAAAAAGGCAGCCTACTAAAATGGCAAATATCATCACTGCCCCCCCCATTCAGATCAGGGACTAATCTCCAAAATGCATAAAGAACTCACAAAATTAGACATTAAAATTCTAAATAACCCAGTTAAAATCTGTGTACTGTATTAGACAGAGAATTCTCAACAGAAGAATTTCAAATGGCCAAAAGATACTTAAGGACATGTTAAACTTCTTTGGTTATCAGGGAAATGCAAATCAAAACAACTCCAAAATACCATCTTACACCTGTCAAAATGGTGCAGATTGAAAACACCAATGATAGCCTATGCTCTAGAGAGGATGTGGAGTAAGGGCAACACTCATCCATTGCTGGTGGGAATGCAAACTTCTGTAACCACATTGGGAATCAGTGTAGTGGTTTCTCAGAAAATTGGAAATCAACTTACCTCAAGATGCACCAATACCACTCTTAGAAATATACCAAAGAGATACTTAATCATACTACAAAAGCATTTTTTCAACAATGTTCATACCAGCATTATTTGAAATAGCTAGAACCTGGAAACAACCTAGATACCCCTCAACTGAAGAATGGATAAAGAAAGTGTGGCATATTTACACATTAGAGTACTACTCAGAGGTAAAACACAATAACATCTTGAATTTTGCATGCAAGTGGATAGAATAAGAAAACAATAACCTGAGTGAGGTAACCCAGACCTTAAAAAGTGAATATGGTATGTAATTATTCATAAGTGGATACTAGTCATAAAAATGACATTGAACTTATAGTTCATGATCTTAGAGAAGCTAAGTAATAGGGTAAACACAAAGAGAAACATATATAGACCCACCTGGGAATCAGAAACAGACAAGATCGCCCTACATAATTGGGAGCAAGGGGGTGAAGGGTAGAAGGAAGAGGAAAAGGGAAGTGTTTTGAGAACTTGAGGGAAAGGGATAGACGAGATGGAGAAATAACATATATGAGAGCAAGGAAAGAGATATCTTGATTGAGGGAGCCATTTTCGGGTTAGCAAGAAACCTGTCTCTAGGAAAATTCTCAGGAATCCACAAGGATGACCCCAGCTAAAACCATAATCAATAGGCCTGAAGTGGCCTTGCCCCGTAGTCAGATTGATGATTATCTCAAATATCACCATAGATCCTTTGTCCAACAAGAGATGCAAACATAGTCAGAGAACCACATCAAAGCACTGTACTGAGGTCCCAAGGTCCAGTTGAAGAGTGGAAGAAGGGAAACTATGAGCAATCAGGTCAAGACTGTTGTAATAAGGAGCACTGCAGGGCTGTGTCCCCAAAACCCCAAGCCACCTGCCCGGCTAGCTTTACCCGAAATAATTACACGGACACTGTATTTATCTAAACACTGCTTTGGCCCCTTCCTATCTAGCCTCTTCTAGGCTAATTCTCACATGTTAATTTAGCCCATTTCTAATCATCTGTGTAGCGCCCCTAGGTGCGCTTACCGGGAAGATTCTAGCCTAAGTCCATCCTGGGTCGGAGCTTCATAGCGTGCGTCTTCCCTGGAGCAGGTAGCATGGCGTCTCTCCTGCGTCTGCTCCGGAGAGCAGAGCTGTGGAGCCTGAGCTCACTTCCTCTTCCTCCCGGCATTCTGTTCTGTTTACTCCACCCACCTAAGGGTGGGCCTATCCAATGGGCCTAGCAGTTTCTTTATAGCCAATGAAATCAACAGATTGATATATGACACTCCCACATCACTTCCCCTTTTTCTGTTTAAACAAAAAAAGGAAGGCTTTAACCTTAACATAGCAAAATTACATATAACAAAACAGTTATCAAGTAAAAGTTACATCAGAAACATTTATACATATAACAAAATTGACCGTAAATCTCTATCAATAAAGCAAAATCTATACTAATGCAAATTATTCATGTCTATATCATATCCCCCTTTAAATGTAAAAGAACATTTATAAACTATATTTGGGAACATGGGCGCAGTTTTTTCTCTCCAAACTGCTTCCTGCTGAATGGGGGCGTCGTTAATTAGGTCTTTCATGGTATAACCTGTGTGCCAAGGTCATCTCAGTTGGCAGTTGAGCGAAGCAATTTTCTGAAGATGTTCACAGCAACCCTTCAGGAGGACGTGGCCCATCATACCAAATTGGAATTGAAGAAATGAACAGGGTCTCATCCTCTGTGAAAACAAAAGAAGACTCTCTCCAAAGCATCATATCCTTAGACCCAAATTCTGAAATCGTAATACCCTTATATCCATTCTGGTTTAGCTTGGCAGCCCATGTAATGAAATGTCTCTCTGTACTTATCTCCTTCACAGTCAAAAAATTTAAAGAAAACACAATAATACAAAGAATCCAGACTCTCTGTGAATTTTCCATTTTTACGTAGCTTATTTTTCTTTATTTCTTTTAATCTCTTAATTATCTGTGCTCTGTCTCTTTAAAGACTTTACTTTTTTTTAAACCATTAACTTTATTCTCTATATTCTTTTTCTTCTCTCTCTCTCAAGCCTACGTACATTCATCCAACAGTGTGACTCATTTAGTGGTCTGAATCTGTCCTATTGTGAATCTACAATTTTTTACTATCCAGGAGCACTTTTGATTTGCGCCTTTAAATCACTAGGTGCTTAAGAATCTAAGCTGTGACATTCCTAGGTTAACTTTTTGCTTTTTGAGCGTATATCTGTAGACCTGGAATAACCCTGTAGACCAGGCTGTCTTTGAACTCTCAGAGATCCGCCTGTCTCTGCCTCCCAGGCATTGGGATTAAAGGTGTTTGCTACTACACCTTGAACACACAGAGATCTGTTTGTCTCTGCCTTTTAGGCACTGGGATTAAAGGCGTGTGCTACCACACCTTGAAGTCACAGAGGTCTATCTCCCTCTGCCTCCCAAGTGTTGGGATTAAAGGTGTGTACACACAACAACTCTCTTCCTTTTTTTGTTTTTGGTTTAAGAACTTCAACTTTCAGCTTGCATATATTTTTAACACACTTTAAACCATTCAGAAATTTTCTCTGTCTTTGAATCTCTCTTTACTGTATATCTCTCTTTTTCTGACCACATGAGTCTTTAATTTACCAAGCAATCTCAGTAGGACTAAAGGCGGGGCTTTGCCAGGTAGATCCTGTCCATTCCTTAGCTTTCCAGCCTCATGGAGGATGTACAGGCTGCAGCCATGTTTATAGCCACACCTCTATGGCATTTCAAGGTCCCTGAATGCATGCCTGTGCGAGGATATTAGGACGCCTGGAACTGGAGTTAGACAATTGTGAGCTGCCAGGTGTGTGCTGGGAATTGAAACCACATCCTCTAAAAGAGTAGCCAGTACTCTTAACCACAGTGCTATCTCTCCCACCCCTCATTTTTCTTTATTGGCCAGTTCTTTTGTTGAAAGATAAGAACAAATTTGTGCTTTCCAATATTTATGAATTTAATAGACATGATAGAAGTAATATGTTTCTGTCTCTCCCTTCTAAGTGCAATTATCTGCTGTCTTCTACTCTATACTTAACATAGACTGCTCCCTTCCATTACACTGATTCTTATCTAAATCTTGACCCTATATAAAACACAATCTCTTTTTCTTTCCATGAAAGTAGTAAGCTATAAGGGATCCATGGATACTCAAGGAAATATTCTGATAATCATAAATACTTGAGATTTCATAAATAAAAATATGAATCTTAAAATGCTAAATTCAATATTTATTAAAATTTTCATTATTCCATGCCATTGCACACCAGAACTATAGGCCAACAGAGTTGATGATATCAGAAGAAATTCTGTTCTCTCAAAATTTTGTGTATTGGTAAAAATTATTTCTTTTTACCTTTCATTTTATACATAAAACATTTTATTTATTTCCTCATAATCTAAAGAGAAGTATATAAATATAAAATCCCCAGTTCTTTAACCACGGATCACATGAAAGTATCCAGAACATTTCCTTTTGAATAAATTTATAAATAAATTTTACCTCATAAGTAAACATTTTGCACTTATGTAAGATTACTGCCATGAAGTCTAGATTTTGTTCATTAATACCATATTCAGGCTTTCAATCAGTAAGAAACTGAGCATACAGAAAGAAAAGTAATATGAAGAGATAGTATGTAGTGCATTATTTTTATTGGTCACTTTGAAAACTTTGGTAGTAGAGATGCCTTTTTTATACTAATACTTAGGATTTGGAGACAGAAGAACTATGACTTTAAAGCCAAACTGTGTGATAGTGAAGAATAAGTCTCAAAAATACATCAACTTAGGTCTGAGGAAATAGGACATTAAATCACTTAACTAATGGAAATGTAAAAATCCCACAGTAGAAACTGAACTCAATGCTGGTGAGACGGAAAAAGGAGGGCCCTAGGTACTTTTTGCCTGGACAAACTACTCTAATTGGAAAGATGTAGGTCATTGAGACCCTGCCAGGAAATCAAGGTGAAATGCGACTAAAAGCTTATATTCAAGGATCACATCGGCTCTCCCAATGCTTGCACACACATATTCACAAGCACATATATGTACATGCACACTCATGTACACATAAATATGCATTAATGTACAATACACAACAAGGATTTAAGAAAAAGGACAACAATGAAAACTATCATTGGGACAAGAACAAGGATGAGAAATAATACCAGAATTTGAGCATAGTAATACTAGAGCTTTGATCAGTAAAATGCTCATTGGATTTTGGTCTCTTGTTGGTTTAAGTTTAGAAGTTCGAAATAATCCAGAAATCAATCCTAGTTCTGATTTGTATTTTTTGTGTGTTTTGCTTTTCTTTTTGATTATTTGTTAGTTTTTATTTATTTCTAAGAAATATGTTTTGGGGGCAAGAGTGGGAAGCAAGTCAGTTTTCTTTAAGGGTCTGGCCACTAGTAGTTGTTGGACCATGAATATGGGCACTACAAATTTGAGGGGAAAACAGTACTGGGAGGGTAGATATGGGAGGAATGGGAAACAAGTGTGATTGGGGTACATTTCATGAAATTCTCAGGTAATTAATAAAACAATGTTATGTTGGGGGTAAAATCAGTCAAAAATGACAAGATTCATTTGAAAAGTGGGCCGAGGACCTGGATAGATCTCAAGAGAAAAAAAAATATACTGTTGGTTTATTTTTTCTTTTGATGACCAATATCTTGAGTTCTTTGTATATTTTGGAGATCAGACCTCTGTTTGATGTGCGCTTAATGAAGACCTTTTCACATTCTATAGGCTGTCATTTTGTCTTGTTAACCGTGTCCTTTTCTTTACAGAAGCTTTTCAGTTTCAGGAGGTCCCATTTATTAATTGTTTCTCTTAGTGTCTGTGCTACTGGGGTTATATTTAGGAAGTGGTCTCCTATGCCAATGTGTTCAAGTGTATTTCCCACTTTTTTTTCTATGAGGTTCAGTATGGTTGGTTTTACGTTGAGTTCTCTGATTCATGTGGACTTGAGCTTTGTGCATGGCAATAGATATGGCTCTATTTTCGCACCATTTGTGGAATATGCTTTCTTCATTTTATCTTTTTTTTATGAAAAATCAAGTGTTCATAGGTATTTGGATTGATATCCTGATCTTCAAATTTGTTCCATTGATCCTCCTGTCTGTTTTTCGTTTTGTTTTGTTGCCAAAAGCAGGATGTTTTCAGTACTGTCGCTCTGTAGTAGAGTTTGAAGTCATGGATTGTGGTGCCTCCAGAAGTTTCTTTATTGTACAGGATTGTTTTGGCTATCGTGGCTATTATCCAATGAACAAATAATCCAATAAAAAATGGGGCACAAACCTAAACAGAGAACTCTTAACAGAGGAATCTAAAATGGCTGAAAGACACTTAAGGAATGTTCAATGTCCTTAGCCATCAGAGAAATACAAATGAAAACAACTCTGAGATTCCATCTCACACCTGTAAGAAGGGCCACGATCAAAAACACTGATATGCTGGAGAGGATGTTGGATAAAGGGAACACTCCTCCATTGCTGGTAGGAGTGCAAATTGGTACAGCTCCTTTGGATATCAGTATGGCAATTTCACAGATAATTAGGAAACAACCTACCTTAAGAGCCAGCAATACCACTTTTGGGGATATACCCAAAGGATGCTCAATCGTGCCACAAGGACATGTGCTCAACTACATTCATAGCAGCATTATTTTGTCATAGTCAGAACCTGGAAACAACCTAAATACCCTTCCACTGAAGAATGGATAAGAAAAATGTGGTACATTTATACAACGGAGTATTACACAGCAAAACAAAAATAATGACATCTTAAAATTTGTGGTAAAATTGATAGATCTAGAATATCTCATATTTAGCGAGATAACCCAGATTCGAAAAGATACATATTATATGTACTCACTTATAAGTGGCTTTTAGCCATAAAGCAAAAAAATCAGCCTATTCACAATTCCAGAAAACCTAGACTATAATGAAGACCCTAAGAGAGATATACATGGATCCAATCAACTTGGAAAATAGAAAGAGATAGGATATCCTGAGTAAATAGGGAGCATGGGGACCATGGGAGGGGTTAGAAAGGAAAGGAAGAGGAAAGGAGGGGAGCAGAGAAACTATATAGTTCAATTTATTTTTAAAAAAATGTATTAGACGCGGCGGAGCAACACCGCATTCAAGAAGAGGCTTTGGGAGACCAGCGCAGCAGCAGACGCAAGCGGCAGGGTCAGGCGTGCAATAAGGAGAGCAGATCGCCCTACTACAATTAAATCAAAGAGGTAGGCCTTTGGTTGGCCAGGTCACTGGCAAACGGGGAGCCTGGTCCTGTCCTGAAGACCCTTCGGAGGGGTGAGAGGGTTCTTGGCCTGCGGCAGGAACCAGGAAACAGAGCAAGGGCATTTTGTAAGCGGACCCCTTGGCCAGCAGGGAAACCTGATCTGGTTTTTAAAAGACCCATTAGATAGGATTAATAGGAGGAGATGGGCAGACGCCAAGGCAAGAACTCACCCAATAATCTGAAAAACAACATGAAAACACCAGAACCCAAGGATCTTACAACAGAAGTATTTGAACAATCTAACACAGAAGAAGTGGAAAAAATTGACTTTATGAATGCAATAGAGTCCCTTAAACAACATGTAAAAAATGCCCTTATAGAAATGGATGAGAAGTATAACAAAAAGTTTGAAGAAATGAGTAAATATGTACATGATACCCTGGGAAACCAAGATAAAACGATCAAACAGGTAATGGAAACAGTTCAAGAATTGAAAACTGAAATGAAGGCAAACTGAGGACCAGCCAGATATGGAAAATCTAGGTCAACGAGCAGAGTCTACAGAAACAAGCATAATCAATAGAATACAAGAGATAGAAGAAAGAATCTCAGATGCTGAGGACACCATAGAGAAAATAAACGAACAGATCAAAGAAAACAGCAAAGCCAACAAATTCTCAACACAAAACATTCAGGAAATATGGGACACAATAAAAAAACCAAACTTAAGAATAATAGGAATAGAAGAAGGAGAAGAGTCACAGCTCAAAGGCCCAGAAAATATATTCAACAAAATTATGGAAGAAAACTTTCCCAACTTAAAGAAAGATATTCATTTAAATATTCAAGAAGCATACAGAACACCAAACAGACTGGATCAAAGAAAAACATCTCCTCGCCATATAATAATCAAAACACAAAATATACAGGTTAAAGAAAGAATATTAAGAGCTGCAAAGGAAAAAGGGCAAGTAACTTATAAAGGTAAACCGATCAGACTTACACCTGACTTCTCTATGGAAACTATGAAAGCCAGAAGGTCCTGGATAGATGTACTGCAGAAGCTAAGAGACCGTGGATGCAAACCCAAACTACTATACCCAGCTAAGCTATCGTTCACTATCAATGGAGAAAACAAGACATTCCAGGATAAGAATAAATTTAAACAATACGTAGCCACAAATCCAGCCCTACAGAAAGTAATAGAAGGAAAAACGCAACCCAAGGAATCCAACACTGCCAACACTGCCTACAATAACTCAGGCATCTAGTGACCCTTCACCAGCACATCTCAAAGAAGGGAGACAAACAATCTCCACTACCAAAAGCAATAAGAATAACCGGAGTGAACAACCACTGGTCATTAATATCACTTAATATTAATGGGCTCAATTCACCTATAAAAAGGCACAGGCTAAAAGATTGGATACGAAAACAGGATCCAACATTCTGCTGTTTGCAAGAAACACATCTCAACCACAAAGACAGGCACCTACTCAGAGTAAAGGGTTGGGGAAAGGTGTTTCAAGCAAATGGTCCTAAGAAAAAAGCAGGTGTGGGATATTAATTTCTAACAAAACTGACTTCAAACTAAAATCAATCAGAAGAGACCAAGATGGTCACTTTATACTCATAACAGGAAAAATTCATCAAGATCACGTCTCAATTCTGAATATCTACGCCCCCAATATAAAAAGCACCTACTTATGTAAAAGAAATATTAGTAGAACTCAAGGCAGACATCAAACCACACACACTAGTAGTAGGAGACTTCAACACACCTCTCTCTCCAAGGGACAGGTCAATCAGACAGAAACCTAACAGAGAATTAAGAGAATTATTGGAGTTAATGAAGCAAATGGACTTAGCAGACATCTATAGAACATTCCACCCAAATAGGAAAGAATATACCTTCTTCTCTGCAGGTCATGGAACCTTCTCAAAAATTGACCACATATGTGGAAACAAAGGAAACCTCCACAGATACAAAAAAATATCAGTGTCCACCTGTATTCTATCTGATCACCACGGATTAAAGTTAGAAGGCAACAACAATGCTACCCACAGAAAGCCGACAAACTCATGGAAACTGAACAGTCAACTAATGAACCACACCTGGGTCAAGGAAGAAATTAAGAAAGAAATTAAAGTCTTCCTTGAATTTAATGAAAATAAAGAGACAACATACTCAAACCTATGGGACACAATGAAAGCAGTGCTAAGAGGAAAGTTCATAGCACTAAGTGCCCACTTAAAGAAAACGGAGAATGCATACATTGGGGACTTAACAACACACCTGAAAGCTCTAGGAAAAAAAGAAGCAGACGCGCCCAGGAGAAGTAGAAGACTGGAAATAATAAAACTTAGGGCAGAAATCAACAAAATAGAAAAACAGAAAACAGTCCAAAGAATCAATGAAACAAAAAGCTGGTTCTTGGAGAAAATCAACAAGATCGACAAACCCCTATCCAAACGACAGAGAGAGAACACACAAATAAATAAGATCAGAAATGAAAAGGGGGACATAACCACAGACACAGAGGAAATTCAAAGAATCATTAGATCTTACTACAAAAGCCTGTATAACACAAAATTGGAAAATATAAAAGAAATGGACACTTTTTTAGATACATACCATATACCAAAGTTAAATCAGGACCAGGTAAACAATCTAAACAGACCTGTTAGTCATGAAGAATTAGAAGAGGTTATCAAAAACCTCCCTACCAAAAAAGCCCAGGACCAGATGGTTTCAATGCGGAATTCTACCAGAACTTCCAAGAAGACCTAATACCTATACTCCTTAATGTATTCCACAATATAGAAACAGAAGGGTCATTACCAAACTCCTTCTAAAAAGCTACAGTTACTCTGATACCAAAACCACACAAAGACTCAACCAGGAAGGAGAATTACGGGCCAATCTCACTCATGAACATCGACGCAAAAATCCTCAACAAAATACTGGCAAACCGAATCCAAGAACACATTAGAAAAATTATCCATTATGATCAAGTGGGCTTCATCCCAGAGATGCAGGGCTGGTTTAACATATGAAAATCTATCAATGTAATCCACCATATAAATAAACTGAAAGAAAAAAAATCATATGATCATTTCATTAGATGCTGAAAAAGCATTCGACAAAATTCAACATCCCTTTATGATAAAGGTCTTGGAGAGAATAGGGATACAAGGATCCTACCTAAATATAATAAAAGCTATTGACAGCAAGCCAACAGCTAACATTAAATTGAACGGAGAAAAACTCAAAGCCACCCCACTAAAATCAGGAAGACGAGAAGGATGTCCACTCTCTCCATACCTCTTCAATATATTGCTTGAAGTTCTAGCAATAGCAATAAGAAAACATAAGGAGATCAAGGGGATTTGTATTGGAAAGGAAGAAGTTAAGCGTTCGTTATTTGCAGATGATATGATAGTATACATAAGTGACCCCAAAAATTCTACCAAAGAACTCCTACAGCTGATAAACACCTTTAGTAATGTGGCAGGATACAAAAAAAATCAGTTGCCTTCCTTTACACTAAGGATAAGGAAGCAGAGAGGGAAATCAGAGAAGCATCACCTTTCACGATAGCCACAAATAGCATAAAATATCTTGGGGTAACCCTGACCAAAGAAGTGAAAGACCTATTAGACAAGAACTATAAGTCTTTGAAGAAAGAAATTGAAGAAGACACCAGAAAATGGAAGGACCTCCCTTGCTCTTGGATTGGGAGGATCAACATAGTAAAAATGGCAATTTTACCAAAAGCAATCTATAGATTCAATGCAATCCCCATCAAGATCCCATCAAAATTCTTCACAGATCTGGAGAAGACAATAATCAACTATATATGGAGGAACAAAAAACTCAGGATAGCCAGAACAATCTTATACAATAAAGGATTGTCTGGAGGCATTACCATCCCTGACTTCAAACTTTATTATAGAGCTACAGTATTGAAAACAGCCTGGTATTGGCATAAAAACAGAGAAGTCGACCAATGGAATCCAATAGAAGACCCTGACTTTAACCCACAAACCTATGAGCACCTGATTTTCGATAAAGGAGCTAAAAGTATACAATGGAAAAAAGACAGCATTTTCAACAAATTGTGCTGGCAAAACTGGATGTCAATCTGTAAAAAAATGAAAATAGATCCATATCTATCACCATGCACAAAACTCAAGTCCAAATGTATTAAAGACCTCAATATCAGTCCAAACACACTGAACCTGATAGAAGAGGAACTGGGAAGTACTCTACAGCACATGGGCATAGGAGACCACTTCCTACATATAACCCCAGCAGCACAGACACTAAGGGCATCATTGAATAAATGGGACCTACTGAGACAGAGAAGCTTCTGTAAAGCAAAGGACACTGTCACTAAGACAAAAAGGCAACCCACTTACTGGGAGAAGATTTTCACCAACCACGCAACTGACAAAGGTCTGATCTCCAAAATATATAAAGAAATCAAGAAACTAGACCGTAAAAGGCTAATCAATCCAATTATAAAATGGGTCACTGAGCTGAACAGAGAATTCTCAACAGAAGAACTTCAAATGGCCAAAAGACACTTTAGGTCATGCTCAACTTCCCTAGCGATCAGGGAAATGCAAATCAAGGCAACCTTAAGATACCATCCTACAACTGTCAGAATGGCTAAAATAAAAAACACCAATGATAGCCTTTGCTGGAGAGGTTGTGGAGAAAGGGGGACACTCATCCATTGCTGGTGGGAATGCAAACTTGTGCAACCACTCTGGAAAGCAGTGTTTCGGTTTCTCAGGAAATTCGGAATCAACCTATCCCTGGATCCAGCCATACCACTCTTGGGAATTTACCCAAGAGAGGCCCTATCATACAACAAAAGTATATGCTCAACTATGTTCATGGCAGCATTGTTTGTATTAGCCAGAACCTAGAAACAACCTAGATGCCCTTCAACGGAAGAATGGATGAAGAAACTATGGAATATATACATATTAGAGTATTACTCAGCAGTAAAAAACAAGAACTTCTTGAATTTTGCATACAAATGGATGGAAATAGAAAACACTATCCTGAGTGAGGTAAGCCAGACCCAAAAAGAGGAACATGGGATGTACTCACTCATATTTGGTTTCTAGCCATAAATAAAGGACATTGAGCTTATAATGCATGTTCCTAGAGAAGCTAAGTAAGAAGGTGAACCCAAAGACAAACACATAGGCATCCTCATGAATATTAACCTTCATCAGACGATGAAAGGAGACAGAGACAGAGGAGCACGGGACAGAAATCTCAAGGTCCAAATCAGGAGCAGAAGG
Source organism: Microtus pennsylvanicus (assembly GCF_037038515.1). NCBI lineage: Eukaryota > Metazoa > Chordata > Mammalia > Rodentia > Cricetidae > Microtus > Microtus pennsylvanicus. Next base: position 109,235,734 of record NC_134601.1, read on the forward strand.
AGACGGAGCACGAGCAAGGACCTCAGGACCGCGAGGGGTGCACCCACACACTGAGACAATGGGGATGTTCTATCGGGAACTCACCAAGGCCAGCTGGCCTGGGTCTGAAAAAGCATGGGATAAATCCGGACTAGCTGAACATAGAGGACAATGAGGAATACTGAGAACTCAAGAACAATCGCAGTGGGTTTTTGATCCTACTGCACGTACTGGCTTTGGGGGAGCCTAGGCAGTTTGGATGCTCACCTTAGGAGACCTGGATAAAAGTGGGCAGTCCTTGGGCTTCCCACAGGTCAGGGAACCCTGATTGCTCTTCGAGCAGATGAGGGAGGGTGACTTGATCGGGGAAGGGGGAGGGAAATGGGAGGCGGTTGCGGGGAGGAGGCAGAAATCCTTAATAAATAAATAAATAAAAATAAAAATAAAAGTCCAAAAAAAAGCCACGAAAGATGGAAAAAATGTATTGATTTTATTGAGTTCGGCATTTTTTCTTCTCTCCTCCCTGCCTCTCTCCTTTTCTCCAACCCTCCCCCAATGTTCCCATGCTCCCAATTTACTCAGGAGATTTTTGTTTTTTTATGCTTCCCATGTTGAAAAAACATTTTCTAAACATTTTTTTATTTAAAAAAATATTTACTTCTTTTCATAACTATTTCTCCTCTTTCCCTAGCCTATATACATTTCTCCATCACCTTGATCCATCTAGAGGTCTTTTTCCACCTGGACTTGTCTTTATTGTGTGCGCATCTGTACTTATTTTTTGACTAGGAGTAAACATTTTTTAGAAAAAAAAAGCTAAGAGACATGTGTAGGATCAACTCTACAACATTGCCTGTTTTGTCTGCCCAGTTTAAAATGGTGAAAGCATGTTCACTACCTTTGAGAGCCATGCACATTGAACCAGCTCCAGGGTCACAGCAGGTCTGTCTCACCATTAAGCAATTTGTAACCCCTTGCTCACCCAGAACTTATATAAGTGCTTGGTCTCCTTAAAGAGTCAGAGTTTTACATGCAATTAGCATGGACCAGCAAGCTGCCATTTCTTAAAGAAGCCAGATGGGTTTTTTGTTTTGTTTTGTTTGTTTTTGGTAATTATTTTTTTGGTATTTTTCTTGTTGTTGTTGTTGTTTTTGCTACTAATACTGAATCAGAAAGACCTCTGTTAAAGAAAGCAGTGCCTCTGGATCAGTGCCAAGAGAGAATATCTGAAAAAATAATTGGCTATCAGGAAACTCTGCTTTTGTCCCTATTTATGTGGGTATAGATGCCCTCTTTCTTGTTTTAAGCATTTTTAGGTCATATGTAGATCCATTCCCCAGACAGTGGACAACATTTTGTGGTCTAAAGATAGTCATTCATTTCCCAGCTGCCCAGACCCAAAATAATCACACAAAAATTGTATTATTACAACACTTCTTGGCCTATTAGCTCCCACTTCTTATTGGCTAGTTCTTTTTTTTCTTTCCTTGTTTCTTTTTTTTTATTTTTATTTTTTTTATTGAGAAAAAATTTCTGCCTCCTCCCAGCCTCGCCCTCCTCCCCCCGCACTCCTCTCCCCGTCCCCCCACTCCTCTCCCTCTCCCCCCACTCCTCTCCCCCTCCCTCTCAAGTCTGAAGAGCAGTCAGGATTCCCTGCCCTGTGGAAAGTCCAAAGTCCTCCCCCCTCCATCCTGGTCTAGGAGGGTGAACATCCGAACTGCCTAGGCTCCCACGAAGCCAGAATATGAAGTAGGATCAAAACCCAGTGCCATTGTCCTTGGCTTCTCAGCAGCCCTCATTGTCCGCCATATTCAGAGAGTCCGGTTTGATCCCATGCTTTTTCAGTCATAGTCCAGCTGGCCTTGGTGAGCTCCCAATAGAAGCCCCACTGTCTCCGTGGGTGGGTGCACCCCTCTTGGTCCTGACTTCCTTGCTCATCTTCTCCCTCCTTCTGTTCCTCATTGGGACTTTGGGAGCTCAGTCCAGTACTCCAGTGTGGGTCTCTGTCTCTATCTCTATCCATCGCCAGATGAAGGTTCTATGGTGATATGCAAAATATTCATCAGTATGTCTATAGGATAGGATCATTTCAGGTTCCCTATCTCCAGCTGCCCCAGGAACTAACTGGGGACCTGGCCTTGGGTACCTGGAAGCCCCTCTAGGTCCAAGTCTCTTCCCAACCCTAAGATGGCTCCCTTAATTAAGAAATGTGCTTCCCTGCTCCCCTATCCAACCTTCCTTTATCCCAATCATCCCATTGCCCCAAGTTCTCCCCATCCTACCCTTCTCAATTTTCTGTCCCCATCTCCCCCTACCCCCTCCCACCCCACCCTTAAGATCCTGATTTTTTGCCTGGCAATCTTGTCTACTTCCCCTACCCAGGAGGATAGCTATATCTTTTTCTTTGGGTTCACCTTCTTATTTAGCTTCTTTAGGATATCCAATTATAAACTCACTGACCTTTATTTGAGGCTAGAAACCAATTATGAGTGAGTATATCCCATGTTCATCTTTTTGGGTCTGGGTTACCTCACTCAGGATAGTATTTCTATTTCCATCCATTTGTATGCAAAATTCAAGAAGTCCTTGTTTTATACCACTGAGTAGTACTCTGATGTGTAGATATTTCACACTTTCTTCATCCATTCTTCCATTGAAGGACATCTAGGTTGTTTCCAGGTACTGGCTATTACAAATAATGCTGCTATGAACATAGTTGAACAAATGCCCTTGTCATATGATCGGGCATCTCTTGGGTATATTCCCAAGAGTGGTATTACTGGGTCCAGGGGTAGGTTGATCCCGAATTTCCTGAGAAACCGAAACACTGCTTTCCAAAGTGGTTGCAAAAGTTTGCATTCCCACCAGCAATGGATGAGGGAACCCCTTCCTCCACAACCTATCCAGCAGAGGCTATCATTGGTGTTTTTAATTTTAGCCAATCTGAAAGGTATAAGATGATATCTCAAAGTTGTTTTGATTTGCATTTCCCTGATCGCTAAGGAGGTTGAGCATGACCTTAAGTGTCTTTTGGCCATTTGAACTTCTTCTGTTGAGAATTCTCTGTTCAGATCAGTGCCCCAATTTTTAATTGGGTTAATTACCATTTTAAAGTCTAGTTTCTTGATTTCTTTATATATTTTGGAGATCAGACCTTTGTCTGTTGTGGGGTTGGTGAAGATCTTCTCCCAGTAAGTGGGTTGCCTTTTTGTCTTAGTGACAGTGTCCTTTGCTTTACAGAAGCTTCTCAGTTTCAGTAGGTCCCATTTATTCAATGTTGCCCTTAATGTCTGTGCTGCTGGGGTTATACCTAGGAAGCAATCGCCTGTGCCCATCTGTTGTAGGGTACCTCCCAATTTCTCTTCTAACAGGTTCAGTGTATTTGGACTGATATTGAGGTCTTTGATCCATTTGGACTTGAGTTTTGTGCATGGAGATAGATATGGGTCAATTTTCATTCTTCTACAGGTTGACATCCAGTTATGCCAGCACCATTTGTTGAAGATGCTTTCTTTCTTCCATTGTATACTTCTAGCTCCTTTATCGAAAATGAGGTGTTCATAGGTTTGTGGGTTAAAATCTGGGTCTTCTATACGATTCCATTGGTCGACTTCTCTGTTTTTATACCAATACCAAGTCAAATGGCAGAGAGAGAATATGCAAATTAATAAGATCAGAAATGAAAAGGGGGACATAACCACAGACACAGAGGAAATTCAAAGAATCATTAGATCTTACTACAAAAGCCTGTATGCCACAAAACTGGAAAATGTAAAAGAAATGGACACGTTTTTAGATAAATACCATATACCAAAGCTAAATCAGGACCAGGTGAACAATCTAAATAGACCTGTTATTCGCGAAGAATTAGAAGCTGTCATCAAAAACCTCCCTACCAAAAAATGCCCAGGACTAGATGGTTTCAATGCGGAATTCTACCAGAACTTCCAAGAAGAGCTTATACCTATACTCTTTAATGAATTTCACAATATAGAAACAGAAGAGTCATTGCCAAATTCCTTTTATGAAGCTACAGTCACTCTGATACCAAAACCACACAAAGACTCAACCAAGAAAGAGAATTACAGGCCAATCTCACTCATGAACATTGACGCAAAAATCCTCAACAAAATACTGGCAAACTGTATCCAAGAACACATTAGAAAAATTATCCATTATGATCAAGTAGGCTTCATCCCAGAGATGCAGGGCTGGTTCAACATACGAAAATCTATCAATGTAATCCACCATATAAATAAACTGAAAGAAAAAAATCATATGATCATTTCATTAGATGCTGAAAAAGCATTTGACAAAATTCAACATCCCTTTATGATAAAAGTCTTGGAGAGATTGGGGATACAAGGGTCATACCTAAATATAATAAAAGCTATTGACAGCAAACCGACAGCTAACATCAAACTAAATGGAGAGAAACTCAAAGCCATCCCACTAAAATCAGGAACACGGCAAGGCTGTCCACTCTCTCCATACCTCTTCAGTATAGTGCTTGAAGTTTTAGCAATAGCAATAAGACAACATAAGGGGATCAAGGGGATTTGAATTGGGAAGGAAGAGGTTAAACTCTCATTATTTGCAGATGATATGATAGTGTACATAAGCTACCCCAAAAACTCCACCAAAGAACTCCTAAAGCTGATAAACACCTTTAGTAATGTGGCCGGATACAAGATCAACTCCAAAAAATCAGTCGCCCTCCTATACACAAAGGATATTGAAGCAGAGAAGGAAATCAGAGAAGCATCACCTTTCGTGATAGCCACAAATAGCATAAAATATCTTGGGGTAACTCTAACCAAGGAAGTGAAAGATCTATTTGACAAGAACTTTAAGAAATTGAAGAAAGAAATTAAAGAGGACACCAGAAAGTGGAAAGATCTCCCTTGCTCTTGGATTGGGAGGATCAACATAGTAAAAATGGCAATTCTACCAAAGGCAATTTATAGATTCAATGCAATCCCCATCAAGGTCCCATCAAAATTCTTCACAGATCTTGAGAGGACAATAATCAACTTTATATGGAAAAACAAAAAACTAGGATAGCCAAAACAGTCATATATAATAAAGGAACTTTTGGCTAGTTCTTATATCTAAAATTAACCCATTTCTATTATTCTGTGTATTGTCACATGCTTGTGACCTATTGGTATAGTTCCAACCAGTACCCAGTGTCTGTCTCATTTGACAGCTACATGGATTTTCCTTGACTGTGCCTACTCTCTCCCTCTATCTCCTTAGAATTGCTGTCTTTTCTATTCTGTGCTGCAATAGGCCCAAACAGCTTCTTTATTTACCAATGGTATTCACAGCATACAGAAGGGAATTTCACATCACAAGCTACCAAAGGCTGTAAATAATTAAACAGTGTGCCCTCTCTAACACCTATAACGTATCACAATTACAATCATGACATGATATGCATAAAGAAACAATAAGTGGGATTTACATGTTGGTGGCAACTAACAGCTATTTAATTGGACCGAATGCCCAATGAGCAGGAGGGGAAACCATGGTACAGGAAGGCTAGTCAACCACAAAGGACTATCGAGGTTACAATTTATAGAAAAAAATCTACTAGCATCATTTTTATAGACAGCATAACTCCACAATACATTCTAAATCTCATCTTTCCAGCTGCAGATCTGTATAATTGTCACTCCTCAGCAAAGAAACCTCTCTTTACAACAAATGTAGGCCATCACAGAAAACCACGAATGAATTCAATGCAGAAATCAATGAATTGGGGGGAATCCATACTCGTTGGATATATCTATAGCTCAGCTCCTCCATCTATGGCACACAGAACTTTTCAGTAGAAGGAACAGAAAGATTGTAAAATCCATAATACCAGAATATCTGCAGTCATATATTCTCTCCTAGAAATTGTGTAAACAATGGGAATATCAACTGACATCTTAATGTGAAAAGAGGAAATTGTTGAGGGTAACCACACATAGAAAATGAGCTATAAGGAGATAAATGACTGCTGAGAAAGAAAGACTGAGAAAACTCTTCCAGGGAGGAATGTCCTGATTGGTTACCCAGTGCAGAGTGATCAGCCCTATAGGCCAGCTGCAGATTCTTACTTCTGTAGTCTCATCCGACCTCTGCAGCACATGTGGTAGCCTTCCCCCACAATCTTATCCCAACCTAGTGGATCCCACAAATCTTCAGTGATCAATCCTAAACTATATACACACACAGCAAAAGCAGACTCTGTAGCTGTTAATTGTATATATCTGTATATACCTGCATAAATACATAATTCATACATATAATAATAACCAAAGAAAAAGAACCAATATACTTGAAAGCAGGGTCATGGAGGGGTTCTAGCTGAGAGAGAATGAGGAAAGGATGTTTGGAGGAAAATAATATATATCTGCTTCAAATAAAATCTTAAATTTTGCATTAATACAGGATTTGTTATGTAAAGAACACAATTCAATATTTGTCATTTTAGTCAGAATATGCTTTTTAATATAACATAATACTGAAGTTAAAACATTTTACATTCATAAAAATAAATTATTTTACTTTGGTTATTGTCATTCTCATTTAGGTTTTCTTCATTGAAATTGAAGTTGACTCATTATAATTGTTCACTGTATGCTTTCAGAGTTTTTGAAGATATTTTCATACATAGTTTTAATTGAGTCTCCACAAAACTACCACAGCTCACTGGCATTTGAGGATAGTGTATGTCAATAGATATTTTGTGAAAAGTTAAACTCAGAAGTAAAACCACATATAGGTAACCATGTTGAATAAAATAGGAAATGTACAAAACTAACACCAAGGCATATAGAAATTAAAGACTCATGTGGTCAAAAAAAGAGAGATATACAGTAAAGAGAGATTCAAAAACAGAGAAAATTTCTGAATGGTTTAAAGTGTGTTAAAAATATATGCAGACTAAAAGTTGAAGTTCTTAAAGTAAAAAACAAAACAAAAAAAAAGCAAGAGAATTGTTGTGTGTGGTAGTACACACCTTTAATCCGAACACTTGGCAGGCAGAGGGAGATAGACCTCTGTGACTTCAAGGTGTGGTAGCACACGCCTTTAATCCCAATGCCTGGGAGGCAGAGACAGGCGGATCTCTGAGAGTTCAAAGACAGCCTGGTCTACAGAATTATTCCAGGTCAAAGATATATGCTGAAAAAGCAAAAAGTTAACCTAGGAACGTCACAGCTTAGATTCTTAAGCACCTAGCCATTTAAAGGCACAAATCAAAAGTGCTCCTGGATAGTAAAAAAATGCAGATTCACAATAGGACAGATTCAGACAACTAAATGAGTCACACTGTTGGATGAATGTACGTAGGCTTGGGAGAGAGAAGAAAAAGAATATAGAAAATAAAGTTAATGTTTAAAAAAAGGTAAAGTCTTTAAAGAGACAGAATAGACACTGCCCTCCAATTCCTATCCCATCCAGCTTACATCCAGATCCCCCCACCCCCTGTTTCTCTCCCCCCTCCCTTCCTCTGTGGCAGAGCGCCTCCCTGCTCGACCTGCTTGGGCTCTGGGTCCTAACCCAAAGCATAGGGCAAAGGGGAGCTCGGGGGCTTCTTTGTCCCCATAGCCTGCCTGCAGCAAGCAGGGTGGGCCCTTTGTCTGCGAGCGAACCAAGCAGCAAGGTGTTGTGATCAGGGCACCTAGTGAGACATCATTGTGGTGAGTGAGTGCTGCGGCACCGGGGAACAGCCCGCCTACACTTCCTGATCAACCTACAGGGCTACACTGCCCGGTACCTCCTCTCTATTCCTATCCCATCCAGCCTACATCCAGATCCCCCCACCCCCTGTTTCTCTCCCCCCTCCCTTCCTTGGTGGCAGAGCGCCTCCCTGTTCGACCTGCTTGGGCGCTGGGTCTTAACCCAAAGCGTAGGGCAAAGGGGAGCTCGGGGGCTTCTTTGTCCCCATAGCCCGCCTGCAGCAAGCAGGGTGGGCCCTTTGTCTGCAAGCGAACCAAGCAGCAAGGAGTTGCGATCAGGGCACCTAGTGAGACATCATTGTGGTGAGTGAGTGCTGCGGAACTGGGGAACAGCCCGCCTACACTTCCTGATCAACCTACAGGGCTACACTTCCGGGTACCTCCTCTCTATTCCTATCCCATCCAGCTTACATCCAGATCCCCCTAGCCCCTGTCTCCCTCCATCCCTCCCTTCTTGGGGCAGAGCGCCTCCGTGCTCAGCCTGCCTGGGCGCTGGGACTGAACCCGAAGGTGAGTGCAAAGGGGAAGGTGGTAGCTCCTTTGTCTCCTTAACCTGCCTGCAGCAAGCAGGGTGGGCCCTTTGTTTGCGAGCTAACCAAGCAGCAAGGAGATCCGAACTGGACTCCAGGAGAAACATCACGGGGGAGTGACATCACTGGGAAGGTACATCAGTTGGCAAGAAGACCTGATCCTGTAAAAGAAGATCCATAGGAGAATATTGGGAGGAAGAGATGGGGAGACGCAAATGCAAGAATTCACCCAACAATCTGAAAAACAACACGAAACCACCAGAAGCCAGCGACCTCACAACAGGAGGACATGAACACCTTAATCAAGAAGAAGGAGAAAAAGCTGACTTCATGACAGGGATTGACACCCTTAAACAGCATATAAAAAATGCCCTTATAGAAATGGAGGAGAAGTATAACAGAAAGATCGAGGAATTGAGTAAATCAGTGAATGATACCCTAGGAAAGCAAGGAAAAACAATCAAGCAGATAATGGAAACAGTTCACGATTTGAAAAATGAAATGGAGGCAAAGAAGAAAACACAAACAGAGGGCCGGCTGGACATGGAATATCTAGGTAAACGAATAGAGACTACAGAAACAAGCATAACCAGCAGAATACAAGAGATAGAAGAAAGAATCTCAGAGTCTGAGGATAACATAGAGAAAATAAACGCACTGATCAAAGAAAACAGCAAGTCCAACAAACTCTCATCACAAAACATTCAGGAAATATGGGACACAATAAAAAGACCAAACCTAAGAATAATTGGAGTAGAAGAAGGAGAAGAAGTGCAGCTCAACGGTCCAGAAAATATACTTAACAAAATTATAGAAGAAAACTTTCCCAACCTGAAGAAGGATGTACCTATGAAGGTTCAAGAGGCATACAGAACCCCAAATAGGCTGGATCAAAAAAAACATCCCCTCGCCATATAATAATCAAAACACAAAATATACAGAATAAAGAAAGAATATTAAGAGCCGCAAAGGAAAAAGGCCAACTTACTTATAAAGGTAAACCTATCAGACTTACACCTGACTTCTCTATGGAAACCATGAAAGCCAGAAGGTCCTGGATAGATGTACTGCAAAAACTAAGAGACCATGGATGCAAGCCCAGACTACTATATCCAGCCAAGCTTTCATTCACCATAAATGGAGAAAACAAAATTTTCCAGGATAAAAACAAATTTAAGCAATACGTAGCCACAAATCCAGCCTTACAGAAAATAATAGAAGGAAAATCACTAACCAAGGAGTCCAACAAAGACCTCAATAAATCAGACATCTAGAGACCACTCACCAGCACAACTCAAAGAAGGGAAACACACAAACCCTACTACTAAAAAAGTGACCGGAGTTAACAACCACTGGTCATTAATAACACTTAATGTCAATGGGCTCAACTCACCTATAAAAAGGCACAGGCTAAGAGACTGGATACGAAAACAGGATCCAACATTCTGCTGTCTACAAGAAACACACCTCAGCCACAAAGACAGGCACCTACTCAGAGTAAAGGGCTGGGAAAAGGCTTATCAAGCAAATGGACCTAAGAATCAAGCAGGTGTGGCCATACTAATTTCTAACAAAGTTGACTTCAAACTTAAATCAATCAGAAGAGATGGAAAGGGACATTTTATACTCATAACAGGAAAAATTAATCAGGAAGAAGTCTCAATCCTGAATATCTATGCCCCTAATATAAAAGCACCCATGTATGTAAAAGAAACATTGCTAAAATTCAAGGCAGCCATCAAACCGCACACACTAATAGTAGGAGACTTCAACACTCCTCTCTCACCAATGGACAGGTCAATCAGACAGAAACCTAACAGAGAAATTAGAGAATTGATGGAGGTAATGAAGCAAATGGACTTAACAGACATCTATAGAATATTCCACCCAAAGAGGAAAGAATATACCTTTTTCTCTGCAGCTCATGGAACCTTCTCGAAAATTGACCACATACTAGGTAACAAAGCTAACTTACACAGCTACAAAAAAATATTACTAACCACCTGTGTCTTATCAGACCACCATGGATTAAAGTTAGAATTCAACAACAATGCTACCCCCAGAAAGCCTACAAACTCATGGAAACTGAACAGTCAACTACTGAACCATACCTGGATTAAGGAAGAAATAAAGAAAGAAATTAAAGTCTTCCTTGAATTCAATGAAAATAAGGAAACAACATACTCGAACTTATGGGACACGATGAAAGCAGTCCTAAGAGGAGAGTTCATAGCACTAAGTGCCCACTTAAAGAAAACAGAGAAAGCACATATTGGAGACTTAACAGCCCACCTGAAAGCTCTAGAAAAAAAAGAAGCAGACTCACCTAGGAGGAGTAGAAGACTGGAAATAATCAAACTGAGGGCTGAAATCAACAAAATAGAAACACAGAAAACAATCCAAAGAATCAATGAATCAAGAAGCTGGTTCCTGGAGAAAATCAACAAGATTGACAAACCCCAATCCAAACTAGTCAAACGGCAGAGAGAAAATTTGCAAATTAATAAGATCAGAAAAGAAAAGAGGGACATAACCACAAACACAGAGGAAATTCAGAGAGTCATTAGATCTTACTACAAAAGCTTGTATGCCACTAAACTGGAAAATGTAAAAGAAATGGACGCTTTTTTAGATAAATACGATTTACCAAAATTAAATCAGGACCAGGTGAACAATCTAAACAGACCTGTCAGTCGCGAAGAACTAGAAGTTGTTATCAAAAACCTCCCTACCAAAAAAAGCCCAGGGCCAGATGGTTTCAATGCGGAATTCTACCAGAACTTCCAAGAAGACCTAATACCTATACTCCTCAATGTATTCCACAATATAGAAACAGAAGAGTCATTACCAAATTCCTTTTATGAAGCTACAGTTACTCTGATACCAAAACAAAACAAAGACTCAACCAGGAAAGAGAATTACAGGCCAATCTCACTCATGAATATCGACGCAAAAATCCTCAACAAAATACTGGCAAACCGAATCCAAGAACACATCCGAAAAATTATCCATTATGATCAAGTAGGCTTCATTCCTGAGATGCAGGGCTGGTTCAACATACGAAAATCTATCAATGTAATCCATCATATAAATAAACTGAAAGAAAAAAATCATATGATCATTTCATTAGATGCTGAAAAAGCATTTGACAAAATTCAACATCCATTTATGTTAAAAGTCTTGGAGAGATTAGGGATCCAAGGGTCATACCTAAATATAATAAAAGCTATATACAGCAAGCCGACAGCTAACATCAAATTAAACGGAGAGAAACTCAAAGCCATCCCGCTTAACTCAGGAACACGACAAGGCTGCCCACTTTCGCCATACCTCTTCAATATAGTGCTGGAAGTTCTGGCAATAGCAATAAGACAGCATAATGGGATCAAGGGGATTCGAATTGGAAAGGAAGAAGTTAAACTTTCGTTATTCGCAGATGATATGATAGTGTACATAAGCGACCCCCAAAATTCCACCAAAGAACTTTTACAGCTGATAAACAGCTTTAGTAATGTGGCAGGATACAAGATCAACTCCAAAAAATCAGTCGCCCTCCTATACTCAAAGGATATGGAAGCAGAGAGGGAAATCAGAGAAGCTTCTCCATTCATGATAGCCACAAACAGCATAAAATATCTTGGGGTAAATCTAACCAAGGAAGTGAAAGATCTATTTGACAAGAACTTTAAGGCATTGAAGAAAGAAATTGAAGAGGATACCAAAAAATGGATGGACATCCCTTGCTCTTGGATTGGGAGGATCAACATAGTAAAAATGGCAATTCTACCAAAGGCAATTTATAGATTCAATGCAATCCCCATCAAGATCCCATCAAAATTCTTCACAGATCTTGAGAGGACAATAATCAACTTTATATGGAAAAACAAAAAACCCAGGATAGCCAAAACAATCCTATACAATAAAGGATCTTCTGGAGGCATTACCATCCCTGACTTCAAACTCTATTACCGAGCTACAGTAATGAAAACAGGGTGGTACTGGCATAAAAACAGAGAAGTCGACCAATGGAATCGTATAGAAGACCCGGACTTTATCCCACAAACCTATGAACACCTCATTTTCGATAAAGGAGCTAAAAGTATACATTGGAAGAAAGAAATCATCTTCAACAAATGGTGCTGGCACAACAGGATGTCAACTTGTAGAAGAATGAAAATAGACCCATATCTATCACCGTGCACAAAACTCAAGTCCAAATGGATTAAAGACCTCAATATCAGCCCGAAAACACTGAATCTGATAGAAGAGAAGGTGGGCAATACCCTACAACAGATGGGCACAGGCGATCGCTTCTTAGGTATAACCCCAGAAGCACAGACTTTAAGGGCAGTATTGAATAAATGGGACCTACTAAAACTGAGAAGCTTCTGTAAAGCAAAGGGCACTGTCACTAAGACACAAAGGCAACCTACTGACTGGGAGAAGATCTTCACCAACCCCGCAACAGACAAAGGTCTGATCTCCAAAATATATAGAGAACTCAAGAAACTAGACTTTAAAATGCTAATTAACCCAATTAAAAAATGGGGCGCTGAACTGAACAGAGAATTCTCAACAGAAGAAGTTCAAATGGCCAAAAGACACTTAAGGTCATGCTCAACCTCCTTAGCGATCAGGGAAATGCAAATCAAAACAACTTTGAGATATCATCTTACACCTGTCAGAATGGCTAAAGTCAAAAACACCAAGGATAGCCTTTGCTGGAGAGGCTGTGGAGGAAGGGGTACCCTCATCCATTGCTGGTGGGAATGCAATCTTGTGCAACCACTATGGAAGTCAGTGTTTCGGTTTCTCAGGAAATTCGGGATCAACCTACCCCTGGACCCAGCAATACCATTCTTGGGAATTTACCCAAGAGATGTTCTATCACATGTCAAAAGCATTTGTTCAACTATGTTCATAGCAGTATTATTTGTAATAGCCAGAACTTGGAAACAACCTAGATGCCCTTCAATGGAAGAATGGATGAAGAAAGTATGGAATATATACACACTAGAGTATTATGCTGCGGTAAAAAACAATGACTTCTCTAATTTTGCATGCAAATGGATGGAAATAGAAAACACTATCCTGAGTGAGGTATCCCAGACCCAAAAAGATGAACATGGGATGTACTCACTCATAATTGGTTTCTAGCCATAAATAGGGCTCACGGAGTCTACAATAGGCGAATCTAAAGAAGCTAAGTAAGAAGTTGAACCCAAGGAAAAACATATAGTTATCCTCTTGGATAAGGGAAGTAGACAAAATTGCCGGGGAGAAAAGTGGGATCTTGGGGGTGGGGTGGGATGAGGGTTAGGGGAGATGGGGAGAGAAAAGGTAGAAGGGAAGGAGGGGGGACTTGGGGAAACAGGAGGATCGGGATAAAGGAAGGTTGGATAGGGGAGCACGGAACCACAATTCTTAGTTAAGGGACCCACTTTAGGTTGGGCAGGAGACTTGACTCTAGAGGGGCTCCCAGGTGCCCAAGCTGAGGTCCCCAGTTAGTTCCCTGGGCAGCTGAGGATAGGGAACCTGAAATGACCCTACCCTAGAGCAATACTGACGAATATATTGCATATCATCCTAGAACTCGCATCTGGCGATGGATGGAGATAGAGACAGAGACCCACACTGGAGCACTGGACTGAGCTCCCAAGGTCCCAATGAGGAGCAGAAAGAGTGAGAACATGAGCAAAGATGTCGGGACCACGAGGAGTGCACCCACCCACTGAGACAGTGGAGCTGATCTACTGGGAGCTCACCAAGGCCAGCTGGACTGTTACCAGAAAAAGCATGGGATAAAACTGGACTCTCGGAACATGGCGAACAATGAGGGCTGATGAGACGCCAAGGACATTGGCACGCGGTTTTGATCCTACGCAATGTGCTGGTTTGGTGGGAGCCTAGCCAGTCTGGATGTTCACCTTCCTAGATATGGATGGAGGGGGGAGGACCTAGGACTTACCACAGGGCAGGGAACCCTGACAGCTCTTTGGACTGGAAAGGGAGGGGGAGAGGAGTGGGGGGAAGGGGAGAGGGGTGGAAGGAGGGGGAGAAGAGTGGGAGGAGGGGGAGAAGAGTGGGAGGAGGGGGAGGGAAATGGGAGGCTGGTGGGAGGAGGTGGAAATTTGTTTTTTTTCTTTTCTTTATCCTCCTTTTATCAATAAAAAAAAGAGACAGAATAAAGTAAAGTGATAGAGTAAAAATAAGCCACGTAAAAATGGAAAATTCACAGAGTCTGGATTATGTACATTGTTTTTTCTTTAAAATTTTTGACTGTGAAGGAGCTAAGTACAGAGAAACATTTCATTATATGGGCTGCCAAGTGGAACCAGAACGGATATCATGAGGGTATGATTTCAGAATTTGGGTCTAAGGATATGATGCTTTGGAGAGGGTCTTCTTTTGTTTTCACAGAGGACCAGACCCTGTGGACTGCATCTATCCCGATATGGTATGATAGACCACGACCTCCCGAAAGGTTCCTGTGAACGCCCTCAAAAAATTACTTAACTCAAAAAGCCAGTACATGCAGTAGAGACAAATCCCAGTGCCATTATCATTGGCCCCTGAGTCTGCCCCAATTGTCAGCCACATTCAGAGAGTCCAGTTTGATCCCATGCTTATTCAGTCCCAGTCCAGCTGGAGTTGGTGAGCTCCCATTAGATCAGGCACACTGTCTCCGTGGGTGGACCAACTCCTCGTGGTCCTGACTTCCTTGCTCATATTCTCCTTCCTTCTGCTCTTCAACTGGACCTTGGGAGCTCAGTCCAGTGCTCCAATGTGGGTCTCTGTCTCTATCTCCATCTGTTGCCGGATGAAGGTTCATATTCATAGTTTTGAGTCTGGTTATCTCACTCAGGATAGTGTTTTCTACTTCCATCCATTTGCATGAAAAGGATGTACACCTTCCTAAGCCTGGATGTAGAGGGAAGGGCCTTGGACTTCCCACAGGGCAGGGTGCCTTACCCTCTCTTAGGACTGGAGGGGGTGGGGGAGCAAGAGGGAAGTGGGAGGAGGGGAGGAAGTGAAAATTTTGATTGGTATTATTTATAAAGTAATGAAAAAGAAAAAAAAATTACTTAACTCAACTGCCAAATGAGATAAACCTGGCACACAGGTTACACGCTAAATGATCTGGTTAACAGTGCCCCCATTCAGCAGGAAGCAGTTTGGAGAGAAAAAACTGCGCCCATGTTCCCAAATATGGTTTATAAACGTTCTTTTACATTTAAAGGGGGATATGATATAGGTATGAATAATTTGCATTAGTATAGATTTTGCTTTATTGATAGAGATTTAAGGTCAATTTTGTTATAAGTGTTTCTGATTTTGATTAAGGTATTGTGATTGTGTAGTTCATTTAAATATGTACTGTATAATTAAGAAATATAGGTTGTTAATGGATAATCATCGATAATAGTAAAGCTTGTAGTCATGTTAGTTAGATTTTCTAGATATATAGAGATATATTTTAGATAGACATTCTTCATGTCTTTTAAAGATTACAGAATAGGACATTTAATGTTTTAATAACTGAGGACTTTTCATGACAATGAGACACTCTGCTCCTGGCAGCACCAATGTACTTCAAGAGGAAGATGGGCATCAAAGAGGCACCTTATGGAGTTTGATAGCCATTTGGGCAAAAAACTGCTCTTGCCTGGACTATTGCATAAACTGGACACAGAGAACCCGCAGAGGGAGGACTACTGAACTTGCCTAAAGGTGAGATGATCTTTCAGGGTTCCTGATTCATGAAAGAGTCTGCGAGACATTCTGCAGGACACAACAGATAGTGACTGAACTGACTTTGAAATGTTCTGCATCATGGAAATATCTGCTGGATACCATGGGCCTGAAGGCTGAAGATGGATGCCCCAACGATACAGAGGAACTTTGGGTGACTGTCCAGGCAGCAAGATGTCTCTGTCATTTCTAGAGTTTTAAAAGTTGCTTTTTTCTTGTTTGCTTAAGTAATATTGTATCTTTCTGGAGTCTTTGATGGAGTTAAGAATAGTTAGTTATAGTTGTAGTTTTCCTTATTTATGATAAAGATTATTGTAATTTTTACTTGATAACTGTTTTGTTATATGTAATTTTGCTATGTTAAAGTTAAAGCCTTTTTTTTGTTTAAACCGAAAAAGTGGAAATGATGGAGGAAGGTCATTGGCTAATAAAGGAACTGCCTTGGCCCATTTCATTGGTTAGAAGATAGGTGGGAGGAGTAAACTTAACAAAACGCTGAGAGGAAGAGGAAGTGAGCTCAGACTCTACAGCTCTCCTCTCGGGAGCAGACGCCTCAGAGAGATGCCATGTCCCGCTCCCGGGCAGACACACGCGATGAAGCTCCGACCTAGAATCTTCCCGGTAAGACCGGTGCTCACTAAGACCGGTGCTCACAGATTATTAGAGATGGGTTGATCGGGATATCAGAATTAGCCAGTAAGGGCTAGAGCTAAAGGGCCAAGCAGTGATTAAAAGAATACAGTGTCCATGTAATTATTTCAGGGCAAAAGTTAGCCGAGCAGGCGGCTGGAGTGTTGGGGACGCAGCCCCGCCGCTCATATTACAACAGACCAGAAAGACAGGAAAGGGAGGGGTGCACTCATACACTGAGACATTGGGGAAGATCTAATGGGAGCTCACCAAGGCCAGCTGTACTGGGACTGATGGGGCATGGGATCAAACCAGACTCTCTGAGCATGACGGATAATGAAGGCTGACTGAAAAGCCAAAACAATGGCACGGGGTTTGGTCCTATTGCATGTAGTGGCTTTGTGGAAGCCTAGTCTGTGTTTTCTTTTTTTATTTTTGTTGTTTTTGCCAAGTGTTAGTATAAGGTCAGGCATCAGTGAGAGGATGTTGAGAGGGTACAATGTGTACTTAGAAACAATCTGTTATGTCAATATTCTGGGTATTTCCATATAGTGAACTTGGAATCATTGTTCTGTGGTTGGTTGAGTCCACAAGTAAATAAGTCCTTAATGTACTTCATCAGTTAGATTAGTATAAAATGGAATGAAAATATAAGAAGAATTGAAAGAAATGAAAGAAAACACCACATTGACTTTTATTGTTGAAAATAAAGAGAGGTAGATTTGTAGTGTTGCGGGAGGTCTTCCCGCTCCTCCAGACAATAGCTGCTGAGATACCAGCCCATTGGGGCATGGTCTCTCTCCCTTTAAAACAGCGGCCACTTCCCTCTCCTCTCTCTCTCTTCACTTCCTGCTCCGCCGGCGACTAGGCTCCCTTCCTGGTTGCATAGAGGGCTGTTGCCTGGGATAGTGATCTCTAAGTTTTTTCCCCTTTAAATAAATACCACCCTATTAATCATAATTCCAAACTGGTGTGGCATTGTTTGTGACTTACGCCTTCAGTTGGCACCCAACGTTTGGTTTTAGAACCTCTCCTTTCCCTGCTTGGCTGCTGGCTGCGAGTTCGGCTTGGCGGGAGCCCTCCCTTCCTCAGCCGCTGCCCGTGCCTTGCAGCGATGGCCTTGGCCTCCCCACATGGATTTAAACTCCACAGGCCCGTGTAGTCTCTGCCCACGTGGTTTGCTCTTTTCTGAGTCGTTTTTAAATCTCCCTTGCAAGCACAGCTCTTAAGTGGCATGAACCAGAGCATGCGGTTGCTGAAAGCTGCAACCGCTCAGGGTGACTCTGTCACGTGGAGGCATAAGCAGCTTCCAGGTTGCTCTTCTCTACCCCTGGATTCTGGGTTTCTGGTTCTGTCTCTGGAATTGATTTGATTACATTTACTTTGTTGAGAAACTTGCATTTTCCAGTTTTTAACATCTACTAAGGCACTGAAACAGGATCCCGTTTTCATCGCGACTCTGCAACAGCACCACCTGCTGGATAATAGGTAATATGGCAGTTTTCGTTTCTAACGCAAATTTTACTGCTTTGTTTTCACTACTACAATGGATTAGTAAATTTATATTTACTAATACAATGGATTACATCATACAAGGTTTATATGATTATGGGGATACCTTAATTGGCTTGTTATTAGGTTTCAGTTTTCTTTTCCATATTCTATCATTAAGGAAGAATATGGCACTCCTAAGAATGATAGAATCTTTACGAACTAATAATGAACAACTAATTGACAGGATTAAAATTATTGAAAATCAGAGGTTATCTGAACAAGTGGATACTATGACAGAAAAAATTGACTCCATATCCAAGGGTATTAGAAAGTTACCTGAAAGGGTTCAGGCTGTTGAATTTGACGTTCAGACTTTATCACAAAGTTTTGATAAGGTAACAGACAGAATGTACCTCCAAGATGGGAATCTACATGATATACAAGAAAAGTTTAAGGAGGACATGTTATCTTTGAAGGAAAAAATTAAAGCTTTGGAATCACAGGTGCAGAATGGGGACCAAAAAATTGATGCCTCAATGAAATCACTGGAAACATATACAGGTCAGGAGATTCAGGATTTAAGAGAGACAATGATACAAAGATTTGAAAAGATTGGAGAAATTATTGCAGCTGGTGAACAGAGTAAGGAGACACAAGGACAGGATACAATGCCTCCACCAGCTATTAGAACTGGCTTACCCAGGGTTCTAGCGACATACCCTATACTTAATTCTGACAAAGTGTCAACTTCTAAAGGCTCAAAGAGAGTCAGAGAAGCTAGATAGATGCCAACAGCAATGAATGATCTGAAAGAAATTAAGCAAGCTGTTGTTAATTTTGGCTTGCACAATGCATATGTAAAGGAAATGATAAGGACTTGGGCTTCTAATGCTAGAGCTACCCCCCATGATTTCCATCAGTTAGTGTCTGCAGTTTTAGATAATGGACCTTCCTTGATGTTTGGAATTTATTTCAGAGAAGAATACAAACATAGGGAACAGCAAGGAAGAGCAAAAGGTGTTGAGGTTTCCCAAGATCAAATTCTTGGTACAGGAGAATATGCTGATCCACAGATCCAAGCTCTTTATGACGATGAAGTACTGTGTCTATGTCACCAAGCAGCTTTAAATGCTTTGAATAGGATACAAGATCCAGCAAAAAGGGTTGAATCATATACCAGAATTAGGCAGGGACAGAGAGAACCCTTTATTGACTTTTTGCAAAGATTAATTAAGGCTCTGGACATAGGGGTAACAGACCCAGAAGCTAGACGAATACTTCTTGAATCTCTAGCTTTTGAGAATGCAAACATAGAATGCAAAAAAGATAATTGGGCCTTTAAAGTCTAGATCAGCACCTATGGATGAATGGATTCAGCATACGATGAATGTTGAGACGTTTAGCTATAATGATGAATCTTGGGTAGTAGAAGCGATTTCCAAAGCAATGAGGAGACATCAAACTGCCAGGTGTTTTAATTGTGGTAAATTAGGACATTTGCAAAGGGATTGCAGGCAAAGAATTTCTAGGAATAATATCTCTTCTGGGAAAGACAAAAATAGGAGACCTCAGCCTTCAGGTATATGTAGGATATGTGGTAAAGGCTTTGTCCGATGTACATAACACACATCCGGTCCCATACAGGTCTGCCTGGTCCTCTAGCCCAAGGCAACGCTGAGATTGATCAATTATTGATTGGAAGTGTGTTGCAGGCCTCAGAATTTCATAAGAAGCATCATGTCAATAGTAAAGGCCTAAAGAAAGAATTTTCCATTACTTGGCAACAAGCTAAGGACATTATAAAGAGATGTCCTACTTGTTCTTTCTATAATCAAACACCATTGCCTGCAGGGAGTAACCCAAAGGGTACTCAGAGAAATGAAATCTGGCAGATGGATGTGTTCCACTTTATGGAATTTGGTAAATTAAAATATGCACACCATACCATAGACACGTATTCAGGTTTTCAATGGGCTACTGCCCTGAGCTCAGAAAAGGCTGATTCAGTAATCACACATTTATTGGAAGTTATGGCCATCATGGGTATACCTGCACAAATAAAGACAGATAATGGTCCAGCATATGTATCTAAGAAAATGAAACTCTTTTTTGATTATTATAATATAAAACACATTACAGGTATACCAAATAATCCTACAGGTCAGGCAGTTATAGAAAGATCAAATCGTACTATAAAGGATATGCTGAACAAACAGAAAGGAACCGAAAATACCCCCAGAAATAGATTACATAATGCTTTATTAACCTTGAATTTTCTTAACGCTAATGAGAAAGGAACGACAGCAGCAGAAAGACATTGGATAATGGAAAAGTCTGCTGAACTAAATCAACCGATTTATTTCAACCTCTTAATGGAAGCCAGGAGATGTGCTACGTTGGGGAAGGGGTTTTGCTCTTGTTTCCACAGGAGAAGAAAAATTGTGGATACCATCAAAATTAATAAAGTTTCAATTTGAAGAGGAGAAACCTCTTGGAAAGGAGAAATGACAACTCATCCACAATGATGATATTCAGACAGGTGGTAAGAAAAACATATAGAATGGGGGCAGGGTTCTGTTCTTATCTCCACAGGAAAACACTCATCTTTGAAAAATTCAAGGGACCCTGGATGTTTGGATACTGACAGATGGAAAAATACCTGCCCAATAGGAAATATCAAGAAAACTGAATGGGTTGTGTATGTAATATTAAACCATATTTCTAAATTTATAGAGCTGGTTTTGAAGTTGGACTCTGGCTCAGTCCCTCTCCAATTCCAAGCCTGTTAGTAAGAGAAAAACCCAGAGTTTCTGGAGTTTCTGTCTCATGTCAAGAGCCATGATATGGGACAGAAAGAAATATGAGTTTAGAAAACATCTTTGCTTTTCTTCATATCTATCATACTTTTCATTGAATATATCTATCATGCCTTTCATTGAATGAATATATATATATGATTAATGTTTAAGTTTTTCACAATGAACAATGAGTTTTTCCTGAAGTGACATTTGAAGTTTCCAGGAAGAAGATGTGGCCCCATAACAACAACTCCACCTGGTTGATATGACGTCATGATACCCAAGTACCAGCTGCACAAGACAGTTCCAACTTGGTTAGCTGAAGTGGTGCACATCTTATACAACATTTTGGCCAGACCTGCACAAAATACTCAGAGACTATTTGCAATTTTAAAAGACATTGATCTTTAAATTTAACCATCATTTTACTTTCACAGGATCCCCCAGAAAGAACGTCGACAGCTGGAAGTAATTCTAGAGGACAACGTCCACTCTCCCAGTAAAGTTTGCCCTTCGGTTAGGGACATCATTTAGGGGTTGATTATAATTAGTATATGATTGAGGATTGGGGGAGGAATTTTATAAGCTCAGGGATCATTTTGAAAAAAAAAAGAGGGATGATAGGATAATAGATTTGTAATTGTGAGTTACTGTTTTTAGACAAATATATTGGTATAGATTCTTGTATATTGATACAAAGTTAAATTATATTGACTATTGTATGCATGCATGTTTCTACCTCTGTTTAAAACATTTTTATGTATTGACATATATTGTATTGATATATATATTGTATATATTTACCATATTGCAGTGTACATTTCTACCTCTGATTAAGATACTTATATAATTTTTGTGTATTGATATATATTTACCTACTGCAATGTATATTTGTACATTGTTTATATTTGGAGGTCATTGTCCTCATTTGTTTCACAGTCGTTTATTGTCTTAGTCTTTAAGTTAGATAGATATTGAGAATTATATAGATTAATAGTCATCTAAGTTTGTCATTTATAATTAGACTAATCTGGTTCTTTAGATATATAGAGATTATACTCAGTATAAATAGATAATCTTCAACTTCTTCAAAGATCTGTAGAAAATGGCTTTTAATCTAACTCAGAGTTTTGTGGTAGTGAGACACAATTGCTCCTGGCAACACCACTCTATTCCCATGAGAATGTTGAGCACCAAAGACATTCCACCTGGAGCCTTTCTTTTTGGCAAAACTGGCCTTTGGGCAAAGAAATGCCCATACCTCAACCACTGACAGAGATGCAGAGCATGCATCAATGGATAAAACAGGACTGTCCTATCCTGCCAAGACAGGGTAAGATAGCTTTGAAAAAGTTGCTTGTCTTTGAAAATGGTCTGTCTGTTATGTTAGGCCTTAGCCAAAGTTGGTTGCTTCAACGCTGGTAACGTGATTTTGGGTGATTGCCCAGGTAGCTAGTTGTCTCTGTGATTTGTTGCATGTTTTGGAAGTTGTTTTACTGAACTTCCTAATTACCCAGGTAACATTATTTCCCTTCTCAGATCTTCGATCGGGTTGAAGACTATATAAATGTAGTTACTTTCTCTCATGACTTGGCCAAGTTATTTATTATACAAGACCTAAGCTAGTTAGAATAGGATATTTGTACTTATTGTATATAATTTCATAGTAGGTTTAGAACTCTCTTATTTAAACAAAAGGGGGAGGTGTTGTGGGAGGTCCTCCTGCTCCTCCAGCCTATCACCGCTGAGATACCAGCCCATTGGGGTGTGGTCTCTCTCCCTTTAAAAAGCGGCCACTTCCTTCTCCTCTCTCTCTCTTCACTTCCTGCTCCGCCGGCAACTAGACTCCCTTCCTTGTTGCATAGAGGGCTGTTGCCTGGGACAGTGATCTCTAAGTTTTTTCCCCTTTAAATAAATACCACCCTATTAATCATAATTCCAAACTGGTGTGGCATTGTTTGTGACTTACGCCTTCATGTGGTACAGGCTTTAATTTCAATGCTGTGAGCAATGATGAAATACTAGCGCTCTTTTGTGATTACTTAGAGGCATGAGAGAGCAAGTCAATAAATGAGTTAGCTTTGTATTCCATAAAGCTTTCAGAAAACGCAATTATGTTGTGCATATGCTTATGATCAACCAAAAATATGGAAAAATTCCCGGGAGCATTTGCATTTAATAGAAGAGTACAGAAGAAAGAGATAATGTAAAAATTTGATCTCATTTGACCTCAGCCTGTATGAGTGAAGCAAATTGTTCAACGTTGTACAGAAAGCCAAAGCCACAGGGAAGTGTTAAGGTTGGAGCATCTGTCAAATTTGTCACTCAATTGAAAATTAAAAAGTTTTAACTTTTCAGACTTTCATAGTCAGTTGATCTTGATAGTGCGTAAACAGTTGTTTGTGGTTAAGGGAATTCTTATCTCTTTTGATAATGTATTGAGACCAAACTGTAGATATTAATTTGGGAATAATAAAATATAAAGATTCAAGGACATGTAAGGTAGCAAGTTGTCAAAATATATTCTAAGGAAAAGGATTTTGATAAGCATGAGACAAAATTCATTACAATAAGATTTTTGATAAAAATGAAGTTCTGTAATCCAAATTCTCTAAATCAATTCCATAAAAAGATAACTAGGTGGACCACAAACATATAGATTTAAGAGGAAAAGCTGAAAAAATGTATGAGTATTAACCCATGAAACTTTATAAATTTGGGCACTGGAAATGTAAAAATTGTAGGGGAACAAAAGTTGAATTAATACATTGCCCTACATAGAACAGGGAAACAAAAGGAAAAGAAAACTTTATAAAAAATGTAGATATTTGGGACATTGAGATAAACATTGCTTATAACTGCACACATATTCAAGATGTATGAAGAAATCCTTAATATCATTAGTTAAAATTAAGCACATAAAATATTAGTGGGTAATAAATTGGACAAAGGTCTATAGAATATATATTTTATAATAATTCTTCTGAAAATGTAAAACAAAACTGCATAGAAGCCATTACAAACATATTGCAATGTTTCCT
The DNA here is from genome assembly GCF_037038515.1 of Microtus pennsylvanicus. Lineage (NCBI taxonomy): Eukaryota > Metazoa > Chordata > Mammalia > Rodentia > Cricetidae > Microtus > Microtus pennsylvanicus. The sequence goes on from NC_134601.1 coordinate 109,259,691, forward strand.
TGCACAATGGCTCAGTATTCACAAAAATAGTGGTGGCATTTGAGAAACGTGACATCACACAGGTGTGCTCCTTTTTCTATATTGATCCTGAACATCAAACCAAGAGATACCACAGCTAAGTTCTTGATAAAAAAAAAAGTCAGTTAATCATCCATTTAGTTTGAAAACTTCTGCTATCAAAGGTTTAAAAAACTCAAAAAACTAGACATCAAAAACTCAAAATATCCAATTAAGAAATGAGGTACAGATCTAAACTGAAAAATCTTAATAGAGGACTTTCAAATGGCTGAGAAACTCTTAAAGAAATGTCTAGCATTCTAAGTCATCAGGGAAATGCAAATTAAAACTATTTTGAGATTCCATCCTACACATAATAAAATGGCTAAAATAAAAACTCAAGTAATTGCTCATGCTAGAGAGGATGTAGAGCAAAGGGAATATTCCTCTTTTTCTGGCAGAAGTACAAAATTGAACAGCCACTTTGCATAGCAATATGGTGATTTCTCAGAAAATTGGGAATATATATATATATATATATATATATATATATATATATATATGTCAAGACCCACCTATGTTACTCTTGGTCATATGCCCAAAGGATGCTCCATCATCCTACAAGGACACTTTATTTATATTTATAACAGCTTTATTCATAATACCTACAAAGCAGACACAACCTAGATATCCCTCAACTGAAGAATGGATAAAGAAAATGAGGAATATTTACAGAATGGACTATTACTTACTTAGTTCTTAAAAATATGACATCATGAAATTTGCAGGCAAATTTCTGGAAGTAGAAAAAAATTATCACAAATGAGGTAAACCAGACCCAGAATGACAAGCATGGTGTGTACACACTTATAACTGGTTACTACCTTTGAAGTTAAGGATGAGCAAGCCACAATCCACAGACCAAGAGAGGGTAGGAAAAGAGAAGGGCTCTTGGTGGGTTAAGATATTTCTCTGGGAGGAGGAAGTAGAATATATTTTGAGAGTGTACCAAGGGCAGGTTGACACTGGAGCAGGAAGGATCAGGTTGGATTCAAGGAAATGGAGAGTGTGGAAAGAATTGGTTGAACATGGGGGCAGGGGTGTGTGGAAACATGGTGGATTGGAAACTTCCTGGAATCTATGAGGGTGACCCTTTTGGGAACTCCTAGTAATGAAAAATCCACACTCTGAACTCAGCATCTTTTCTAGCCAGGGAAGGCTTCCACTGGTGGGAATGGGTTGTGTTTGGTTTTGCTGTTGCCAAGTGGATCCCATGGAGATTCCTAAATAACTCGGGCTGATGCTAGGGCAGTGGGCTTCTCTCTGAAAAATGAAATTAAGTACCCCACTATTGAGAGCGACATCCACATACCTCATTGAATGGAGAAATGATTGACCTGGGCCTACATGGAGCCTTTCACCCCTAATTTCTAGTCTCTTTTGCATCCAAATTTACTCTACAGGCTATAGAAAGAGAAACCTGGACATCAAACCAGCCACAAAACCCTCAATCTACAATCTGTCCTTTTTGCAAGATATTCTGGGGCAATGGTGATGCAGAACTTGTGGGAGTGGCCAACCAATGTCTGGATGAACTTGAGGCCCACACCATAAGCCACAAATCATGATCTATACTGTATGGATGGCCAGGAATTTTGGAAATCCCAGAGAGCTAGGTTAGAACTAAACACACCTGGCTAAAAATTCAGTGAAGGGGTTCTTAATGATATTCTGGTATACTCATAGATTTGTGTTGTTTGCAGTCATCATCAGAGATGTTTCCTTGCCAGCAGATGGGGGTGGGTGCAGAGAATAACAGCCAGACATGCAGCGAGGGAGAGTGTCTCATTTGGAAGTACCCATCAGATTCCTCCTCTCGATGAACTGGGAGTTTCATGAAAGAGGGTAAGGAAAGATTGTAAGAGCCAGAGGGGATGGAGGACACAGGAGAACATCCCCCACTGAATCATCCAAGCAGGTCTCACAGAGACTAATTTGGCAATCATGGAGCCTGCATTGCTTTGCATCATATCCTCTGTTTATATGTCATGGCTGTTAGCTTGGTGTTTTTATGGGACTCCTAACAGTGGGAGAGGGTGTATCTCTGACTCTTCTGCCTGCTGTTGGGACACATTTCTTCTTACTGGGTTGCTTTGTTCATTCTCTCTATGAAGGCTTTGTCCTTGTCTTATTGAATCTTGTTTTCTCTTGTTTCATTGTTGTCTCCTGAAGGCCTGCTCTTTTAGGAAGGGAATAGAGGGCAAGTAGATTTGAGGGAGAGGGGAGGTAAAGGGAAACTGGAATGAGTAGTGGGAGAGAAAACTGTGATTGTGGTGTGTTGTGTAAAATAAAAACATACTTTCAATAAAAAAAGGTCAACACACAAAAAAATATCATCAATCAGCATTGATTATAAGGGATTCTCCAGTCATTCTTACTGAGTGGTAACAGAAAACAAAACTATATGAAGAACGAATTAAAACTAATGTCTATTTTACTATGATTTTAGAATTCCAGAATTTGGGAGAACACACGCATTCTATGAGTGTCTCAAAACAGAAGATTGGAACTTGGAAAGGGATGGAGATAGTGTATGGAAGATGAACTACGTGTGATCTAGGGACTCTGTTTTGTGATCCTAAATGCACAGAATGGCACATTGTTTCATATTTCATTTCATTCTTTGCAAATGTTTTCATTTGTGAAAATAGTAGCCTGTCATTGATATATCAGGAAACATGTTTTTCTTTTTATTAAATATTCCTTGACAATTTTACAAACACACACTCAAACAAATACTTACTATTCCTTATCCAATATGATTCACATCTCCACGTGAAGTTTGATTAAACTCCTTCATGCAACAAGTCTCTTTTACAGTGTCATTTATTTTAGCTTATTTGTGGCCCTATGAGTTTAATCAGGGCTATCCCTGTGAGTTAGCTTTGCAACTAACTCTTGGACCCTAAGGGCATCACTAGTAAGAGCAAGGGGAAATGCCAGGAATTCACCTACTGCAAAAACCTATCAAGAGAACAGAGCGCAGGAAGAATGTGTACAATCTTATATACCAGGTCCTCATCCATGTCTCCTGTCAGATAAGCAAGGTCTAGAACAGGCCCAGTGTAGGAAACTACGTTGACTGTAAATAATTTCAACAATTGAAAAGTGGGGCTTCAGAAAACTGAAAAGCATTTGAAGAGATAAGGAAAAAGATGGATGAAGAGAAGGTACATCGAATCCGTGGGAATCTTAGACAGCTTTACAACTGAAGGTTGATAAATATTCACAAAACATGGAAAACTCAAAATACAGAGTCAGGAAAACAAATACTCCATTCAAAATGGGTCTGAAAATAAAGAGTTTTCTTTTCTTATTTTTCTGCCTTTTCTTTTTTAAAATTTTATTACTTTATCAATAATACCAATCAAAATTTCCACTTCCTCCCCTCTTCCCACTTCCTTCCTGCTCCTGCACACAACATCCCTCCCTCCTCCCTCCAGTCATAAGAGAGGGCAAGGTACCTTGCCCTGTGGAAAGTCTAAGGACCTCCCTCCTACATCTAGGCTTAGGAAGGTATGCATCCAAATGGAATAGGATCCAAATGCCAGTATATGCAGTAGAGAAAAATCCCAGCGCCATTATCATTAACTTCTCAGTCTGCCCAATTGTCAGCCACATTCAAAGGGTCCAGTTCAATCCCATGCTAGTTCAGTCCCAGTTCAGCTGGATTTAGTGAGCTCCCATTAGCTCAGGCACACTGTCTCAGTGGGTGGACCAACCCCTCATGGTCCTGACTTCCTTGCTCATATTCTCCCTTCTTCTGCTCTTCAACTGGACCTGGAGAGCTCATTCCAGTACTCTGATGTGGGTCTCACTGGATGAAGGTTCTATGGTGATATTCAAGATAGTCATCAGTCTAACTACGAGACGAGGCCAGTTCAAGCACATTCTCCTCCACTGCCCAGGGTCCTAGCTGGGGTCAACCCCGTGGACTCCCGGGAACCAAGTCTCTTGCCAACCCCAAAATGTCTCCCTCAATTAAGATATCTCCTTCTCTGCTCCCATATCCACCCTTTCTCCATCTCAATATCCCACTCCTCCAAGCTTTCCCAATCCCTCCCCTTCTCCCCTCTCTCTCCCACTCTCCCCTTACTCCCACCCCAACAACATGTTTCTAACTTATTCCTGGAGATCTTGTCTACATCCAGTTTCCATGAGGATCTATGTATGTTTTTCTCTGGGTTCAACTTTTTACTTAGCTTCTCTAGGATCACAAACTATAGGCTCAATGTCCTTTGTTTATGGCTAGAATTCCCTAATGAGTAAGTACATACCATATTCATATGTTTGGGTCTGCGTTATCTTTCTCAGGATAGGGTTTTCTACTTCCATCCATTTGTATGCAAAATTGAAGATATCATTGTTTTTTTACCACTGAGTAGTACTCTAATGTGTCTATGTGCCACACTTTCCTTATCCATTCTTCCTTTGAAGGGCATCTAGGTTATTTCCAGGTTCTGGCTATTACAAATAATGCTGCTATGAACATAGTTGAATAAAAGCTTTTGTAGTATGATTGGGAATCTCTTTGGTATATTCCCAAGAGTGGTATTGCTGGATCTTGAGGTAGGTTGACTCCCAATTTTCTGAGAAACCACCACACTGATTCCCAAAGTGGTTGCCCAAGTTTGCATTCCCACCAGCAAGTGATGAGTATTCGCCTTACTCCTCATCCTCTCCAGCATAGGTTGTCTTTGGTGTTTTTTGATTTTAGCCATCCTGACAGGTATAAGATGGTATCTCAAAGTTGTTTTGATTTGCATTTCCCTGATCACTAAGGAAGTTGAACATGTTCTTAAGTAACTTTTGGCCATTTGAACTTCTCCTGTTGAGAATTCTCTGTCCTGGTCAGAACCTCATTTTTTAATTGGGTTATTTAAAATTTTAATGTTTAGTTTCCTGAGTTATTTATATATTTTCAGATCAAACCTTTGTCTGATGTGGGGTTGGTGAAGATCTTCTCCCATTCAGTAGGTTGCCTTTTGGCCTTAATGACAGTGTCCTTTGCTTTACAGAAGCTTCTCCATTTCAGGAGGTCCCATGTATTCATTGTTGCTCTTATTGTCTGTGCTACTGGGGTTCTTCGTAGGACGTGGTCTCCTGTGCCCAGGTATTGCAGGCCACTTCCGACTTTTTCATCTATCAGGTTCAGTGTGGTCGGATTTATATTGTGGTTTTTAATCCATTTGTACTTGAGTTTTTTGCATACTGATATGCACAAAATAGATATGGATCTATTTTCATTCTTCTACATGTTGATATCCAGTTATGCCAGCACCATTTGTTAATGATGCTTTCTTTCTTCCATTGTATAACTATACCATTTTTGTCAAAAATCAGATTTTCTTTTATTTATTTATTTTTTTTATTGATAAAAAGACAATAAAGAAAGAAAAAAACAAATTTCCACCTCCTCCCAGCCTCCCATTTTCCTCCCCCTTCTCCCACTCTTCTCCCCCTCCTCCCACTCTTCTCCCCCTCCTCCCACTCTTCTCCCCCTCCTCCCACCCCTCTCCCCTTCCCCCCACTCCTCTCCCCCTCCCTCTCCAGTCCAAAGAGCAGTCAGGGTTCCCTGTCCTGTGGTAAGTCCTAGGTCCTCCCCTCTCCGTCCATATCTATGAAGGTGAACATCCAAACTGGCTAGGCTCCCACCAAGCCAGCACATTGCGTAGGATCAAAACCGCGTGCCAATGTCCTTGGCGTCTCATCAGCCCTCATTGTTCGCCATGTTCCGAGAGTCCAGTTTTCTCCCATGCTTTTTCTGGTAACAGTCCAGCTGGCCTTGGTGAGCTCCCAGTAGATCAGCTCCACTGTCTCAGTGGGTGGGTGCACTCCTCGTGGTCCCGACATCTTTGCTCATGTTCTCACTCTTTCTGCTCCTCATTGGGACCTTGGGAGCTCAGTCCAGTGCTCCAGTGTGGGTCTCTGTCTCTATCTCCATCCATCGCCAGATGCGAGTTCTAGGATGATATGCAATATATTCGTCAGTATTGCTCTAGGGTAGGGTCATTTCAGGTTCCCTATCCTCAGCTGCCCAGGGAACTAACTGGGGACCTCAGCTTGGGCACCTGGGAGCCCCTCTAGAGTCAAGTCTCCTGCCCAACCTAAAGTGGGTCCCTTAACTAAGAATTGTGGTTCCGTGCTCCCCTATCCAACCTTCCTTTATCCCGATCCTCCTGTTTCCCCAAGTCCCCCCTCCTTCCCTTCTACCTTTTCTCTCCCCATCTCCCCTAACCCTCATCCCACCCCACCCCCAAGATCCCACTTTTCTCCCCGGCAATTTTGTCTACTTCCCTTATCCAAGAGGATAACTATATGTTTTTCCTTGGGTTCAACTTCTTACTTAGCTTCTTTAGATTCGCCTATTGTAGACTCCGTGAGCCCTATTTATGGCTAGAAACCAATTATGAGTGAGTACATCCCATGTTCATCTTTTTGGGTCTGGGATACCTCACTCAGGATAGTGTTTTCTATTTCCATCCATTTGCATGCAAAATTAGAGAAGTCATTGTTTTTTACCGCAGCATAATACTCTAGTGTGTATATATTCCATACTTTCTTCATCCATTATTCCATTGAAGGGCATCTAGGTTGTTTCCAAGTTCTGGCTATTACAAATAATACTGCTATGAACATAGTTGAACAAATGCTTTTGACATGTGATAGAACATCTCTTGGGTAAATTTCCAAGAATGGTATTGCTGGGTCCAGGGGTAGGTTGATCCCGAATTTCCTGAGAAACCGAAACACTGACTTCCGTAGTGGTTGCACAAGATTGCATTCCCACCAGCAATGGATGAGGGTACCCCTTCCTCCACAGCCTCTCCAGCAAAGGCTATCCTTGGTGTTTTTGACTTTAGCCATTCTGACAGGTGTAAGATGATATCTCAAAGTTGTTTTGATTTGCATTTCCCTGATCGCTAAGGAGGTTGAGCATGACCTTAAGTGTCTTTTGGCCATTTGAACTTCTTCTGTTGAGAATTCTCTGTTCAGTTCAGCGCCCCATTTTTTAATTGGGTTAATTAGCATTTTAAAGTCTAGTTTCTTGAGTTCTCTATATATTTTGGAGATCAGACCTTTGTCTGTTGCGGGGTTGGTGAAGATCTTCTCCCAGTCAGTAGGTTGCCTTTGTGTCTTAGTGACAGTGTCCTTTGCTTTACAGAAGCTTCTCAGTTTTAGTAGGTCCCATTTATTCAATACTGCCCTTAAAGTCTGTGCTTCTGGGGTTATACCTAAGAAGCGATCGCCTGTGCCCATCTGTTGTAGGGTATTGCCCACCTTCTCTTCTATCAGATTCAGTGTTTTCGGGCTGATATTGAGGTCTTTAATCCATTTGGACTTGAGTTTTGTGCACGGTGATAGATATGGGTCTATTTTCATTCTTCTACAAGTTGACATCCAGTTGTGCCAGCACCATTTGTTGAAGATGATTTCTTTCTTCCAATGTATACTTTTAGCTCCTTTATCGAAAATGAGGTGTTCATAGGTTTGTGGGATAAAGTCCGGGTCTTCTATACGATTCCATTGGTCGACTTCTCTGTTTTTATGCCAGTACCACCCTGTTTTCATTACTGTAGCTCGGTAATAGAGTTTGAAGTCAGGGATGGTAATGCCTCCAGAAGATCCTTTATTGTATAGGATTGTTTTGGCTATCCTGGGTTTTTTGTTTTTCCATATAAAGTTGATTATTGTCCTCTCCAGATCTGTGAAGAATTTTGATGGGATCTTGATGGGGATTGCATTGAATCTATAAATTGCCTTTGGTAGAATTGCCATTTTTACTATGTTGATCCTCCCAATCCAAGAGCAAGGGATATCCATCCATTTTTTGGTATCCTCTTCAATTTCTTTCTTCAATGCCTTAAAGTTCTTGTCAAATAGATCTTTCACTTCCTTGGTTAGATTTACCCCAAGATATTTTATGCTGTTTGTGGCTATCATGAATGGAGAAGCTTCTCTGATTTCCCTCTCTGCTTCCATATCCTTTGAGTATAGGAGGGCGACTGATTTTTTGGAGTTGATCTTGTATCCTGCCACATTACTAAAGCTGTTTATCAGCTGTAAAAGTTCTTTGGTGGAATTTTGGGGGTCGCTTATGTACACTATCATATCATCTGCGAATAACGAAAGTTTAACTTCTTCCTTTCCAATTCGAATCCCCTTGATCCCATTATGCTGTCTTATTGCTATTGCCAGAACTTCCAGCACTATATTGAAGAGGTATGGCGAAAGTGGGCAGCCTTGTCGTGTTCCTGAGTTAAGCGGGATGGCTTTGAGTTTCTCTCCGTTTAATTTGATGTTAGCTGTCGGCTTGCTGTATATAGCTTTTATTATATTTAGGTATGACCCTTGGATCCCTAATCTCTCCAAGACTTTTAACATAAATGGATGTTGAATTTTGTCAAATGCTTTTTCAGCATCTAATGAAATGATCATATGATTTTTTTCTTTCAGTTTATTTATATGATGGATTACATTGATAGATTTTCGTATGTTGAACCAGCCCTGCATCTCAGGAATGAAGCCTACTTGATCATAATGGATAATTTTTCGGATGTGTTCTTGGATTCGGTTTGCCAGTATTTTGTTGAGGATTTTTGCGTCGATATTCATGAGTGAGATTGGCCTGTAATTCTCTTTCCTGGTTGAGTCTTTGTTTTGTTTTGGTATCAGAGTAACTGTAGCTTCATAAAAGGAATTTGGTAATGACTCTTCTGTTTCTATATTGTGGAATACATTGAGGAGTATAGGTATTAGGTCTTCTTGGAAGTTCTGGTAGAATTCCGCATTGAAACCATCTGGCCCTGGGCTTTTTTTGGTAGGGAGGTTTTTGATAACAACTTCTAGTTCTTCGCGACTGACAGGTCTGTTTAGATTGTTCACCTGGTCCTGATTTAATTTTGGTAAATCGTATTTATCTAAAAAAGCGTCCATTTCTTTTACATTTTCCAGTTTAGTGGCATACAAGCTTTTGTAGTAAGATCTAATGACTCTCTGAATTTCCTCTGTGTTTGTGGTTATGTCCCTCTTTTCTTTTCTGATCTTATGAATTTGCAAATTTTCTCTCTGCCGTTTGACTAGTTTGGATTGGGGTTTGTCAATCTTGTTGATTTTCTCCAGGAACCAGCTTCTTGATTCATTGATTCTTTGGATTGTTTTCTTTGTTTCTATTTTGTTGATTTCAGCCCTCAGTTTGATTATTTCCAGTCTTCTACTCCTCCTAGGTGAGTCTGCTTCTTTTTTTTCTAGAGCTTTCAGGTGGGCTGTTAAGTCTCCAATATGTGCTTTCTCTGTTTTCTTTAAGTGGGCACTTAGTGCTATGAACTCTCCTCTTAGGACTGCTTTCATCGTGTCCCATAAGTTCGAGTATGTTGTTTCCTTATTTTCATTGAATTCAAGGAAGACTTTAATTTCTTTCTTTATTTCTTCCTTAATCCAGGTATGGTTCAGTAGTTGACTGTTCAGTTTCCATGAGTTTGTAGGCTTTCTGGGGGTAGCATTGTTGTTGAATTCTAACTTTAATCCATGGTGGTCTGATAAGACACAGGTGGTTAGTAATATTTTTTTGTAGCTGTGTAAGTTAGCTTTGTTACCTAGTATGTGGTCAATTTTCGAGAAGGTTCCATGAGCTGCAGAGAAAAAGGTATATTCTTTCCTCTTTGGGTGGAATATTCTATAGATGTCTGTTAAGTCCATTTGCTTCATTACCTCCATCAATTCTCTAATTTCTCTGTTAGGTTTCTGTCTGATTGACCTGTCCATTGGTGAGAGAGGAGTGTTGAAGTCTCCTACTATTAGTGTGTGCGGTTTGATGGCTGCCTTGAATTTTAGCAATGTTTCTTTTACATACATGGGTGCTTTTATATTAGGGGCATAGATATTCAGGATTGAGACTTCTTCCTGATTAATTTTTCCTGTTATGAGTATAAAATGTCCCTTTCCATCTCTTCTGATTGATTTAAGTTTGAAGTCAACTTTGTTAGAAATTAGTATGGCCACACCTGCTTGATTCTTAGGTCCATTTGCTTGATAAGCCTTTTCCCAGCCCTTTACTCTGAGTAGGTGCCTGTCTTTGTGGCTGAGGTGTGTTTCTTGTAGACAGCAGAATGTTGGATCCTGTTTTCGTATCCAGTCTCTTAGCCTGTGCCTTTTTATAGGTGAGTTGAGCCCATTGACATTAAGTGTTATTAATGACCAGTGGTTGTTAACTCCGGTCACTTTTTTAGTAGTAGGGTTTGTGTGTTTCCCTTCTTTGAGTTGTGCTGGTGAGTGGTCTCTAGATGTCTGATTTATTGAGGTCTTTGTTGGACTCCTTGGTTAGTGATTTTCCTTCTATTATTTTCTGTAAGGCTGGATTTGTGGCTACGTATTGCTTAAATTTGTTTTTATCCTGGAAAATTTTGTTTTCTCCATTTATGGTGAATGAAAGCTTGGCTGGATATAGTAGTCTGGGCTTGCATCCATGGTCTCTTAGTTTTTGCAGTACATCTATCCAGGACCTTCTGGCTTTCATGGTTTCCATAGAGAAGTCAGGTGTAAGTCTGATAGGTTTACCTTTATAAGTAAGTTGGCCTTTTTCCTTTGCGGCTCTTAATATTCTTTCTTTATTCTGTATATTTTGTGTTTTGATTATTATATGGCGAGGGGATGTTTTTTTTGATCCAGCCTATTTGGGGTTCTGTATGCCTCTTGAACCTTCATAGGTACATCCTTCTTCAGGTTGGGAAAGTTTTCTTCTATAATTTTGTTAAGTATATTTTCTGGACCGTTGAGCTGCACTTCTTCTCCTTCTTCTACTCCAATTATTCTTAGGTTTGGTCTTTTTATTGTGTCCCATATTTCCTGAATGTTTTGTGATGAGAGTTTGTTGGACTTGCTGTTTTCTTTGATCAGTGCGTTTATTTTCTCTATGTTATCCTCAGACTCTGAGATTCTTTCTTCTATCTCTTGTATTCTGCTGGTTATGCTTGTTTCTGTAGTCTCTATTCGTTTACCTAGATATTCCATGTCCAGCCGGCCCTCTGTTTGTGTTTTCTTCTTTGCCTCCATTTCATTTTTCAAATCGTGAACTGTTTCCATTATCTGCTTGATTGTTTTTCCTTGCTTTCCTAGGGTATCATTCACTGATTTACTCAATTCCTCGATCTTTCTGTTATACTTCTCCTCCATTTCTATAAGGGCATTTTTTATATGCTGTTTAAGGGTGTCAATCCCTGTCATGAAGTCAGCTTTTTCTCCTTCTTCTTGATTAAGGTGTTCATGTCCTCCTGTTGTGAGGTCGCTGGCTTCTGGTGGTTTCGTGTTGTTTTTCAGATTGTTGGGTGAATTCTTGCATTTGCGTCTCCCCATCTCTTCCTCCCAATATTCTCCTATGGATCTTCTTTTACAGGATCAGGTCTTCTTGCCAACTGATGTACCTTCCCAGTGATGTCACTCCCCCGTGATGTTTCTCCTGGAGTCCAGTTCGGATCTCCTTGCTGCTTGGTTAGCTCGCAAACAAAGGGCCCACCCTGCTTGCTGCAGGCAGGTTAAGGAGACAAAGGAGCTACCACCTTCCCCTTTGCACTCACCTTCGGGTTCAGTCCCAGCGCCCAGGCAGGCTGAGCACGGAGGCGCTCTGCCCCAAGAAGGGAGGGATGGAGGGAGACAGGGGCTAGGGGGATCTGGATGTAAGCTGGATGGGATAGGAATAGAGAGGAGGTACCCGGAAGTGTAGCCCTGTAGGTTGATCAGGAAGTGTAGGCGGGCTGTTCCCCAGTTCCGCAGCACTCACTCACCACAATGATGTCTCACTAGGTGCCCTGATCGCAACTCCTTGCTGCTTGGTTCGCTTGCAGACAAAGGGCCCACCCTGCTTGCTGCAGGCGGGCTATGGGGACAAAGAAGCCCCCGAGCTCCCCTTTGCCCTACGCTTTGGGTTAAGACCCAGCGCCCAAGCAGGTCGAACAGGGAGGCGCTCTGCCACCAAGGAAGGGAGGGGGGAGAGAAACAGGGGGTGGGGGGATCTGGATGTAGGCTGGATGGGATAGGAATAGAGAGGAGGTACCGGGCAGTGTAGCCCTGTAGGTTGATCAGGAAGTGTAGGCGGGCTGTTCCCCGGTGCCGCAGCACTCACTCACCACAATGATGTCTCACTAGGTGCCCTGATCACAACACCTTGCTGCTTGGTTCGCTCGCAGACAAAGGGCCCACCCTGCTTGCTGCAGGCAGGCTATGGGGACAAAGAAGCCCCCGAGCTCCCCTTTGCCCTATGCTTTGGGTTAGGACCCAGAGCCCAAGCAGGTCGAGCAGGGAGGCGCTCTGCCACAGAGGAAGGGAGGGGGGAGAGAAACAGGGGGTGGGGGGATCTGGATGTAAGCTGGATGGGATAGGAATTGGAGGGCAGTGTCTATTCTGTCTCTTTAAAGACTTTACCTTTTTTTAAACATTAACTTTATTTTCTATATTCTTTTTCTTCTCTCTCCCAAGCCTACGTACATTCATCCAACAGTGTGACTCATTTAGTTGTCTGAATCTGTCCTATTGTGAATCTGCATTTTTTTACTATCCAGGAGCACTTTTGATTTGTGCCTTTAAATGGCTAGGTGCTTAAGAATCTAAGCTGTGACGTTCCTAGGTTAACTTTTTGCTTTTTCAGCATATATCTTTGACCTGGAATAATTCTGTAGACCAGGCTGTCTTTGAACTCTCAGAGATCCGCCTGTCTCTGCCTCCCAGGCATTGGGATTAAAGGCGTGTGCTACCACACCTTGAAGTCACAGAGGTCTATCTCCCTCTGCCTGCCAAGTGTTCGGATTAAAGGTGTGTACTACCACACACAACAATTCTCTTGCTTTTTTTTTGTTTTGTTTTTTACTTTAAGAACTTCAACTTTTAGTCTGCATATATTTTTAACACACTTTAAACCATTCAGAAATTTTCTCTGTTTTTGAATCTCTCTTTACTGTATATCTCTCTTTTTTTGACCACATGAGTCTTTAATTTCTATATGCCTTGGTGTTAGTTTTGTACATTTCCTATTTTATTCAACATGGTTACCTATATGTGGTTTTACTTCTGAGTTTAACTTTTCACAAAATATCTATTGACATACACTATCCTCAAATGCCAGTGAGCTGTGGTAGTTTTGTGGAGACTCAATTAAAACTATGTATGAAAATATCTTCAAAAACTCTGAAAGCATACAGTGAACAATTATAATGAGTCAACTTCAATTTCAATGAAGAAAACCTAAATGAGAATGACAATAACCAAAGTAAAATAATTTATTTTTATGAATGTAAAATGTTTTAACTTCAGTATTATGTTATATTAAAAAGCATATTCTGACTAAAATGACAAATATTGAATTGTGTTCTTTACATAACAAATCCTGTATTAATGCAAAATTTAAGATTTTATTTGAAGCAGATATATATTATTTTCCTCCAAACATCCTTTCCTCATTCTCTCTCAGCTAGAACCCCTCCATGACCCTGCTTTCAAGTATATTGGTTCTTTTTCTTTGGTTATTATTATATGTATGAATTATGTATTTATGCAGGTATATACAGATATATACAATTAACAGCTACAGAGTCTGCTTTTGCTGTGTGTGTATATAGTTTAGGATTGATCACTGAAGATTTGTGGGATCCACTAGGTTGGGATAAGATTGTGGGGGAAGGCTACCACATGTGCTGCAGAGGTCGGATGAGACTACAGAAGTAAGAATCTGCAGCTGGCCTATAGGGCTGATCACTCTGCACTGGGTAACCAATCAGGACATTCCTCCCTGGAAGAGTTTTCTCAGTCTTTCTTTCTCAGCAGTCATTTATCTCCTTATAGCTCATTTTCTATGTGTGGTTACCCTCAACAATTTCCTCTTTTCACATTAAGATGTCAGTTGATATTCCCATTGTTTACACAATTTCTAGGAGAGAATATATGACTGCAGATATTCTGGTATTATGGATTTTACAATCTTTCTGTTCCTTCTACTGAAAAGTTCTGTGTGCCATAGATGGAGGAGCTGAGCTATAGATATATCCAACGAGTATGGATTCCCCACAATTCATTGATTTCTGCATTGAATTCATTCGTGGTTTTCTGTGATGGCCTACATTTGTTGTAAAGAGAGGTTTCTTTGCTGAGGAGTGACAATTATACAGATCTGCAGCTGGAAAGATGAGATTTAGAATGTATTGTGGAGTTATGCTGTCTATAAAAATGATGCTAGTAGATTTTTTTCTATAAATTGTAACCTCGATAGTCCTTTGTGGTTGACTAGCCTTCCTGTACCATGGTTTCCCCTCCTGCTCATTGGGCATTCGGTCCAATTAAATAGCTGTTAGTTGCCACCAACATGTAAATCCCACTTATTGTTTCTTTATGCATATCATGTCATGATTGTAATTGTGATACGTTATAGGTGTTAGAGAGGGCACACTGTTTAATTATTTACAGCCTTTGGTAGCTTGTGATGTGAAATTCCCTTCTGTATGCTGTGAATACCATTGGTAAATAAAGAAGCTGTTTGGGCCTATTGCAGCACAGAATAGAAAAGACAGCAATTCTAAGGAGATAGAGGGAGAGAGTAGGCACAGTCAAGGAAAATCCATGTAGCTGTCAAATGAGACAGACACTGGGTACTGGTTGGAACTATACCAATAGGTCACAAGCATGTGACAATACACAGAATAATAGAAATGGGTTAATTTTAGATATAAGAACTAGCCAAAAGTTCCTTTATTATATATGACTGTTTTGGCTATCCTAGTTTTTTGTTTTTCCATATAAAGTTGATTATTGTCCTCTCAAGATCTGTGAAGAATTTTGATGGGACCTTGATGGGGATTGCATTGAATCTATAAATTGCCTTTGGTAGAATTGCCATTTTTACTATGTTGATCCTCCCAATCCAAGAGCAAGGGAGATCTTTCCACTTTCTGGTGTCCTCTTTAATTTCTTTCTTCAATTTCTTAAAGTTCTTGTCAAATAGATCTTTCACTTCCTTGGTTAGAGTTACCCCAAGATATTTTATGCTATTTGTGGCTATCACGAAAGGTGATGCTTCTCTGATTTCCTTCTCTGCTTCAATATCCTTTGTGTATAGGAGGGCGACTGATTTTTTGGAGTTGATCTTGTATCCGGCCACATTACTAAAGGTGTTTATCAGCTTTAGGAGTTCTTTGGTGGAGTTTTTGGGGTAGCTTATGTACACTATCATATCATCTGCAAATAATGAGAGTTTAACCTCTTCCTTCCCAATTCAAATCCCCTTGATCCCCTTATGTTGTCTTATTGCTATTGCTAAAACTTCAAGCACTATACTGAAGAGGTATGGAGAGAGTGGACAGCCTTGCCGTGTTCCTGATTTTAGTGGGATGGCTTTGAGTTTCTCTCCATTTAGTTTGATGTTAGCTGTCGGTTTGCTGTCAATAGCTTTTATTATATTTAGGTATGACCCTTGTATCCCCAATCTCTCCAAGACTTTTATCATAAAGGGATGTTGAATTTTGTCAAATGCTTTTTCAGCATCTAATGAAATGATCATATGATTTTTTTTCTTTCAGTTTATTTATATGGTGGATTACATTGATAGATTTTCGTATGTTGAACCAGCCCTGCATCTCTGGGATGAAGCCTACTTGATCATAATGGATAATTTTTCTAATGTGTTCTTGGATACAGTTTGCCAGTATTTTGTTGAGGATTTTTGCGTCAATGTTCATGAGTGAGATTGGCCTGTAATTCTCTTTCTTGGTTGAGTCTTTGTGTGGTTTTGGTATCAGAGTGACTGTAGCTTCATAAAAGGAATTTGGCAATGACTCTTCTGTTTCTATATTGTGAAATTCATTAAAGAGTATAGGTATAAGCTCTTCTTGGAAGTTCTGGTAGAATTCCGCATTGAAACCATCTAGTCCTGGGCATTTTTTGGTAGGGAGGTTTTTGATGACAGCTTCTAATTCTTCGCGAATAACAGGTCTATTTAGATTGTTCACCTGGTCCTGATTTAGCTTTGGTATATGGTATTTATCTAAAAACGTGTCCATTTCTTTTACATTTTCCAGTTTTGTGGCATACAGGCTTTTGTAGTAAGATCTAATGATTCTTTGAATTTCCTCTGTGTCTGTGGTTATGTCCCCCTTTTCATTTCTGATCTTATTAATTTGCATATTCTCTCTCTGCCGTTTGACTTGGTATTGGTATAAAAACAGAGAAGTCGACCAATGGAATCATATAGAAGACCCAGATTTTAACCCACAAACCTATGAACACCTCATTTTCGATAAAGGAGCTAGAAGTATACAATGGAAGAAAGAAAGCATCTTCAACAAATGGTGCTGGCATAACTGGATGTCAACCTGTAGAAGAATGAAAATTGACCCATATCTATCTCCATGCACAAAACTCAAGTCCAAATGGATCAAAGACCTCAATATCAGTCCAAATACACTGAACCTGTTAGAAGAGAAATTGGGAGGTACCCTACAACAGATGGGCACAGGCGATTGCTTCCTAGGTATAACCCCAGCAGCACAGACATTAAGGGCAACATTGAATAAATGGGACCTACTGAAACTGAGAAGCTTCTGTAAAGCAAAGGACACTGTCACTAAGACAAAAAGGCAACCCACTTACTGGGAGAAGATCTTCACCAACCCCACAACAGACAAAGGTCTGATCTCCAAAATATATAAAGAAATCAAGAAACTAGACTTTAAAATGGTAATTAACCCAATTAAAAATTGGGGCACTGATCTGAACAGAGAATTCTCAACAGAAGAAGTTCAAATGGCCAAAAGACACTTAAGGTCATGCTCAACCTCCTTAGCGATCAGGGAAATGCAAATCAAAACAACTTTGAGATATCATCTTATACCTTTCAGATTGGCTAAAATTAAAAACACCAATGATAGCCTCTGCTGGATAGGTTGTGGAGGAAGGGGTTCCCTCATCCATTGCTGGTGGGAATGCAAACTTTTGCAACCACTTTGGAAAGCAGTGTTTCGGTTTCTCAGGAAATTCGGGATCAACCTACCCCTGGACCCAGTAATACCACTCTTGGGAATATACCCAAGAGATGCCCGATCATATGACAAGGGCATTTGTTCAACTATGTTCATAGCAGCATTATTTGTAATAGCCAGTACCTGGAAACAACCTAGATGTCCTTCAATGGAAGAATGGATGAAGAAAGTGTGAAATATCTACACATCAGAGTACTACTCAGTGGTATAAAACAAGGACTTCTTGAATTTTGCATACAAATGGATGGAAATAGAAATACTATCCTGAGTGAGGTAACCCAGACCCAAAAAGATGAACATGGGATATACTCACTCATAATTGGTTTCTAGCCTCAAATAAAGGTCAGTGAGTTTATAATTGGATATCCTAAAGAAGCTAAATAAGAAGGTGAACCCAAAGAAAAAGATATAGCTATCCTCCTGGGTAGGGGAAGTAGACAAGATTGCCAGGCAAAAAATCAGGATCTTAAGGGTGGGGTGGGAGGGGGTAGGGGGAGATGGGGACAGAAAATTGAGAAGGGTGGGATGGGGAGAACTTGGGGCAATGGGATGATTGGGATAAAGGAAGGTTGGATAGGGGAGCAGGGAAGCACATTTCTTAATTAAGGGAGCCATCTTAGGGTTGGGAAGAGACTTGGACCTAGAGGGGCTTCCAGGTACCCAAGGCCAGGTCCCCAGTTAGTTCCTGGGGCAGCTGGAGATAGGGAACCTGAAATGATCCTATCCTATAGACATACTGATGAATATTTTGCATATCACCATAGAACCTTCATCTGGCGATGGATAGAGATAGAGACAGAGACCCACACTGGAGTACTGGACTGAGCTCCCAAAGTCCCAATGAGGAACAGAAGGAGGGAGAAGATGAGCAAGGAAGTCAGGACCAAGAGGGGTGCACCCACCCACGGAGACAGTGGGGCTTCTATTGGGAGCTCACCAAGGCCAGCTGGACTATGACTGAAAAAGCATGGGATCAAACCGGACTCTCTGAATATGGCGGACAATGAGGGCTGCTGAGAAGCCAAGGACAATGGCACTGGGTTTTGATCCTACTTCATATTCTGGCTTCGTGGGAGCCTAGGCAGTTCGGATGTTCACCCTCCTAGACCAGGATGGAGGGGGGAGGACTTTGGACTTTCCACAGGGCAGGGAATCCTGACTGCTCTTCAGACTTGAGAGGGAGGGGGAGAGGAGTGGGGGGAGAGGGAGAGGAGTAGGGGGACGGGAGAGGAGTGCGGGGGGAGGAGGGCGAGGCTGGGAGGAGGCAGAAATTTTTTCTCAATAAAAAAAATAAAAATAAAAAAAAAGAAACAAGGAAAGAAAAAAAAGAACTAGCCAATAAGAAGTGGGAGCTAATAGGCCAAGAAGTGTTGTAATAATACAATTTTTGTGTGATTATTTTGGGTCTGGGCAGCTGGGAAATGAATGACTATCTTTAGACCACAAAATGTTGTCCACTGTCTGGGGAATGGATCTACATATGACCTAAAAATGCTTAAAACAAGAAAGAGGGCATCTATACCCACATAAATAGGGACAAAAGCAGAGTTTCCTGATAGCCAATTATTTTTTCAGATATTCTCTCTTGGCACTGATCCAGAGGCACTGCTTTCTTTAACAGAGGTCTTTCTGATTCAGTATTAGTAGCAAAAACAACAACAACAACAAGAAAAATACCAAAAAAATAATTACCAAAAACAAACAAAACAAAACAAAAAACCCATCTGGCTTCTTTAAGAAATGGCAGCTTGCTGGTCCATGCTAATTGCATGTAAAACTCTGACTCTTTAAGGAGACCAAGCACTTATATAAGTTCTGGGTGAGCAAGGGGTTACAAATTGCTTAATGGTGAGACAGACCTGCTGTGACCCTGGAGCTGGTTCAATGTGCATGGCTCTCAAAGGTAGTGAACATGCTTTCACCATTTTAAACTGGGCAGACAAAACAGGCAATGTTGTAGAGTTGATCCTACACATGTCTCTTAGCTTTTTTTTTCTAAAAAATGTTTACTCCTAGTCAAAAAATAAGTACAGATGCGCACACAATAAAGACAAGTCCAGGTGGAAAAAGACCTCTAGATGGATCAAGGTGATGGAGAAATGTATATAGGCTAGGGAAAGAGGAGAAATAGTTATGAAAAGAAGTAAATATTTTTTTAAATAAAAAAATGTTTAGAAAATGTTTTTTCAACATGGGAAGCATAAAAAAACAAAAATCTCCTGAGTAAATTGGGAGCATGGGAACATTGGGGGAGGGTTGGAGAAAAGGAGAGAGGCAGGGAGGAGAGAAGAAAAAATGCCGAACTCAATAAAATCAATACATTTTTTCCATCTTTCGTGGCTTTTTTTTGGACTTTTATTTTTATTTTTATTTATTTATTTATTAAGGATTTCTGCCTCCTCCCCGCAACCGCCTCCCATTTCCCTCCCCCTTCCCCGATCAAGTCACCCTCCCTCATCTGCTCGAAGAGCAATCAGGGTTCCCTGACCTGTGGGAAGCCCAAGGACTGCCCACTTTTATCCAGGTCTCCTAAGGTGAGCATCCAAACTGCCTAGGCTCCCCCAAAGCCAGTACGTGCAGTAGGATCAAAAACCCACTGCGATTGTTCTTGAGTTCTCAGTATTCCTCATTGTCCTCTATGTTCAGCTAGTCCGGATTTATCCCATGCTTTTTCAGACCCAGGCCAGCTGGCCTTGGTGAGTTCCCAATAGAACATCTCCATTGTCTCAGTGTGTGGGTGCACCCCTCGCGGTCCTGAGGTCCTTGCTCGTGCTCCGTCTCCTTCTGCTCCTGATTTGGACCTTGAGATTTCTGTCCCGTGCTCCTCTGTCTCTGTCTCCTTTCATCGTCTGATGAAGGTTAATATTCATGAGGATGCCTATGTGTTTGTCTTTGGGTTCACCTTCTTACTTAGCTTCTCTAGGAACATGCATTATAAGCTCAATGTCCTTTATTTATGGCTAGAAACCAAATATGAGTGAGTACATCCCATGTTCCTCTTTTTGGGTCTGGCTTACCTCACTCAGGATAGTGTTTTCTATTTCCATCCATTTGTATGCAAAATTCAAGAAGTTCTTGTTTTTTACTGCTGAGTAATACTCTAATATGTATATATTCCATAGTTTCTTCATCCATTCTTCCGTTGAAGGGCATCTAGGTTGTTTCTAGGTTCTGGCTAATACAAACAATGCTGCCATGAACATAGTTGAGCATATACTTTTGTTGTATGATAGGGCCTCTCTTGGGTAAATTCCCAAGAGTGGTATGGCTGGATCCAGGGATAGGTTGATTCCGAATTTCCTGAGAAACCGAAACACTGCTTTCCAGAGTGGTTGCACAAGTTTGCATTCCCACCAGCAATGGGAAAGCAGATTGCCTTTGTTAGGGTTGCCATTTTTACTATGTGGATCCTACCAACCCAACCTGATAGAAGAGAAAGTGGGAAGTACTCTGCAACATATGGGCACAGGAGATCACTTCCTATGCATATGTCCAGCAGCACAGACATTAAGGACATCATTGAATAAATGGGACCTCCTGAAACTGAGAAGCTTCTGTAAAGCAAAGGACACTGTCACTAAGAGCATGGAAGATCTTTACATTTTCTGGTATCCTCTTCAATTTCTTTCTTTAAAGCCTTAAAGTTCTTGTCAAATAGATCTTTCAATTCCTTGGTTAATGTTACTCCAACTGACTTTATGCTATTTGTGGCTATTTTGAAAGTTGAAGTTTCTCTGATTTCCCTCTTAGCTTCTTTATCCTTTGTGTATAGGAGGGCTACTGATTTTTTTGACTTGATCTTGTATCCTGGCACATCACTAAAGGTATTTACCAGCTGTAGAAATTCTCTTTTAGAGTTTTTGTGGTCACTTATGAGCACTATTATATCTGCAAATAATGAAAGTTTGAATTCTTCCTTTCCAGTTTGAATCCACTTGATGTCCTTATGTTGTCTTATTGCTATTGCTAGAATTTCAAGCACTATGTTGTAGAGATATGGAAAAAGTGGACAACTTTTTCCTGTTTCTGATTTTACTGGAATTGCTTTAAGTTTCTTTCCATTTAATTTGATGTTAGCTGCCCGCTGCTTGCTGTATATTTTTTATTATATTTAGATTTCATCCATGTATCCCTAATATCTCTAAGACCTTTATCATAAATGGATATTGAATTTTGTCACATGCTTTTTCAGCATCTAACGAAATGATCATGTTTTTTTTCTTTCAGTTTGTTTATATGATGGTTTACATTGATAGATTTTCATATGTTGAACCAACCCTGCATCTCTGGGATGAAGCCTACTTCATCATAATGGGTGATTTCTTTGGTGTGTTCTTTGATTCGGTTTGCCAGTATTTTGTTGAGAATTTTTCCATCGATGTTTATGAGTGAGATCTGTCTTTGTTTCTCTTTCTTGGTTGAGTCTTTGTGTGGTGTTGGTATCAGGGTAATTGTAACTTCTTAAAAAGAGTTTGGCAAAGACTCTTCTGTTTTTCTTATGTGGATCACAATAAGGAGTATACTTATTAATTCTTCTTCAAAGTTCTGGTAGAGTTCTACACTAAAACCATCTGGCCCTGAGCTTTTTTGATTGGGAGGTTTTTGATGATGGACAGCTCTTATTTCCTCATGACCTGATCTATTTAAATTGTTCAATGGTCTTGATTTAATTTTGGTATATGGTGTTTATATCCATTTCTTTTACATTTTCCAATTTTGAGGCATATAGGCTTTTGTAGTAAGACTACAAAATTTTGTAGTAAAGATTCTCTGAATTTCCTCAGTGTCTGATGTTATGCCCCCTTTTTATTTCTGATCTTGTTAATTTGAGTGTTTTCTCTTCACCTTTTAATTACTTTGTATAAGTGTGTGCCAATCCTGTTGATTTTCTCAAAGAAAGAGCTCTTTTTTCATTGATTCTTTGGATTGTTTTCTGTGTTTCTATTTTGTTGATTTCAGCCCTCAATTTGATTATGTCTAGTCTTCTACTCCTCCTGGGTGAGTCTGCTTCTTTTTTTTTCTGGAGCTCTTAGGTGTGCTGCTTAGTTTCTAATGTGAGCTTTCTCCATCTTCTTTATGTTGGCACATAGTGCTATGAATTTTCCTCTTAGCACTGCTTTCATAGTGTCCTATAGGTTTGGGTATGTTGTGTCTTCATTTTCATTGAATTCAAGGAAGACTTTAATTTCCTTCTGTTTGTCTTTGTGACCCAGGGATGGTTCAGTAGTTGACTGTTCAGTTTCCACGAGTTTGTAGGCTTTCTGGGGGTGGTATTTTTGTTAAATTCTAACTTTACGCCATGGTGATCCGATAACACAGGTGGTTACTACAATTTTTTTTTGTATCTGTGGGTGATTGCCTTCTTACATAGTATGGATCAATCTTAGAAAAGGTTACATGAGATGCTGAGAAGAAGCTATATTCTTTGTTGTTTGGGTGGAAGGTTTTATAGATGTCTGTTAAGTCCATTTGATTCATTACTTCTGTTAGTCCTCTTATTTATTTTTTATTATTTATTTATTTATTATTTCTCTATTACGTTTCTGTCTGGTTGACTGGTCCTTTGGTGAGACAGGAGTGTTGAAATATCATACTATTATTGTGGGTTTGGTGTGTGATTTGAATTCTAATAACTTTTCACAGAAAGAGAGAACATAACTCAAAACATCTTATAAAATGTCCCTTTGTACTAGTCATTTGGGAAATGAAAATTTGCACATTGTTGATATTAAATCTTAAACCAGTCAGAAGAACAAAGATAAAAAAGATAACAATAAAGAAACCTTTAAGAGAATGTAGAGAAAAAGGAACACTTATTCACACTTGGTGGGATTGCAAAACTGTAAAACTGCAAACCACTATGGACAATTCCTTGAGAAGATGACAGTAAATCTAGCACATGGAACAATGATACGACTCTTTGTCACATGCTCAAAGAATTTGACTTAATATCCCACTAATATTTTCTCAGTAATGTTTAGCTGCTCTATTCACAATATCAAGGAAATGGAACAAACTGAGAAATGGATAATGAAAATGTGTTTCCAATGCACTAGGAAACAAGATTTAGCTGCAAATAAACATGGAATCATGACCTTTAAACATAAATGAAAAAAAAGGAAATATTATACTGAGTGAGGCAACCCAGATCCAAAAAGAAAAAAAAAGAACCACAAAAAACCCAAACATAATATTTTCTTTTTCATCTGCAGTTGCTGGCTCTAAATCAAGAGATAAGTATATAAAATTGAGTAAAAAAAGAGAGCTATCAGAAGGTGTAAATGGACTATGTATAAAGTGGGGTTTGAGGATTGAGAGGTAAATGACAAGATAAAGGTTCTCTAAAAATGAAAACATAATCATAGTGTCAAGTTTCCAAGTTGGGTGAGGAAGATCTTTTAATACAATAAGGCATGGGGAGGGGGAGTGAAATTACATCAAACTTGTTTGGGCAAGCTTCAAAGAAATATATATATAGATATAGATGTAGATATATAGATATATATAGATATATGTGTGTGTATGAGTGTGTGTGTGTGTGTGTGTGTGTGTGTGTGTGCATCAACAAGAATCAAAATAAAAGGCTGTAAGTTTTGTGGGTGTATGCATACAAGATGTTTCATGGAGGGTAGGTAGGTGGGAGGGACTTGCGGAAGGAAAGAAAGAGGGAAAATGATGTAAATTGATGACAACTGAAAGCAATAAAATGCAATAAAACAGCACCTGATAGCTAAAAAACACAGTTAAAAATTTGACATTTGTGTTGAAAGTTTCTAATATCACAGATGACTGAACTTCATTCATATATTGCATCAAGACAACATGTTACTTGACTATGATTCATTTAAATCTTCTCAGTAATAACTATGTTATTTTCTCTCTGTTGAGGATTATTTACTTTTATTTTCATTACATGCCTTGAAGATTGTTTAAGATATTTCCATATATACATAGTTTCAATTGAGTAACCCCCAACAGTACCCTTTCCTCAAAGCTATGACTTAAGAAGCTAGTGTCTGCCACATTTATTTTTTAAAAAGAAAAAAATACAGAGACAAGAAGAAGCAGAAGAAATTATAAGGAAGTGTATTGTTTTTCTTTGTGGGATGTATGAACCTAAGAATCAACCATGCAAAATAAAGGACAAATAGCTTCATCTGTGTAAAGTTGTATTTGCCATGGAAAATATTGCCTGAGTTTTCTCCTTCTTGCAAAGCCTTAGTATCAGGTCTGTCATCATACTGAGAGAAGGCTCTGGGAACGCAATGTGTCTTTAGATAAGGAACTTATGTGTAAATATCCTGGGTGTTTTAATTCTGTGACCATGGAATTCATAGTTACTACTCTGTGTAGAATACTGAATACAAGATCAAAATAAACCCTTAAGGTTCATCACCCATAATAATGATATAGAATAAAAATCAGCATCATATGAAAGAAATGAAAAAATTTTGGAAAAAATGTGCTTAAAACAGATGGAGGATTATATTTATAAGAGATACTAATTTAATTGTAAAATCTTTTGATTATTTAATTTTAAGATACTATATTATAACCATACCAAATCTCCTTACTTTTCTTCCTTCAGAAGCATTTCATAGTTCCTCCTTTCTCTGACATTATTTGGGTCTACTTTAAAAATTAGTTGCTGTCATATTCAAAATGGTGAAAATTTGACGAATATGACTGTTATGTGAGTACAGATAGAAGAAAGGGAATTGGAGTGAATGAATTTGCTTAGTGTTCCATAAAGCTTTTCAGAATATGAAATCCTTAACTAAGTTTGTACATATGTTTATACTCAAGCAAAGACACAGGCAGTTTCTTGACACATTAATGTTAGAGAGGAAAGGAAGAAGGAAGTAGGAAGTATTTAAAAACTGTCCTGATTTGACCTCCACCTGAAAGATGAGGCAAATTGCCTAGGATTGAATATGATGCCAAAGCCGCAGGGAACTGTTGATGTTGGGGCCTCTGAGGTTATTTGTCACTCAACTGAAAATAAAGAATATTCTCTTTTCAAACTCTCATGGTTCATTCAACTTTGTGCTCTAAACCTAAGTATGGTTTTCAAAAATAATTTGTATCTTTTTAAAATACATTGGGACAAAATGTATATATTAATTTGGGAATTTAAAAATACATTGTATAATGGTAAATGTAAAGGAGAGAGTTGTCAATGGATATCTAGAAGATTCTTTTTATTGATTTTTATTATTATTTTTTATTATAGATTTTATTATTTCACTTATTATTTTATTATTATTGATTACTATCTTATTGATTTTCTCTGCTTCCCTGCATGCCTTTGCCCTCCATTTCACCCCTCTCCAATGGTCCCCGTACTCCCAAGCTCCCAATTTACTCGGGATATCTTATCTTTTACTGCTTCCCATATAGATTAGATCCATGTATGTCTCTCTTAGCATCCTCATTTTAGGACTCACTTCCTACCTTGGAATTCATATGCATGTAAAATCATTTAGTGATATAAGAGTCTACAAAATTGAAAGAGATGAAGGGGATACATATTGGAGGGTTTAGAAAGAAGAAAGAAAGGAAAGTGGGGAATCTTGTAATTATGCTATAATCTCAACATTAAAAGAAATAGACATAATAATAGGATAGTAGTTAAAGAAATTGTCATGAAGTGCTGACTAATTCTTTTTAATGATGTAGTTAGTAATCATTTGTTCTCAACTGAAAATATCAAATTGCTAACCGTAGGTTATGCCACGTATCAGAGAGGGAAGCAACAGAGGACAAATCTTGATATGTTTGGTTGTTCCTAGAAATGAATGATAGGATCCTATGGCTAAGCACAACACAGACCTTAGTTTTGATGTGTAAGGAAGCCAACTGGGCAGGGAGGGTCTTTGCTTTAGTAAATATAATCTTATTTCCTAAATGCAGAGTCCATTTGCACATTGTACAGTTTTTTTAACACCATTATTTTTATAGATTGTTTCATTTGATTTGTTTTCTTTTGTTAGTGATATCTGTATTTATTGCCAGTGGATGTCTAGCAGCATTTTTTTCTATTATTTACACAGTTAAGCTTTGGTGATAACTCTTGAAGATCTATACAATATCCATTAAATTCAGTGTACTGGAAGAATAAAGTAGTCAATATATTAGAAGAGTTAAAGGTAGCACAGGATATATCAATACCCTTATAGGAAATCCTCGTCAAGTTTTTCCATCTTATCTTCTACCAGTGTGATTGCTTTGGCTCATATAGCCCAGGCCACACTTTAAAATTTATTTAACTGCACAGTGTTATGCTAAGATTCAGAATGTATTTTGAAGTACGTGCCATGGTTTTAAATGAATCATATAAGACATATGCACGTGGAATGTGACCTTTACCCCCAAGTATAGTTCTGGAGGCAAAATGATTACTTAAATTCTCTCACAGGGACAGATCTTTCTTTCGGAGAGGAATGTTCAATTAATCATTCCAACAGAACCTGACCTTTAGCCTAATCTTATTAGTTTAGGGATATGAGATCATATGTCTTTCAGCAGGGTGAAGTGAACATACTGGACAGATGCAGGCTGTTGTGGTGCAGAACCATTGGTTGATTCCAGGAGACTCCCTCTAACTAACTGTATAAAAAGCTTTTCAGTTCAGTTCCTTCACAACCAATACCTTTCTTTGATCTCCTGTGGAAGAGCAAAGGCAGGCACCACCATGGTAAATTTTCTGCTGCTGGCTTTGGCATTTGGTCTGGCTCATGCTCAGGCTGAGGTAAATTCATTTCATCTGTGCACAGGTTTGATGTTCTTCAATAGTTTAGTTCTGTGGGTGCGGGTGTCATTCAGTTTGTCCATGCAAATACATATTCATGATATAACCTTTCTGACTTTCACTCAGTTACACTTTTTCAGCCAGATTTCTTAAAAATCAAATGAAGAAAATAAAAAAAAAAGCAATGGGTTGAATTTGCAGAGCATAGGAGACCAAATATGAGTAGTTCCAAAATGTCTCAAGTTCAAAATATTATGTAAATTTAGTTATCATAGTGTCCCGAGTTATTCTTCTTCCCTAGAAGCATAATTTTGAACTAACAAACAAACTATTGTTGATTTATATTTCTCATTAGCTTATGTATTTCCAAAGATTTGAATCAGAGATGAAAGTACCAACTCAAATTCCAATGGCCTTTGTTGTTTATTCAGCTTGAAGGAAAGTGGGTTACCACTGCCATCGCTGCTGACAATGTGGACAAGATAGAGGCAGGAGGACCACTGAGAATCTACGTTCGTGAAATTACTTGCACTGAGGCATGTAGTAAAATGGAAGTCACATTTTATGTCAAGTAAGCAAATTGTCAACAGTGTAACCTGAGCAGACTGCTTACGTTCCACAGATTTTTAAATTGTTAAGCTTATAGGGGAATGTTCTGTTTCTGGTCATGAAACTGAAAATCTTATCTTCAGAAATGTGATTTTGTTATTTCTTGATGGGTTAGCTCTGGAGACCACAGGAAAGTAAAAATCTGTCTCCAATTCTATGAGTTTTTCCTGAGAAATTCTTCTGGCTGGAGGCCTGTGGCTGAATTTTATGCTCTAATATTAAAATCAGGAGATTCTAAGGATCTCAGTTCTAGTTAGCCAAAAGGTAGGTGTGAGCATTTGGGTCAATGTCATTCATGTTATATTATTCAGGCATAGGCGTCATAAAAATATTATTCCACAAACAGGTCAGAAAAATCTAATTTGCAAATCCATGTCTGGTATGGGAAGTACTTCTCTATATGTGTTGTTTTTATTAGTTAATGGATAAAGAATCTACCTTGGCCTGTGATAGGGCAGAATATAGCTAGGCAGGGAAAACTAAACTGAATGCTGGGAGAAAGAAGTCGGTGTCAAAGAGATATCCTGTAGCCGCCAGAGGGAATAGACGTGAGTTGCCAGCCGGAACTTTGCCAGTAGGCCACGAGCCTCATGGAAAATATAAAATAATGGAACTTGGTTAATTATAGATGATAAAGTCGTTAGCAATATACTTAAGTGATTGGCCAAGTGGTGATTTAAATAATATAGTTTCTGTGTGATTATTTTGGGTCTGAACTGCTGGAAACATGTCTGTGATGCTCTAGTTTCAAAATTTTTTTTTTCTGACATTTAGATGACAATGTTCAATGAAAAAGTGCTTAACACTGTAAAAACTTAAAATGTTTATAACCATTATTTTGTTCTAGCCACAACTGTGGTTTTAGGTTAGACAGAAAAGCATTTAAAACACATTCATAAAATCCTGTGTACATATTATTGTTGGACTAGTCAAAGAGAATTAACATATTGAAAATCATACTCAGTGAATAGTGAAATTTGGATAAGGAATAAAATAGTCTTCATAACACTTGGGAAAATTGCTACAAATAAAGTAATTCATATGTATGATTACAAACTGGATAATATTTTCTAAACAAAAATTATGAAAAGTGAGGTAAACAGAGTTTCATCTCTTCTAGCTCTGAATACTGTTCATAGATATGAAAGTATCTCAAGTTCTGTAAATCTTAAAGATATTTAATATGAATTCAAAGGATAAATACAATAAACCATGGTTCCTCTGTTTGATTTTCAGTGCGAATAACCAATGTTCTCAGACCCAAATCACTGGTTATAGGCAAGAAGATGGCAACTACAGAACCCAGTGTAAGTATGGGATCTTGGCACTTCCTCTATGAACAAAAGCATTGTGGGTGAGGGCATACATGCTGACACTTCAGCCAAGGATAGATACATGGACCTAGAACAATTTCGGTTACTGGGAATGTTATCAGTCCTTCCAACCCACAGAGATATGATATGAAGTCAGAGTACATTGTAGGTCATCTGAAGTTTACATGGAGAAGAACACTATTAACTAACGACATGCGTAATGCTAACAAAAAATCTCCAAATAGTTTCCTGCATGAAAATTTACTTCTAAAAAATATTCAGTGTCTTTTCTTTCATACAGTATTTGGGTTTGTTATTGGACAGGCCTGCCGCTCACTATTAGGTCTCGGTGGCCTCAAACATCTTTGCAAACTTCATGATTCAGTCTATCAAGTACTTATATTACAGGGATTATCTATCATCCTAGATTTATAGAGAATTTTAATTAACGATGATATAAGAAAGTTTCCCTTTCTTACATTTTATAAACATCATAACATTTAGATCACTGGATGATAAAATTGACTTTTGAAAAGCAGTTAGGGTAAAATCTGTTTAATAATTTCAAACTTACTACCCCAAATTTGAAAAAAAATGCTAAAATAATGTCAACACTATTCAACTGAATTGTACACAGCATAACTTTTGGCTTGATTTTAAATGAAGAGAAGACACATTCTTCTGGCAAAAATAATGCTTTTCTAACCTCACATGGATATTAAAAAGCAGTCCTGTAACAGAAAATGACCAGATCCTAAAATCCATTTATTTCCTGTGAACCATTTTATAATTCAATTAGTATCTGTAAGTGAAAATATCATAGACACACACACACACATAAAACACACACACACACACACACACAAACACACACACACACCCCAGAGAGTTTTTCATCTTATAAGTTGTAAGATGAAAACTTTTGTGCATATTTCTAATGAGTACAGTCTTTTTTGCATATGTATCCCTTTGCCCACCAGGTATTATTATGGTAAGACACCAAAGTTTTACACTTTCAGGAAACTGACAAGTGGCCTTTTGTATCTGATTGAAATGGGAAGAATTACCCAACAGAGTGATCCCACAGGTCTTGACACAGGAATTCAGAGAAAAGGGAAAGTGTCTGTACCTAGGATTCACTACCAGGTTTAAAGAGTAAGAATGATTGGTTACCACATTATGATAGGATATGTAAAATGAATGACTACAAGAATACCTTTATACACGTGTGTCATATGATAGTGAATCAGAGATTATTGCAGAGTCGGGGTCAATATTAATGTTTAGTCAACAGGTAACATCCAACAAAGTAGAGAAATGGATGACACTGAGTTTTGAAATGTGTCTGTTATTGCAGTTGAAGGGGATAATGTATTTAAACCTGTGAGTACAACAGAAGACAACATAGTCTTTACCAGTGCGAATGTGGATAGAGCCGGCCGGACAACAAACTTGATTTTTGTTGTTGGTAAGAATGGTAGTGGGTTTCCTGAAATAGTAACAAAAGTACGACCCTGTAAATGAGGATTAAGTCAGTTTCACCCACCAACTCTTAGAAACTAAATAACAGTCCATTTGTTTTGTGAGCCAATTTTTACATTATACTGTAATTCAAGTAGCCTGGTCATTGAAGACTAGGGACGATGGCGGGGTGGGGGGTATTGGAAGAGTTGATGTTTGTGTTTCCTCACTGGAAAGAATAGAGTAAAATGGAGTATTTTCCCACAATTCAGACTATTTTGAGTTCATTTGTTCAAGTGTGTACTAAATTAAAACATGAACTCTAGAGTATAGATTTGGGAGAAAAGTGAAGCTTCCATTCATAGGCATCCATGACTCTCTAGTGTTATGTTTTAGAAAATGGGTAGGATTGAGATGAGTAAATTCTCTAGAGAAGTTTTTATTTTTAATTTTTTGATGCATCATGAAACGCTGAAAAGTGATCTCATACCGTCATTTAAACATTTTTAAATGTGTCCATGGAACTCTCAAAAATTATTATTGCCTATATTGACTCACCCAGAGTAGTTGAATTTAGAGCAGTTGGTGTTTTTTTTCTATGTAGTGGTGGGGTACTAAAGACGCAATGTAAATTCTCCAGAATTCTACTGATCATGTCTCTGCCATTGGAATTCATGCAATGTAGGAAAAGGTCAACCTTTGACTCCTGAACAACATGAAAAACTTGAGGCATATGCTAAGGAACGTAGCATTCCACCAGAAAACATTCGAGATGTTCTTGCTACAGGTAACCTTAATTAATATTTTTGTCCATAGCATCTATAAATACATACATACATACATATGTATACGTATAACAATGGATATTCATAAATACATGTATGTGTATCTACATACTGAGTCTGTCTCTCTATGTATCTGTTTATGTATTGATGTATCTATTATTCTATGTATCTATCTACCTACTTATCTACTCAGTAAGATCTCTGAATCATCTTATATCTAGCTATATGTTATCTTTGAGTTGTTCTTTCCAGCAACATCCCCTGGGGAGCTGTTCTCGTATTCTTATGAGATCAGTTCTGTTAATCCTTACTCCATTCCACTTCTTTTACAGATACTTGTCCTAAATAATGATCTTCTGTAGGTGAGTAGAAACAGACGCCATGTCTAATCACCTTGATATTTGAGTGGATTTGTGCTTATTATTTTTTAAAAAAATTGGAGACAAGTATGGGACCAAGGGAAAATGAATGCAAAATAAAGACAGGTTATTATTTGTCTTTTAAAACTGAGAATCTTACTGTGACAAAAATGAAGGATAGCATATGCTTATTTATAAAGCAGTTTGAAGGACATGTATTCATAATTGCTAATATTTTCGGTATAGAAGAATATTCCGTCATTAAAAGTGTGTCTTGACTTTTGAGAAATCCTACTTTACTCATGATTGTGGCATATGATTTGTCACAGATATCGTATAAGCAGGTTGATCTTTTCAATAAATTCATTTAAACCTGTCAATATAAATTGTTGTATAAGATTAAAGAGTGTCATTATTTCCTGTCAACAGAGCTCCTATAGAATTCAAAGCACAAGATATTGGTGAGTTCTAGGGAAGAAACTGTTCATGTGCAATCCCTTCTCTATACTCTTTATTGTTATATTTAATTTTGTATTCATACATTCCCAAGGATGAAAACTTTCCTGTCTGGCTAACAATGTTTTAATATTTGATTTCATGTATGCAGAGATGACAACAGGATGAGAATTATGCATCATGTCCTCTTTACCATGGAATTAGCATCACATACAAATCCCCATTTCTTTCTGAATAAATTTCCCCTTGACTGTGAATTCAAGATACCACCATCCAAAGTCCTGACTTATCTTTCCTTTCTCTTCTTATGATCTATGAGCTGTTACATTTTGAATGATTCAATAAAATGTTTCAAGAAGCAATGAGGACCTTGTGAAAAGGATTTCATTTAAAAACCACTTAAACCTTCACTAAGATAATTAAAATCACCACTCGGCTGTAAGAAATGATATCTGTATTACTAGAACTTACTGTAATAATTGGAAACTTTACAATTCCTGGAGAGCCATGGGCAAGAACTCTGCTGTGGTAAATTGTGTGTTGTGCTCTTATTTACCTTCAGCTGAAAATTTGTTATTTGCAGATGAATGGTCATAAAACTTTAAAAGATTTCACGCAACAAACTCTTTGGATCTGCCTCCATGTTACACATTATTTAAAAGAAAGGGTAAAATATATTTTCAATAGTTCATATGAGGAGATTATCTCTTGTTTAATGACTTCAGTAAGTAAGCAAATGAATCAAGATATTCTCAAATAATGTAAATATGAGGAGTCATTCTCACTTGAAGAATAAGTTCATGAAAATTATAACAATCCCTATAAATATTCATATATTTATTACAATTTTATGTTTGTGATACAATGATTCATTAGAATGTAGTTAGCTCTCAAAATAGAAAACTATAGAAAAGGCAATGGATTTTTTTTTTTTTTATTTTCGAGGCAGGGTTTCTCCGTAGCTTTTGGTTCCTGTCCTGGATCTAGCTCTTGTAGACCAGGCTGGCCTCGAATACACAGAGATACGCCTGCCTCTGCCTCCCGAGTGCTGGGATTAAAGGCATGCACCACCACCGCCTGGCTTCTTTGAAAGCTTTAAACAAGGAAAAAGAAAAGATATTAGACAGTGTCGCTACATCTGGTCTCTCATCTAAAGATATAACCAAGTCAAAGTACATTCAATATTCATAGGCAACAGATATGAATTAGAAAGAATGAAATAGTTTCTTGTTGACTAAAACCTGTTATTTAACCTTTCTTGTGTTTCTTTAAAACAAAGTGACGTCAGAAAAAATACTGGACTAATGTTTGATAAAAGTTCTGTATATCCAATGTACATTTACATCACTTCACACAAATCTCAAAATAATTACTACTATACTAGTGCCCCATCCCTTCTTAATTTTTCCAAGTTCTTCATGAACATTCATATTTATTTAAAAGTATGTGTGAATGTGTGTGTGTGTGTGTGTGCCTGGATGTGTATTTAAAGAGAGGAGATTGATAGAGAAATTTATAGCCCATATGAGTCCATTTAGTATTTCTAATATGGATTCATGTTTAGTGCTGGACTCTTGGTCTTCAATTACTTACAACTTATGAGTGGTCTCATTTTTGAGGCAAAAGGAACATGGCTACTTCTTTTACTATCAGAAGTTGCTTTCTATGTTGCCAAGCTTTCAAATGGCATGGGAATTCTTAAGCTCACCATTCACATCGTCATAACATAGCTAGTTTGCGCAATCTGAGAGGTGATTATTTGAACTTTCATCCTGAGCTATAGAAGATAAATCATGCTTGGTTCCATAAACATATCCAACTACCATTGTTGATTTCATCAACCAGTGTAATTTCTATGAACATTCTGAATGTTAATTTCTTAACCAAGACTTTAGAGATGATTTAAATATCGATCTTAGTTTGTAGTACTCTCATGTTGACCAAGATTATCTTCCTTCATCAATTTGTAGAGTGTATTATTATTTCTGCAGATATATTCTTAGAATAGCCAGAAACCTCTCAAAGCTGTCAGTTTTGCAAGTTAAGAATTCCAGGAATTCTTATTTCTCTGTGTTCTCAGCAAAAAAAAAAAAAACCATCAAGAAAACAAATGACTTCTTTCCAAACCTGGATTATAGATCAAAAAAAGCGTGCTCTCAGAAAGTGAAACACAAAGGTCTGAGAGACACTTAAAAGTGTTCAATATTCTTAGGCATTAGGGAAATAAAATTAAACTAAAACTAAATTAAAACTATTTAGATATTTTGTCTTACTGCTGTCAACAATAAAAGAAATGATGCATGGAAAGGGCTGCACTTGGTCCTGGTTGGTGGATGTGAAAACTGATTCAGCTGCTGTCAAAATCAATGACGAGTATCCTAAAGATGACATCAGTCTTACCAAAAGTCCTTCAAAGAAGAATTACAACCCAACTATCTTGACTTTTTTTTTCAGGAATACACAGATGACTCCAGCTAAGAATCTAAGCAATAGTGGAGAGGGTACCTTGCTGTGACACAATGGTCTTCTACTCTGCAAAGATTTATCAGTTATATTGTTATCATAAAATGCTGATTGGCCAATAGCCAGGCAGGGAGCATAGGAGGGGCAGCCAAGTAGGAAGTAGAGGTGGGGAAATGAGAACAGGAGAATTCTGGGAAGAGGAAGACTCAGTCTGCAGCTGGCACCCAGATGCAGAGGAAGCAAGATGAGAATGCTTCCTGATAACAGGCTTCAAGCCACGTGGCTAACGCACACATTAATTATAGGCCAATATAAGTTATAAGAGTTAGTAAGAAGCCTGAGCTAATAGGAAACCAGCGAATGTTAATGTACATCTTTGTGTGCTTTTTGGGGGGACTGAAAGGCTATGGGACCAGGCAGGACAGAAACCTCTGTCAACAGTACCTGAATTGGCCTTCCCCTCTAAACAGATTGATGACTATCTTAATTTTCATCATAGAGCCTTCAACAGCACCTGATGGAAACAGATGCATAGATCCACAGCTAACCACTAGCATGAACTCCTGAAGTCCAGACATAGCGATGGAGGAGTGATATTCTGAGCAAATGGGCCAAGTCTATGATGGGCCACAGATATAGCTGTAGGAGCTCACTGACTCTATACTTATAGCTGAGGAACCTACATAAGACAAACTAGGCCCCGTGAATGTGGGTGACAGCTGTGTGGCTTGGGCAATTTGTGAAGCCACTAGAAGTGGAACCAGTATTTATCCTCATGCATAAACTGGCTCCTTGAAGCCCATTTTCTATGAATGGTTAGCTTGCTCAACCAGATATAGGGAAGAGAGCCTTGATCCTGCCTCAAATAATGTGACAATCTTTGTTGACTCCCCATGTATGGCACTCCCTCTCTGAAAAGTGGATAGGGGTGGGGAGAAGATGGGGCAAATGGAAGGATGGGAGGGAGAAGAAACTGTGATTGGAATATAAAATAAGATTATTTTTAAAATAAAATAAAATAAATAATTAAACTCCAGTCATACTTGGGAGGGAAGAACTTTTCCCAACTGAACCGTTCCCCTAGCCCATGTGGATGTGAGTTTTTATTAGCAATGATACAAAAAAAACCCATAGAATGAAAAGAATCACCTCCAAATATGATATATATAGCCAGTGTAAATTTAATCCCCATTAAAAGAACATTCATGCACAGAGGTATGCATTCATGTATGCATATGAACATTCATGCACATATAGAAAAACATAACTGGAACCATAGTGTTAAAAAACCTTAATAAAATACTAGAAAATGAATATACACCCATATCAAGGGGATTGTTCACAATGATTAGGAAGAATTTATTCCAGGGATACAGGCTTGGTTTAAAACACATAATTCTATAAATATAATAATCATACAACATAATTAAGGCAAGAAAGCACATGATTAATTCATTAGATGAAGAAAAAGCCAGTGATAAAATATATCATACTTTCAAGATAAAATTCCCTGGGATAGTCGAAATGGAGGATATATACTTTAAAATATTAAATGCTATCTCTGAGAAATATATGTCAAAAACCATTCTACATGTAGAAAACTGGCAAGGAAACTGACTAAAATTTTGAAGAAGACAGAGTGCCCACTCTCCCTATTCCTTTACAATGTCATGTTGGATTTCTTACAGTGAGCAATAGAGAAAGGGAATGAAATTATAATCATACACATATGAACAGATGAATTCCAATCATCCCCATTTTCAAATGCCATGGTATTATACTTAACACATGGCTGCATTGTACCAGAAGACATGTAGCAGAGTCAAGAATTTCAGCAGCATGACAGGCAAAGAATCAGCTTACAAACGTCAACTGCCCTTCTATATGCCAATAGCAAAGCCACCTTAGAAAGAGATCATGTACGGAATCTCATTTACAGTAGTATGGAAGGAAAGAAAATATATTGGATTAAATATAAACTAAAAAAAGAAGGCGAATTTTCTTTCTTTTAAAAAATTGTTTATCTGGGGAAGACTGGGGGGGGGGCACTGGCAGTGGAACCAGAATTTATCGATACTGCATGTACTGGCTTTTGGAGATCCTATTCTCTTTGGATGAATACCTTCTTTGCTCAGCCTAGATATAGTAAGGAGCACCTTGACCTGATGGAGGAAGGTCATTGGTTAAAATAAAAGAAGCTGCTTGGCTCTCATTGGTTAGGAGATAGGTGGGAGGAGTAAACAGAACAGAATGCTGGGAGGAAGAGGAAGTGAGGTCAGACTCCACAGCTCTGCTCTCCGGAGCAGACGCAGGAGAGACGCCATGCTACCTGCTCCAGGGAAGACGCACGCTATGAAGCTCTGACTCAGGATGGACTTAGACTAGAATCTTCCCGGTAAGCGCACCTAGGGGCGCTACACAGATGATTAGAAATGGGCTAAATTAATATGTGAGAATTAGCCTAGAAGAGGCTAGATAGGAATGGTCCAAAGCAGTGTTTAAAAGAATACAGTGTCTGTGTAATTATTTCGGGGCATAAGCTAGCCGGGCAGGCGGCTGGGGTTTTGGGGACATAGCCCCGCCGCCGCCCCATATTACTACAAATGGCGCCCACGTGATGGACTAAACCCACTTAAAAAAACCTGAGAAGGCTTAAAAATAAGGGAGAGAGAGTTTAACACAGATTTTTGCTGTTTGTTGGTGGCGTGCTGTAGAGAGATTTCCTGATTCGGCAACAGCAGCAGAAAAATCGCTGTGTCATTTTAAAGCACAGCTTTTTGGGGCTGTGCCGCCAATGCAAACTCTGGCTTTATGTTTATGTTCCCACTTGGGATCGGAAGGAGAGTGCTCTGAGACCTTGACGATGACTCAGAGCTCCCCGCCTGCTCCTGGGCAGAAGGCAGAATCAGGCTTAGGCAGGCGGAAGAGCATAGCGGATTCCTGCTGCCATACAGAGATGTGTTTTCAGACTGCGTAGTGCTCTGCATGTCAGATTTGGATGTAACTTGGATGAAAAGAATTTCTGTGCTGCACGCTCAGTCTCAGAATTAAAGTACGAAGTGCCGCTCCTACCTGGTAGCCCCAAGCGGCTTCCTGACTCAGCTTTAGCTGCAAAACCCTGCAGCTCATTAAGAGGTCCTGCCACGAAACACTTAAATGGTGTTGACGAAAAGCTGAATGCATGCTTTTCGGTTTTCAGCCATAGCTGGAAAAAGCTGTGCCATTTAAAAATGCCGGCTTTCTGGGCCATCCTGCCAGGGCAAACTCTGACTGTTTGAGGCAGGAGGGCCGGCTACTGAGAGAGGACTTGAGTGTTGTCTGTTGTAGCTCACTGGCCGGCAGGGACCTTGAAACGCCAATTGTGGCTATAAACATGGCTACAGCCAGTACCTCAGCCATGAGGCTGGAAAGTTAAGGATCCAGCCGTTAAAGCCACGGCTTTAGTCCTACTGATATTGCTTGGTAAGTTAAAGGCTCTTGTGGTCAGAAAAAGAGAGATATACAGTAAAGAGAGATTCAAAGACAGAGAAAATTTCTGAATGGTTTACTGTGTGTCAAAAATATATGCAGACTAGAAGTTAAAATTCTTAAAGTAAACCTCTGTGACTTCAAGGTGTGGTGGCACACGCCTTTAATCCCAGTGCCTAGAAGGCAGAGACAAACAGATCTCTGTGAGTTCAAGGTGTAGTAGCAAACACCTTTAATCCCAATGCCTGGGAGGCAGAGACAGGCGGATCTCTGAGAGTTCAAAGACAGCCTGGTCTACAGGGTTATTCCAGGTCAAAGATATGCGCTCAAAAAGCAAAACATTAACCTAGGAATGTCACAGCTTAGATTCTTAAGCGCCTAGTGATTTAAAGGTGCAAATCAAAAGTGCTCCTGGATAGTAAAAAATTGCAGATTCACAATAGGACAGATTCAGACCACTAAATGAGTCACACTGTTGGATGAATGTACATAGGCTTGGAAGAGAGAAGAATAAGAATATAGAAAATAAAGTAAATGTTAAAAAAAGTAAAGTCTTTAAAGAGACAGAATAAAAAAAGTGATAGAGTAAAAAGCCAAGTAAAAATGAAAAATTCACAAAGAGTCTGGATTATGTACATTGTGTTTTCTTTAAAATTTTTGACTGTGAAGGAGCTAAGTACAGAGAGACATTTCATTATATGGGCTGCCAAGCTAAACCAGAATGGATATAAGGGTATTACGATTTTAAAATTTGGATCTAAGGATATGATGCTTTGGAGAGAGTCTTCTTTTGTTTTCACAGAGGATGAGACCCTGTTCATTTCTTCTATTCCGATTTGGTATGATGGACCACTTCCTCCTGAAGGGTTGCTGTGAATATCTTCAGAAAATTGCTTTGCTCAACTGCCAACTGAGATGAAACTAGCACACAGGTTATACCATGAAAGACCTAATTAACGACGCCCCCATTCAGCAGGAAGCAGTTTGGAGAGAAAAAACTGTGCCCATGTTCCCAAATATAGTTTATAAATGTTCTTTTACATTTAAAGGGGGATATGATATAGACATGAATAATTTGCATTAGTATAGATTTTGCTTTATTGATAGAGATTTACGGTCAATTTTGTTATATGTATAAATGTTTCTGATGTAACTTTTACTTGATAACTGTTTTGTTATATGTAATTTTGCTATGTTAAGGTTAAAGCCTTCCTTTTTTTTGTTTAAACCGAAAAAGGGGAAATGATGGAGGAAGGTCATTGGTTAAAATAAAAGAAGCTGCTTGGCT
The DNA here is from genome assembly GCF_037038515.1 of Microtus pennsylvanicus. Classification (NCBI taxonomy): domain Eukaryota; kingdom Metazoa; phylum Chordata; class Mammalia; order Rodentia; family Cricetidae; genus Microtus; species Microtus pennsylvanicus. Next base: position 109,298,716 of record NC_134601.1, read on the forward strand.
CTCATTGGTTAGGAGATAGGTGGGAGGAGTAAACAGAACAGAATGCCGGGAGGAAGAGGAAGTGAGGTCAGACTCCACAGCTCTGCTCTCCGGAGCAGACGCAGGAGAGATGCCATGCTACCTGCTCCAGGGAAGACGCACGCTATGAAGCTCCGACCCAGGATGGACTTAGACTAGAATCTTCCCGGTAAGCGCACCTAGGGCGCTACACAGATGATTAGAAATGGGCTAAATTAATATGTGAGAATTAGCCTAGAAGAGGCTAGATAGGAATGGTCCAAAGCAGTGTTTAAAAGAATACAGTGTCTGTGTAATTATTTCGGGGCATAAGCTAGCCGGGCAGGCGGCTGAGGTTTTGGGGACATAGCCCCGCCGCCGCCCCATATTACTACATTGACCTTCCATAAAGCAATGTGCCTTACAATCTCTGAGGAGTGGTCGGGGTGTGGGATGAGAGGGTGTGGGATGAGGGAAGGGAGTGGGAGAAGAAGAGGAAGTGTGAACTTGGATTGGTAATTTTTAATAATCTAATAAATAAAAAATGCTTTTATTCAGCTATATATTTTCTGTTCCCCTCCCTTCCTCTACCCTCCTCTTCTACCATCTCCCATGATTCCTACTTTCTTTATTTACTTAGATCTTGTCTTTTTCTACTTCCCACGTAGATTAAATCCATGTATTTCTCTCTTAGGGTACTCTTTGTTGTCTAGGTTCTCTGGGATTGGGCATTGTAGGCTGCTTTTCTTTGCATTATGTTAAAAAGCCACTGTGAGTGAGTACATATGATATTTGCCTTTCTGAGTTTTTGTTACCTCACTCAGTATGATGTTTTCTAGATCCATCCATTTGTCTGAAAATTTCAAGATGTCATTATTTTTTCTGCTGTGTAGTACTTCATGGTGTAAATGTACCACATTTTCCTTATCCATTCTTTGATTAAGGGGCATTTAGGTTGCTTCCAGGTACTGGCTATGACAAATAATGCTCCTATGAAGAGTTGAGCACATGTCCTTTTGGTATGATTGAGCATACTTGGGTATATACCCAAAAGTTGCATGAATGGTTCTTGAGGTAGTTTGTTTCCTAATTTTCTGAGAAATCACCATACTGATTTCCAAAGTGGCTGTATCATTTGCACTCCCACCAAGAATAGAGGAGTGTTCCATTTACCCCTTATCCTCTCCAGCATAAGTTGTCATCAATGTTTTTGATCATGGACATTCTTACAGATGAAATATGGAATCTCAGTGTTGTTTTGATTTGCATTTCCCTGATGGCTAAGGATGTTGAGCATTTCTTAAGTGTCTTTCACCCATTTTAGATTTATCTGTTGAGAGTTCTCTCTTTAGGTTTGTACCCGATTATTTTATTGGATATTTTGTACTTTTGATGGCCAGTTTCTAGAATTCTTTGTTTATTTTGGAGATCAGTCCTCTGTATTATGTGGGGTTGGTAAAGATCTTTTCCCATTCTTGTAGGCTGTTGTTTTGTCTTGTTGACCATGTCCTTTGCTTTACAGAACATTTTCAGTTTTAGAAAGTTCCATTTATTAATTTTTTCTCTCAGTGTCTGTGCTACTGGAGTCACATTTACGAAGTGTTTTGTGCCAATGCATTGAAATGTACTTCCTACATTCTCTTCCATGAGGTTCCGCGTGTTTGGTTTTATTCTGAGGTCTTTGATCCATTTGGCCTTGAGTTTTGTGCATGGTGATAGATATGGATCTATCTTTATTCTTTTACATGATGATATCCAGTTCTGCCAATACCATTTATTATAACAGCCTTCTTTATTTTCTATTTTTTTTTGTTTTTTGTCAAAAATCAGGTGTTAGTAGATGTGTGGATTAATTTCAGGGTCTTCGATTCAGTTTCATTAGTCCTCCTGTCTGTTTTTATGCCAATACCAGAATATTTTCAGTATTGTAGTTCTGTAGTAAAGTTTGAAGTCAGAGATTGTGATGTCTTCAGAAGTTCCTTTATTGTACATGATTGTTTCAGCTATCCTAGTTTTTTGGTTTGATTTGTTTATTTATTCATTTATTTATTTATTTTTGCTTTTATATATGAAGTTGAGTAATGTTCTTTAGAGGTCTTTGAAGAATTTTGATGGGATTTTACAGGGCATTGCACTTAATCTGTAGATTGCTTTGGGTAAGATTGACATTTGTTTTGTCCTCGCTGTCCTTGTCTGCTTCTTGTTTTTTAGATAACCTATTATTCTTATTATTGATTTTATTGAACTATATATTTTCTCTGTTTTTCCTCCTTCCTCTTCCATTCCCATCCACCCTCTTCCATGCTCCCCATACCCCCAATTTACTCAGGAGATCTTTTCTTTTTTTATTCCCATGTGGATTAGATCCATACATGTCTCTCTTAGCATCCTCATTGTTGTTTAGGTTCTCCGGGTTGTGAATTATATGCTGTTTTTTTTTTGTTTATGTCTAAAACCTACTTATGAGGAAGTATATAAGATATTTGTCTTTCTAGGTCTCAGTTACCTCACTCAATATGACGTTTTCTAGATCCATTCATTTGCCTGCAATTTTCATGTTGTCATTTTTTTTCTGCTGTGTAATACTCCATTGTGTAAATATACCATATTTTCCTTATCCATTCTTTGGTCAAGAATCATTTAACTTGTTTCCAGGTTCTGACTATGACAAACAATGCTGTTGTGAACATAGCTGAGCACATGTCCTTGTGGTACTTTTGAGAATCCTTTGGGTACATACCAAAAGGTGGTATTGCTGTGTATGGAGGAAGGTTGTTTCCTAATTTTCTAAAAAAAATTGCCATACTGACATTGAAAGTGGCTGTTCTAAAAATGCAGGAGTGTTCCCTTTACCCCACAACCTCTTCAGCATAAGTTGTCATCAGTGTTTTCATCGTGGCCATTATTACACGTGTTAGATTAAATCTCAGTGTTGTATTGGTTTGCATTCCTCTGCTGTTTAAGGATGTTGAGCACTTTCGTAAGTGTCTTTCAGCCATTTTAGATTCTTCTGTTGAGAGTTCTCTGTTTAGGTTTGTACTTCATTTTTTAAAATTGGATTATTGTTATTATTTTTGATGGCTGAATCTTTAGTTCTTTGTATATTTTTGAGATAAGATTTCTGTGTGATGTGTGGTTGGTGAAGATTTTTTTCCCATTCTGTAGACTGCCATTTGGTCTTGTTGACCATGTCCTTTGATTTATAGAAGCTTTTCAGTTTCAGAAGGTCCCATATTAAATGTTTCTCTCAAGTTTCTGTGCTACTTGGGTTATATTTGGAAGTGGTCTCGTGTGTCAATGCATTCAAGTGTACTTCCCAATTTCTTTTCTATAAGGTTCAGTGTATTTGGTTTTATGTTGAGGTCTTTGATCCATTTGGACTTGAGTTTTGTGCATGTTAGTAGATATGGATCTATTTTCATTCCTTTACAAGTCAATATTCAGTTATGCCAGCACCATTTGTTAAATAAACTTTCTTTTTTTTCTATTTTATATTTTATACCCTTTTTGTCAAAAATCAGTTGTTATTTGATGTGTGGCTTATTATCTCCATCTTCGAATCACTTCCATTGGTCCTTCTGTCTGTTTTTTTTTATGTCTGTATGAGTTTTATTTTTTTCAGTACTGTTGCTCTATAGTAGAGTTTAAAGTCAGGAATTGTGATGCCTTCAGAAGTTCCTTTATTGTACATTATTGTTTTGGCTTCCATGGGTATTTTTTTTTTTTTTGCTTTTTTATAAGAAGTTGAGTAGTGTTCTTTAAAGGTCTTTGAAGAATTTTTCTGGGATTTTATGGGCATTGCATTGAATATGTAGATTGCTTTTCGTAGTTTGCAATTTTTTATTATATTTTTCATGAGTAAGGCTCTCTGGTTTATTGACTTGCAAATTGTCTCTGGGACTCTTTTTTTCACAATGTACACATATTTTTTTTTAAATTTCTGCCTCCTCCCTGCCTCCCATTTCCCTCCTCCGCCCCGCACTCCCCTCCCCCCCTCGCTTCTCTTCCCCTCCCCAAACTCCTTTCCCTTCCCTCTCCAATCTGAAGAGCAGTTAGGGTTTCCTGCCCTATGGGAAGTCCAAGGTCCTCCCTCCTCCATGTAGGTCCATGAAGGTGAGCTTTAAAACAGTCTAGGCTCCCACAAAGCCAGTTCATGCAGAAGGATCAAAACCCAGTGCCATTGTCCTTGGCTTTTCATCAGCCCTCATTGTCCGCCATGTTCAGAGAGTCCAGTTTTATCCCATGCATATTCAGTCGCAGTCCAGCTGGTCTTTGAGCTCCCTATATATCAGCCTCACTGTCACAATGGGTCAGTGCACTCCTCGCGGTCCTGATTTCCTTGCTCATGTTCTCCCTTCTGCTGCTCCTCCTTTGGACCTTGGGAGCTCAGTCTGGTGCTCCAATGTGGGTCTCTGTCTCTCTCTCCATCCATTGCCAGATGAAGGTTCTATGGTGATATGCAAGATATTCATCAGTATGGCTATATGACAGGGCTGTTTCAGGTTCCCTCTCCTTAGTTCCCCAAGGAACTAACTGGGGACACCTCCTGGACACCTGTGAGCTCCTCTAGAGTCAAGTCTCTTGCCAACCTTAAGATGGCTCCCTTAATTAGGATATATACTTCCCTGCTCCCATATCTACTTTTCCTTTATCACAACCATCCCATTCCCCCAAGCTCACCCCATCTTCCCGTACACACTTTTCTCTCCCCATTTCCCCTTATCCCCACCCCACCCCTAAATTCCCAATTTTTGCCCTGGAATCTTGTCTACTTCCCATATCCAGGAGGATGACTATATGTTTTTCTTTGGGTTCACCTTCTTATTTAGCTTCTCTAGAATCACAGATTATAGGCTCAATGTCTTTTATTTATGGCTAGAAACCAATTATGAGTGAGTACATCCCATGTTAATCTTTTTGGTTCTGGGTTACCTCACTCAGGATAGTGTTTTCTATTTCTATCCATTTGCATGCAAAATTCAAGATGTCATTGTATTTTACCACTGAGTAGTACTCTAGTATGTATATATTCCACACTTTCTTCATCCATTCTTCCATTGGAGGGCATCTAGGATATTTCCAGGTTCTGGCTATTAAAAATAATGCTGCTATGAACATAGTTGAACAAATGCTTTTGTAATATGATAGGACATCTCTTGGGTATATTCCCAAGAGTGGTATTGCTGGGTCCTGTGGTAGTTTGATCCTGAATTTCCTGAGAAATCGCCCCACTGATTTCCAAAGTTTTGCATTCCCACCATCAATGGATGAGGGTACCCCTTCCTCTACAACCTCTCCAGCAAAGGCTATCATTGGTGTTTTTGATTTTAGCCATTCTGACAGGTGTAAGATGGTATCTCAAAGTTGTTTTGATTTGCATTTCCCTGATCGCTAAGGAGGTTGAGCATGACCTTAATTGTCTTTTGGCCATTTGAACTTCTTCTGTTGAGAATTCTCTGTTCAGTTCAGTGCCACATTTTTTAATTGGGTTATTTAGCATTTTAAAGTCTAGTTACTGGAGTTCTTTATATATTTTGGAGATCAGACCATTGTCTGTTTCAGAGTTGGTGAAGATGTTCTCCCAGTCAGTAGGTTGCCCCTTTGTCTTAGTGACAGGGTCCTTTGCTTTACAGAAGCTTCTCCATTTCAGGAGGTCCCTTTTATTCAAAGTTGCCCTTAATTTCTGTGATATTGGGGTTAAGCGTTAGGAAGTGATCTCCTGTGCCCATATGTTGTAGAGTACTTCCCACTTTCTCTTCTATCAGGTTCAGTGTGTTCAGCTTGATATTGAGGTCTTTGATCCATTTGGACTTGAGTTTTTTGCATGGTGAAAGAGAGGGATCTATTTTCATTCTTCTACAGGTTGGTATCCAGTTATTACAGCACCATTTATTGAAGATGCTTTCTTCCTTCCATTGTATACTTTTAGCTCATTTATAGAAAATCAGGTGTTCATAGGATTGAGGGTTAAAATTTGTGTCTTGTATTTGATTCCATTGGTCGACTTCTCTGTTTTTATGCCAATACCATGCTGTTTTCAATACTGTAGATCTGTAGTAGAGTTTGAAGTCAGGGATGGTAATGTCTCCAGACAATCCTTTATTGTATAAGATTGCTTTGGCTATCCTGGATTTTTTGTTTTTCCATATAAGGTTGATTATTGACCTCTCAGAGTCTGTTGAGAATTTTGATGGGACCTTCATGGGGATTGCATTGAATCTATAAATTGCCTTTGGTAGAATTGCCATTTTTACTATGTTGATCCCCACAATCCAAGATCAAGGGAGATCCTTCCATTTTCTGGTATCCTCTTCAAATTCTTTCTTCAAAGACTTAAAGTTCTTGTCAAATAGATCCTTTACTTCCTTGATTAGAGTTACCCCAAGATATTTTATGCTATTTGTGGCTATAGTGAAAGGTGATGCTTCTCTGATTTCCCTCTCTGCTTCCTTTTCCTTAGTGTATAGGAGGACAAATGATTTATTGGAGTTGATCTTCTATCCTGCCACGTTACTAAAGGTGTTTATCAGCTGTAGGAGTGTACCCACACAAAATAAAGGCAATGCAGATATCAAAGAATATTTACCACTTTATTGTTAAACTCACTCAACCAAAGTTCCCGCGTAGCACAGGTAGGGAGGAAATAAGGGGCGAGCCGCCTCCGCTCACCATTTATTGGCAGGCATTCGCCTGAGGCAAACCCCGCCCTCTAAAGGGAGCTGACTTAACCCCTTCAGTAGGAGTTCTTTGGTGGAGTTTCTGGGGTTGGTTATGTACACTATCATATCATCTGCAAATAACGAATGTTTAACTCCTTGCTTTCCAATTCGAATCCCCTTAATCCCCTTATGTTGTCTTATTGCTGTTACTAGAATTTCAAGCACTATGTTGAAGAGGTATGGAGAGAGTGGACAGCCTTGTCGTGTTCCTGATTTTCGTGGGATGGCTTTGAGTTTTTCTCCGCTTAATTTAATGTTGGCTGTCGGCTTGCTGTAAAAAGCTTTTACTATATTTAGGTATGACTCTTGTATCCCTAATCTCTCCAAGACCTTTATCATAAAGTAGTGTTGAATTTTGTCAAATGCTTTTTCAGCATCTAAGGAAATGATCATATGTTTTTTTTTCTTTCAGTTTATTTATATGATGGATTACATTTATAGATTTGCGTATGTTGAACCAGCCCTGCATCTATGGGATGAAGCCTACTTGATCATAATGGATAATTTTTCTAATGTTTTCTTGGATTCGGTTTGCCAGTATTTTATTGATAATTTTTGTGTCCATGTTCATGAGTGAAATTGGTATGTAATTCTCTTTCTTGGTTATATCTTTGTGAGGTTTTGGTATCATGGTGACTGTAGCTTCATAAAAGGAATTTGGCAATGACTCTTCTGTTTCTATATTGTGAAATCCGTTAAGGAGTATAGGTATTAGCTCTTCTTGGAAGTTCTGGGAAAATTCTGCATTGAAACCATCTAGTCCTGGGCTTTTTTTGGAAGGGAGGTTTTTCATAACTGCTTCTTGTTCACCTGGTCTTGGTTTAACTTTGGTATATGGTACTTATCTAAAAAAAATGTCCATTTCTTTTGCATTTTCCAGTTTTGTGGCATACAGGCTTTTTTTTTAACCTTTGATTAGTCGGAGTTTTAATATTTGATTAATGTTCTAATACACTCAGTTTTAAACAAAGTAGATTATCACACAAACATCTCAAGAGAGTAATTTTATGTCGAATATGGAGATAAATAGTTTACAACTATTCCTTAGATATTAATCTGTCATCATTTCCTAAGGGTTGTAAGTTTTTTTTTAATTTTTTTATTGATAAAAGAAGAATAAAGAAAAAAAAACAAATTTCCACCGCCTCCCAGCCTCCCATTTTCCTCCCTCTCCTCCCACTCTTCTCCCGCTCCTCCCACTCTTCTCCCCCTTCTCCCACCCCTCTCCCCCACCCCCCACTCCTCTCCCCCTCCCTCTCCAGTCCAAAGAGCAGTCAGGGTTCCCTGCCCTGTGGTAAGTCCTAGGTCCTCCCCCTTCCGTCCATATCTAGGGAGGTGAACATCCAAACTGGCTAGGCTCCCACCAAGCCAGCACATTGCATAGGATCAAAACTGCGTGCCATTGTCCTTGGCGTCTCATCAGCCCTCATTGTTCGTCATGGTCAGAGAGTCCAGCTTTATCCCATGCTTTTTTGGTAACAGTCCAGCTGGCCTTGGTGAGCTCCCAGTAGATCAGCTCCACTGTCTCAGTGGGTGGGTGCACCCCTCGTGGTCCCGACTTCTTTGCTCATGTTCTCCCTCCTTCTGCTCCTCATTGGGACCTTGGGAGCTCAGTCCATTGCTCCAGTGTGGGTCTCTGTCTCTATCTCCAGCCATCGCCAGATGAAAGTTCTAGGATGATATGCAAGATATTCGTCAGTATTGTGCCAGGATAGGGTCACTTCAGGTTCCCAAGGAACTAACTGGGGACCTCAGCTTGGGCACCTGGGAGCCCCTCTAGGGTCAATTCTCCTGCCCACCCTAAAATGGGTCCCTTAACTAAGAATTGTGGTTTGTGCTCCCCTATCCAAACTAACTTTATCCCGATCCTCCTGTTTCCCCAAGTCCCCCCTCCTTCCCTTCTACCTTTTCTCTCCCCATCTCCCCTTACCCTCATCCCACCCCACCCCCAAGATCCCACTTTTCTCCCCGGCAATTTTGTCTACTTCCCTTATCCAAGAGGATAACTATATGTTTTTCCTTGTGTTCACCTTCTTACTTAGCTTCTTTAGGTTCACCAATTGTAGACTCCATGACCCCTATTTATGGCTAGAAATCAATTATGAGTGAGTACATCCCATGTTCTTCTTTTTGGGTCTGGGATACCTCACTCAGGATAGTGTTTTCTATTTCCATCCATTTGTATGCAAAATTCGAGAAGTCATTGTTTTTTACCGCAGCATAGTACTCTAGTATGTATATATTCCATACTTTCTTCAACCATTCTTCCATTGAAGGGCATCTAGGTTGTTTCCAGGTTCTGGCTATTATAAATAATACTGCTATGAACATAGTTGAACAAATGCTTTTGACATGTGATAGAGCATCTCTTGGGTAAATTTCCAAGAGTGGTATTGCTGGGTCCAGGGGTAGGTTGATCCCAAATTTCCTGGGAAACCGAAACACTGACTTCCACAGTGGTTGCACAAGATTGCATTCCCACCAGCAATGGATGAGGGTACCCCTTCCTCCACAGCCTCTCCAGCAAAGGCTATCCTTGGTGTTTTTGAATTTAGCCATTCTGACAGGTGTAAGATGATATCTCAAAGTTGTTTTGATTTGCATTTCCCTGATTGCTAAGGAAATTGAGTACGACCTTAAGTATCTTTTGGCCATTTGAACTTCTTCTGTTGAGAATTCTCTGTTCAGTTCAGTGCCCCATTTTTAATTGGGTTAATTAGCATTTTAAAGTCTCGTTTCTTGAGTTCTCTATATATTTTGGAGATCAGACCTTTGTCTGTTGCAGGGTTGGTGAAGATCCTCTCCCAGTCAGTAGGTTGCCTTTGTGACTGTGTCCTTTGCTTTACAGAAGCTTCTCAGTTTTAGTAGGTCCCATTTATTCAATGTTGCCCTTAATGCCTGTGCTTCTGGGGTTATACCTAAGAAGCGATCACCTGTGCCCATCTGTTATAGGGTATTTCCCACTTTCTCTTCTATCAGGTTCAGTGTGTTCGGGCTGATATTGAGGTCTTTAATCCATTTGGACTTGAGTTTTGTGCACGGTGATAGATATGGGTCTATTTTAATTCTTCTACAGGTTGACATCCAGTTGTGCCAGCACCATTTGTTGAAGATGCTTTCTTTCTTCCATTTTATACTTTTAGCTCCTTTATCGAAAATGAGGTGTTCATAGGTTTGTGGGATAAAATCTGGGTCTTCTATACGATTCCATTGGTCGACTTCTCTGTTTTTATGCCAGTACCACCCTGTTTTCATTACTGTAGCTCTGTAATAGAGTTTGAAGTCAGGGATGTTAATGCCTCCAGAAGATCCTTTATTGTATAGGATTGTTTTGGCTATCCTGGGTTTTTTGTTTTTCCATATAAAGTTGATTATTGTCCTCTCCAGATCTGTGAAGAATTTTGATGGGATCTTGATGGGGATTGCATTGAATCTATAAATTGCCTTTGGTAGAATTGCCATTTTTACTATGTTGATCCTCCCAATCCAAGAGCAAGGGATGTCCATCCATTTTTTGGTATCCTCTTCAATTTCTTTCTTCAATGCCTTAAAGTTCTTGTCAAATAGATCTTTCACTTCCTTGGTTAGATTTACCCCAAGATATTTTATGCTGTTTGTGGCTATCGTGAATGGAGAAGCTTCTCTGATTTCCCTCTCTGCTTCCATATCCTTTGTGTATAAGAGGGCGACTGATTTTTGGAGTTGATCTTGTATCCTGCCACATTACTAAAGCTGTTTATCAGCTGTAAAAGTTCTTTGGTGGAGTTTTGGGGGTCGCTTATGTACACTATCATATCATCTGCGAATAACGAAAGTTTAACTTCTTCCTTTCAATTCGAATCCCCTTGATCCCATTATGTTGTCTTATTGCTATTGCTAGAACTTCCAGCACTATATTGAAGAGGTATGGCGAAAGTGGACAGCCTTGTCGTCTTCCTGAGTTAAGCGGGAATGCTTTGTGTTTCTCTCCGTTTAATTTGATGTTAGCTGTCGGCTTGCTGTATATAGCTTTTATTATATTTAGGTATGACCCTTGTATCCCTAATCTCTCCAAGACTTTTAACATAAATGGATGTTGAATTTTGTCGAATGCTTTTTCAGCATCTAATGAAATGATCATATGGTTTTTTTCTTGCAGTTTATTTATATGCTGGATTACATTGATAGATTTTCGTATGTTGAACCAGCCCTGCATCTCAGGAATGAAGCCTACTTGATCATAGTGGATAATTTTTTGGATGTGTTCTTGGATTCGGTTTGCCAGTATTTTGTTGAGGATTTTTGCATCGATATTCATGAGTGAGATCGGCCTGTAATTCTGTTTCCTGGTTGAGTCTTTGTGTGGTTTTGGTATCAGAGTAACTGTAGCTTCATAAAAGGAATTTGGTAATGACCCCTCTGTTTCTATATTGTGAAATACATTAAGGAGTATAGGTATTAGGTCTTCTTGGAAGTTCTGGTAGAATTCCGCATTGAAACCATCTGGTCCTGGGCTTTTTTTGGTAGGGAGGTTTTTGATAACCTCCTCTAATTCTTCGCGACTAACAGGTCTATTTAGATTCTTCACCTGGTCCTGATTTAACTTTGGTAAATGATATTTATCTAAGAAAGTATCCATTTCCTTTACATTTTCCAGTTTTGTGGCATATAGGCTTTTGTAGTAAGATCTAATGATTCTCTGAATTTCCTCTGTGTCTGTGGTTATGTCCCCCTTTTCATTTCTGATCTTATTAATTTGCAAATTCTCTCTCTGCCGTGTGATTAGTTTGGATAGGGGTTTGTCAATCTTGTTGATTTTCTCCAGGAACCAGCTTCTTGATTCATTGATTCTTTGCATTGTTCTCTGTGTTTCTATTTTATTGATTTCAGCCCTCAGTTTGATTATTTCCAGTCTCCTACTCCTCCTAGGTGAGTCTGCTTCTTTTTTTTCTAGAGATTTCAGGTGGGCTGTTAAGTCTCCAATGTGAGCTTTCTCTGTTTTCTTTAAGTGGGCACTTAGTGCTATGAACTTTCCTCTTAGGACTGCTTTCATCGTGTCCCATAAGTTTGAGTATGTTGTTTCTTTATTTTCATTGAATTCCAGGAAGACTTTAATTTCTTTCTTTATTTTTTCCTTAATCCAGGTATGGTTCAGTAGTTGGCTGTTCAGTTTCCATGACTTTTTGGGCTTTCTGGGGGTAGCACTGTTGTTGAATTCTAACTTTAATCCATGGTGATCTGATAAGACACAGGTGGTTAGTAATATTTTTTTGTAACTGTGGATGTTTGCTTTGTTACCGACTATGTGGTCGATTTTCGAGAAGGTTCCATGAGCTGCAGAGAAGAAGGTGTATTCTTTCCTATTTGGGTGGAATGTTCTATAGATGCCTGTTAAGTCCATTTGCTTCATTACCTCCATTAATTCTCTTATTTCTCTGTTAGGTTTCTGTGTGATTGACCTGTCCATTGGTGAGAGAGGAGTGTTGAAGTCTCCTACTATTAGTGTGTGCGGTTTGATGGCTGCCTTGAATTTTAGCAATGTTTCTTTTATGTACGTGGGTGCTTTTATGTTAGGGGCATAGATGTTCAGGATTGAGACTTCATCCTGATGAACTCTTCCTGTTATGAATATAAAATGCCCCTCTCCATCTCTTCTGATTGATTTAAGTTTGAAGTCAACTTTGTTAGAGATTAGTATGGCCACACCTGCTTGTTTCTTAGGTCCATTTGCTTGATAGGCCTTTTCCCAAACCTTTACTCTGAGTAGGTGTCAGTCTTTGTGTTTGAGGCGTGTTTCTTGTAAACAGCAGAATGTTGGATCCTGTTTTCGTATCCAATCCCTTAGCCTGTGCCTTTTTATAGGTGAGTTGAGTCCATTGATATTAAGTGATATTAATGACCAGTGGTTGTTAATTCCGGTCATTTTTTTTTAGTCGTAGAGTTTGTGTGTATCCCTTCTTTGGTTTGTGTTGATGAAGGGTCTCTAGATGTCTGAGTTATTGTGGTCATTGTTGGACTCCTTGGTTAGTGATTTTCCTTCTATTACTTTCTGTAAGGCTGGATTTGTGGCTGCATATTGTTTGAATTTGTTTTTATCCTGGAAAATTTTATTTTCTCCTTTTATAGTGAACGAAAGTTTGGCTGGGTATAGTAATCTGGGCTTGCATCCATGTTCTCTCAGTTTCTGCAGTACGTCTATCCAGGACCTTTTGGCTTTCATGGTTTCCATGGAAAAGTCAGGCGTAAGTCTGATAGGTTTACCTTTGTAAGTAATTTGGCCTTTTTCCTTTGCCGCTCTTAATAGTTTTTCCTTATTCTGTATGCTGTGTGTTTTGATAATTATATGGCGAGGGGATGTTTTTTTTTGATCCAGCCTATTCGGTGTTCTGTATGCTTCTTGCACCTTCATAGGTATATCTTTCTTTAGGTTGGGAAAGTTTTCTTCTATAATTTTGTTAAATATATTTTCTGGACCATTGAGCTGCACTTCTTCTCCTTCTTCTACTCGTATTATTCTTAAGTTTGGTCTTTTTATTGTGTCCCATATTTCCTGAATGTTTTGTGATGAGAGTTTGTTGGACTTGCTGTTTTCTTTGATCATAGTGTTTATTTTCTCTATGGTATCTTCAGAATCTGAGAGTCTTTCTTCTATCTCTTGTATTCTGCTGGTTATGCTTGTTTCTGTAGTCTCTATTCGTTTACCTAGATATTCCATGTCCAGCCGGCCCTCTGTTTGTGTTTTCTTCTTTGCCTCCATTTCATTTTTCAAATCGTGAACTGTTTCCATTATCTGCTTGATTGTTTTTCCTTGCTTTCCTAGGGTATCATTCACTGATTTATTTAATTCTTCAAACTTTCTGTTATATTTCTCATCCATTTCTATAAGGGCGTTTTTTACATGCTGTTTAAGGGCGTCAATCACTTTCATGAAGTCAATCTTTTCTCCTTCTTGATTAAGGTGTTCATGTCTTCCGTTGTGAGGTCGCTGGTTTCTGGTGGCTTGATGTTGCTTTTCAGTTTGTTGGGCGAATTCTTGCCTTGGCGTCTGCCCATCTCTTCTTCCAAATGCTCCCTTATGGATCTTCTTTTACCAGATCAGGTCTCCTTGCCTACCCAACGCGGCCTCCCCCATGTTGGCTCTCCTGGCACCAAGGGATCAGGTCTCCATGCCCAACCCTGGCTCGTCCCAACGCTGGTTCTCCTGGGGCCGAGAGATCAGGCCTCCGTGCTGGTTGGGCAGCTCGCAAACAAAGCACCTACCCGGCTTGGTGCAGGCAGGCCACAGAAACAAAGGAACTGCAGCCCGCCTGGGCGCCCCGAGGACTGGGACACAGCGCCCAATGCCACGCGCCGAGAGAGGGTGTTGGGGCCGAAGTGGGGAGGGCTCTGGATGGAAGCTGGGTGGGCCAGGAAGAAAGAGGCAGTACCCAGGGAATAGAGGTCCTGCAGAGAGCCCAAGAAGTACAGGAGGCCAAGGAACCCCCGAGCTCCCCATCCCCGGCTGGCGCCGTGCGGCATACAGGCTTTTGTAGTAAGATTTAATGATTCTCTGAATTTCCTCTGTGTCTGTGTTTATGCCCCCCTTTTCATTTCTGATCTTATTTATTTGCGTGTTCTCTCTCTGTCGTTTAATTACTTTGGATAGTGGTTTGTTGATCTTGTTGATTTTCTCCAAGAACCAACTTTTTACTTCATTGATTCTTTGGATTGTTTCTGTGTTTCTATTTTGTTGATTTCAGCCCCGAGTTTGATTATTTCCAGTGTTCTAATCTTCCTAGGTGAGTCTGCTTCTTTTTTTCTAGAGCTTTCAGGTGGGCTGTTAAGTCTCCAATGTATGCTTTCTCTGTTTTCTTTAAGTGTGCACTTAGTGCTATGAACTTTCCTCTTGGCACTGCTCTCATTGTGTCCCATAAGTTTGAGTATGTTGAGTCTTTATGTTCATTGAATTCAAGAAAGACTTTAATTTCTTTCTTTATTTCTTTCTTGATGCAGGTGTGGTTCAGTAGTTGATTGTTCAGTTTCCATGAGTTTGTAGACTTTCTGGGGGTAGCATTGTTGTCGAATTCCAACTTTAATCCATGGTGATCCGATAAGACACAGGTGGTTACTAATATTTTTTTTTTGTAACTGTGGAAGTTTGCTTTGTTACCGAGTATGTGGTCAACTTTCAAGATGGTTCCATGAGCTGCAGAGAAGAAGGTATATTCTTTCCTATTTGGGTGGTATGTGTGTCAAGCAGAGTCTATACTTCAAATGCTATTCTTGGCAAGAGGAGCTTCAGAGCAGCTAATTAGGTATTTCAAAGCTTTGCTTGCAAGTAGCATTTTGTCTAAAAATGAAGGAAAAGGAACTGTTGTATACAATCATGCTCTTCTTTTGTTCCTATATTTCATATTACAGAAAGATACTGACCAAGAATATACAGGTAGGGTTGGTTTTCTATTAAATTAAATAAGCTGTCTGGGGTAACATGAACAATAGGATTGTCTCCTATCTTGGAATGCTAAGGACAACTATTTAGTCATAAACCATTGCCATATCAGAACAATGACAAAGATAATAGCTTTATGACAATTTAATCCAACTTCCTTCAATAAATGATGTCTTGTGGCCAAAATTAGGTTCCTCGAGCTTTCTTTGGTTATGTGAAGGTTAAGCCACAATATATGGGAATCCCCAGAACATAGGACCTCACACTCATGCAAACCATGTAAATGTTCCACAAAATGGTATATGTGAGTGTGTGTGTGTGTGTGCATGTGTATGAATGTAAAATATGTCAACAGAGTTTTGTTGTAATTCTTCTTTGAAGGACTTTTGGTAAGACAGATGTTAGGATCATACCCACTGATGTTGATCACAGCAGAATCAGTTTTCACTTCCACCACCCAGGGCCAAGGGCAGCCATTTCCCCTGCTGATTTTGATCACGGCTGAATCATTTTTCACTCCCACCAACCAGAACCAAGTACAGCCCTTTCCCTGCATCATAGACAATATCTCTAAGGAGATTCAATTTTATTTCCCTGTTGGCTAAAGACATTGAACAGTTTGAAGTGTGTCTCAGACATTTATGCTTCACTCTCTGAGAACATGAGTTTTAGTTTTATAATACATGTTTTGATATGGAGTCGTATGTTTTCTTGGTATTAATTTTGTTGAGAAGATAAAAAGATGAGGATTCCTGCAATGTAAACTTGTAAAACTGACACCTTTGGGAGGCTTCAGGCTGTTATAAGAACATATCTGCAGACTCACCTAGGAGGAGTAGGAGACTGGAAATAATCAAACTGAGGGCTGAAATCAACAAAATAGAAACACAGAAAACAATCCAAAGAATCAATGAATCAAGAAGCTGGTTCCTGGAGAAAATAAACAAGATTGACAAACCCCTATCCAAACTAGTCAAATGGCAGAGAGAAAATTTGCAAATTAATAAGATCAGAAATGAAAAGGGGGACATAACCACAAACACAGAGGAAATTCAGAGAGTCATTAGATCTTACTACAAAAGCTTGTATGCCACTAAACTGGAAAATGTAAAAGAAATGGACGCTTTTTTAGATAAATACGATTTACCAAAATTAAATCAGGACCAGGTGAACAATCTAAACAGACCTGTCAGTCGCGAAGAACTAGAAGTTGTTATCAAAAACCTCCCTACCAAAAAAAGCCCAGGACCAGATGGTTTCAATGCGGAATTCTACCAGAACTTCAAAGAAGACCTAATACCTATACTCCTCAATGTATTCCACAATATAGAAACAGAGGGGTCATTACCAAATTCCTTTTATGAAGCTAAAGTTACTCTGATACCAAAACCACACAAGGACACAACCAGGAAAGAGAATTACAGGCCGATCTCACTCATGAATATTGACGCAAAAATCCTCAACAAAATACTGGCAAACCGAATCCAAGAACACATCCAAAAAATTATCCATTATGATCAAGTAGGTTTCATTCCTGAGATGCAGGGCTGGTTCAACATACGAAAATCTATCAATGTAATCCATCATATAAATAAACTGAAAGAAAAAAACCATATGATCATTTCATTAGATGCTGAAAAAGCATTTGACAAAATTCAACATCCATTTATGTTAAAAGTCTTGGAGAGATTAGGGATACAAGGGTCATATCTAAATATAATAAAAGCTATATACAGCAAGCCGACAGCTAACATCAAATTAAACAGAGAGAAACTCAAAGCCATCCCGCTTAACTCAGGAACACGACAAGGCTGCCCACTTTCGCCATACCTCTTCAATATAGTGCTGGAAGTTCTAGCAATAGCAATAAGACAGCATAATGGGATCAAGGGGATTCGAATTGGAAAGGAAGAAGTTAAACTTTCGTTATTCGCAGATGATATGATAGTGTACATAAGCGACCCCCAAAATTCCACCAAAGAACTTTTACAGCTGATAAACAGCTTTAGTAATGTGGCAGGATACAAGATCAACTCCAAAAAATCAGTCGCCCTCCTATACTCAAAGGATATGGAAGCAGAGAGGGAAATCAGAGAAGCTTCTCCATTCACGATAGCCACAAACAGCATAAAATATCTTGGGGTAAATCTAACCAAGGAAGTGAAAGATCTATTTGACAAGAACTTTAAGGCGTTGAAGAAAGAAATTGAAGAGGATACCAAAAAATGGATGGACATCCCTTGCTCTTGGATTGGGAGGATCAACATAGTAAAAATGGCAATTCTACCAAAGGCAATTTATAGATTCAATGCAATCCCCATCAAGATCCCATCAAAATTCTTCACAGATCTGGAGAGGACAATAATCAACTTTATATGGAAAAACAAAAAACCCAGGATAGCCAAAACAATCCTATACAATAAAGGATCTTCTGGAGGCATTACCATCCCTGACTTCAAACTCTATTACAGAGCTACAGTAATGAAAACAGGGTGGTACTGGCATAAAAACAGAGAAGTCGACCAATGGAATCGTATAGAAGACCCGGACTTTATCCCACAAACCTATGAACACCTCATTTTCGATAAAGGAGCTAAAAGTATACAATGGAAGAAAGAAAGCATCTTCAACAAATGATGCTGGCACAACTGGATGTCAACCTGTAGAAGAATGAAAATAGACCCATATCTATCACCGTGCACAAAACTCAAGTCCAAATGGATTAAAGACCTCAATATCAGCCCGAAAACACTGAATCTGACAGAAGAGAAAGTGAGCAGTACCCTACAACAGATGGGCACAGGCGATCGCTTCTTAGGTATAATCCCAGAAGCACAGACATTAAGGGCAACATTGAATAAATGGGACCTACTAAACTGAGAAGCTTCTGTAAAGCAGAGGACACTGTCACTAAGACACAAAGGCAACCTACTGACTGGGAGAAGATCTTCACCAACCCCGCAACAGACAAAGGTCTGATCTCCAAAATATATAGAGAACTCAAGAAACGAGACTTTAAAATGCTAATTAACCCAATTAAAAAATGGGGCGCTGAACTGAACAGAGAATTCTCAACAGAAGAAGTTCAAATGGCCAAAAGACACTTAAGGTCATGCTCAACCTCCTTAGCCATCAGGGAAATGCAAATCAAAACAACTTTGAGATATCATCTTACACCTGTCAGAATGGCTAAAGTCAAAAACACCAAGGATAGCCTTTGCTGGAGAGGCTGTGGAGGAAGGGGTACCCTCATCCATTGCTGGTGGGAATGCAATCTTGTGCAACCACTATGGAAGTCAGTGTTTCGGTTTCCCAGGAAATTCGGGATCAACCTACCCTTGGACCCAGCAATACCACTCTTGGGAATTTATCCAAGAGATGTTCTATCACAGGTCAAAAGCATTTGTTCAACTATGTTCATAGCAGTATTATTTGTAATAGCCAGAACCTGGAAACAACCTAGATGCCCTTCAATGGAAGAATGGATGAAGAAAATATGGAATATATACACACTAGAGTACTACGCTGCGGTAAAAAACAATGACTTCTCGAATTTTGCATGCAAATGGATGGAAATAGAAAGCACTATCCTGAGTGAGGTATCCCAGACCCAAAAAGATGAACATGGGATGTACTCACTCATAATTGGTTTCTAGCCATAAATAGGGCTCACGGAGTCTACTATAGGCGAATCTAAAGAAGCTAAGTAAGAAGGTGAACCCAAGGAAAAACATATAGTTATCCTCTTGGACAAGGGAAGTAGACAAAATTGCCGGGGAGATAAGTGGGATCTTGGGGTGGGGTGGGATGAGGGTTAGGGGAGATGGGGAGAGAAAAGGTAGAAGGGAAGGAGGGGGGACTTGGGGTAAGAGGAGGATCGGTATAAAGGAAGGTTGGATAGGGGAGCACAAAACCACAATTCTTAGTTAAGGGACCCACTTTAGGGTGGGCAGGAGACTTGACTCTAGAGGGGCTCCCAGGTGCCCAAGCTGAGGTCCCCAGTTAGTTCCCTGGGCAGCTGAGGATAGGGAACCTGAAATGACCCTACCCTAGAGCAATACGGACGAATATATTGCATATCATCCTAGAACTCGCATCTGGCGATGGATGGAGATAGAGACAAAGACCCACACTGGAGCACTGGACTGAGCTCCCAAGGTCCCAATGAGGAGCAGAAAGAATGAGAACATGAGCAAAGATGTCGGGACCACGAGGAGTGCACCCACCCACTGAGACAGTGGAGATGATCTACTGGGAGCTCACCAAGGCCAGCTGGACTTTTACCAGAAAAAGCATGGGATAAAACTGGACTCTCGGAACATGGCGAACAATGAGGGCTGACGAGACGCCAAGGACATTGGCATGCGGTTTTGATCCTACGCAATGTGCTGGCTTGGTGGGAGCCTAGCCAGTCTGGATGTTCACCTTCCTAGATATGGATGGAGGGGGGAGGACCTAGGACTTACCACAGGGCAGGGAACCCTGACAGCTCTTTGGACTGGAAAGGGAGGGGGAGAGGAGTAGGGGGAAGGGGAGAGGGGTGGGAGGAGTGGGAGAAGTGTGGGAGGAGGGGGAGAAGAGTGGGAGGAGGGGGAGGGAAATGGGAGGCTGGTGGGAGGAGGTGGAAATTTGTTTTTTTTTCTTTTCTTTATCCTCCTTTTATCAATAAAAGAAAAGAAAAAAAAGCTACAAAATAAATAAAAAAAAAAAGAACATATCTGCAGGAACAATGCATTCTACAATTTGATGAAGGAAGTTTATTCCTGGTCACCATGAGGGTACTACTAAATATGATCAGTATTTAAATCATCTCTAGTAGTTGTGACTAAGAAATTACCATTCAGAATATACATAGAAATTACAATAGTTGATGAAAAGAACAATGATAGAGTAATATGTTTATGGAATCAAGGATGATTTACATTCTACAGCTCAAGGTGTAAGTTCAACTAATCACCTCTGAGTTACCTCTCAGATTGCGCAAGCTTTACCCATGGTGAGCTTTAGAACTTCTATGCCATTTGAAGTCTTGGCAGCTTAGAAAGCCACTTCTGATAGGACAAGATGTAGCCATATTTCCTTTACCTCTAAAATGAGACTTATAGGTAATAAGTAATTGAAGCATAAAGGACAGCACTGGGTACAAATGCATATTAGAAACTTTAAATGGACACAATTGGGTATAAATTTCTATGTCAACCTCTTCTTTCTTAATACACACACATATTCACGCATATATTGAAATGAATTTGTATATTCATGAAGAAGTTGGAGAAATTGCAAGAAGAGGACACAGGAATAGCACTAATTAGTAGGAGAACGAAGGTGATGTGATGTAAAAGTACACTGAATATGCCAAATTTGCAGAAGACATTGGTCAATTATTTTCTCTAATTTCTCTAAAGTAACGTTGTTTTGCCAGGCACACAATGAAAGTTTAAATAACAGGATTTTTCACAGAAAAAATGTCATTGTTTCTTAATCATATCTCTTGTTTATGAGTATTGAATGCACTTTGCTTTCTTTATATCTTAAGACTTCATTAAACTGTATGTAACAACATTTTCTAATATATTTTGTTTTTCCTTGTTCCAAGCCCTAAAAGAAGATTTCCTCTGCCTTTTCTAATTTGATAACTAACTACATCCTAAATAATTGTTTCAATACAAAGAGAGAATTGTAACCAGGACATGCATATATGTAGGGCATGGTATCTATGGAATATCATTCTTAAGAAATTATTCTTCAAATGTAACTGAGTCATTTGTACACTATTAAAGCATATCCTGATTCATTTGCTTACTGAAGTCATTTAACAAAGATAATCTCCTCAGATAGACTTTTGAAAACATATTTCATCCTCTCTTTTAAATAATGTGTAACATGGAGGCAGACCCAAAGAGTTTTTTCTGTGAAATCTTATAGAGTGTTAGGACTGTTCAACCGCAAATCATAATTTTAAGCTGAAAGTAAGCATGAAGCATAATATAAAATTTATTTCTTCAGTGTTCTTAATCATGGATCTCCAGTAATTATCACATTTCTTTTTATTTATTTATTAACGATTTCTGCCTCCTCCCTGCCACTGCCTCCCATTCCCTCACCTCCCCCAAACAAGTCCCCCTCCCTCATCAGCTCCAAGAGCAGTCAGTATTCCCTGCCCTGTAGGATGTCCAAGGACCTCCCACCTCCTTCCAGGTCTAGTAAGGTGAGCATCCAAACAGCATGAGCTCCCACAAAGCCATTACGTGTAGTAGGATCAAAACCCAGTGCCATTTTTCTTGACTTCTCAGCAGTCCTGATTTAGTAATACTGATATCATTTGTTACACCAGAGTGGTTATTTTATTAGTTTAGTGAATATTTATGTGCTTTTTGAATGATATCCTTTTCACAACATCTTTATTGCTTCTTGAAACACTTTATTTAATCATTAAGAAATATGAAGACCTTATAAATCATAAGAAGGGAAAGGAAATACAAGTCAGGAATTTGGTATATGTTGCTCTGACTTCACAGGAGAAAAGACAATTCATTTAAAAGAAATGGTGATTTATATATGACATTGATTCCATGGTCAAGAGGATATGATGTATCATTCTATTCCTCCTGTCATCTGTGCAGATAGACATGAAAGCAAAAATTAAAACATGATTGAACATTCAGGAATGATTTCATCTTTGAGAGTTCATGGATGCAAAAATAAATATAACAATATAATGAGTATACATAAATGATGGTACACAAACAGTTGCTATCCTAGAAATCACCAATACCTTGTACTTTGTAAACTATAGAAGCACTGTCAACAGAAAATAATGATATTTTGTGCCCTTACATGAAAATTTATATTGAGTGGTTTTAAGGAATTTACTGAAAATATCAACATCATTTTACCATATCTGTGACAAATAATACCCCACAATCATAAGTAATATAAGATTTTTACAAATAGCAAGGCAGACTCTCTTGATGAAGTATTCTTCAATATAAACATATTAGCACTTGTGAATTAGATAAAATTCTTCATATTTTTATAAATAAAGATATTTTATCCTTCATTTCTATCTCTGTAATATTTTCTCTTTTAAAAGACATATGATACCCAGTCTTGATTTTGCTAATTTTCAGTTCACATTTTCCTTGGTGACATACTTATATCTAATTTTTATGTAATAAGCACAAATCATGGCCTCTGTTTCTACTCACCTCCAGAAAGTCATTATTGAGGACAAATATCTGCAAAAGAATATGAATGGGGTAAGGATTGACAGAAACGTTTTCATAGGAATATAATAACAGATCCCCAAGGATTATTTCTGGAAATAGCAACAGAAAGATTGCATGCGAATCCATATAATCTGAATCAGGGATCTTACTGAGTAGATACATAGGCAGATGATAGATAGATAGATAGATAGATAGATAGATAGATAGATAGATAGATAGATAGATAGAGTTAGATTCGTTATGTATATATATACACATTATGTATATGTATATATTCATACATGAATTTATGAGAGAGAGAGAGAGAGAGAGAGAGAGAGAGAGAGAGAGAGAGAGAGAGAGAGAGAGAGAGAGAGAGAGAAATTCTGTGGCCAAAATAATATTCATTGGGGTTACCTGTAGCCAGAACTTCTCTAATGTTTTCTTTTGGAATGTTTTGTTTCTTAGCAAATTCTTCAAGTTTTTCATATTGTTCAGGAGTCAAAGGTTTACGTTTTCCTACAGTTTATTAAACACAATGTCAAGGACATGTTCAAGAAATATGGAGAAATTATATTGCTTCTTTAGTATCCCTGCATCACATGCAATAGAAAGTCTCAACTGATTCAAAATATCTATCCTAGGTAGATCAATACAGACAGTGATAATTTTCCTCAAATTCCATTTTCAGTATTTCATGATGTATGCAAAAATTAAGCAGCTTCTTTAGGGAATTCTCACGTCTCAAGCCTATGTATTTTCAAAAATATAACACTAAAGAATCATGGATGCTTATCAATGGCACCTTCACATTTCTCCTGAGTCTATACTCTAGAGTTCATGATTTCTTTAGTACACACTTGATCAAATGACACTCAAAATGTTTTAAATTTTAGACAAATACTATTTAGTCTTTTTTTTCTAGTAAGGAAACATGAACATAAACACTTCCAATAACATTCAACATCACCAATACTCTTCAATGACCATGCAACTCAAATTACAAAATAAGGTAAAAGTTCGTCCACACAACAAGCATATTGTCATTTAGTGGAGAGGAGTTTGGAAACACCACAATGCTGTTTGGAGTGTGAATCTGACTTAATCTCGATTTTCAGGGTGCTACTTCTCTTACTGCATTAGAAAACCCACTACCATTCTTACCAACAAGAAAAATCAGGTTAGTTGTCTGGCCAGCTCTATCCACATTCTTACTGGTAAAGACTATGTTCTCTGGTGTTACATGCACAGGTTCATATCTGTTGTCACCTTCAACTGTAATAACAGAAATATTTCAAACTCAGTGCCACTCATTTTTTTACTTTGTTTGGCATCACCTGTTGACTAAACATTAATATTGATCCTGACTCTAGCAATCATCTCTGATTCACTATCATATAACACATGTTGGCAAAGGTATTCTTGTAGTCATTCATTTTGCATATCCAATCATAATATGAGAACCAATCATTTCCACTCTTTAAACCTGATAGTGAATCCAAGGTTCGTACACATTTCCTTTTTTCTGAATTCCTGTGTCAAGACCTGTGGGATCACTCTGTTGGGTAATCCTTCCCCTTTCAACCAGATCCAAAAGGACACTTGTCAGTTTTCTGAACTGTAAAATTTTGGTGTCATACCATGGTAATACTTGGTGGGAGAATTGATATATATGCTAAAAAGAACATACTAATTAGAAATCTGCACAAAAGTTTTATTCTTGTTAGATTATGGATAGAAAAAATGTAAGAATCAACATTTTAAGTTTACCAGACATTCATATTGTGTGTGTTCTCTCTGTTTGTGAGAGTTTTTCTGTTTGCATTCTTTGTCTCTCTCTCATCATCATCCTCTCTCTCTCTCTCTCTCTCTCTCTCTCTCTCTCTCTCTCTCTCTCTCTCTCTCTCTGTGTGTGTGTGTGTGTGTGTGTGTAGTATTTTCTCTTAAAGACATTTATTAAGTTATAAAAGTGGTTCATGGAAAAATAAAAGGAATTTATTATCTAGTAAATTTCTATTACTTGACTACTTTATAATGGTCATGTAAACTTAAGAAAACAATAACCTGGCAGAAGAATGTGCCCTCCCTTCATTCAAGATCTAACCAAAGATCATCCTATGCATAATTCAGTTCAATATTTTTACTGTTATTTCAACAATGTTTACAAAATTGAAGGAATCTGTCTGAATTTTTTAAACAGTTTTTCCCTAACTGCCTTTCAAAATTGAAGTTTATCATTTAATGATCTAAATTTTATGATCGCTACAAAGTAAGAGAATAGGAAACTTTAAAATAGGACCATTAATTTAAAGTTTCCCTGAATCCAGAATGACAGTTCAGGCCTGTAATATGAGTGCTTGTCAGCCTGAGGCAAGAAGTTTTCAATGATGTTTGAGGCCACTGAGACCTATCAGTGAGTATCAGGCCTGTCCGATGACAAACAGAGATATTGTATGAAAGCAGCATTATTTGTCATAGCCAGAACCTAGAAACAACGTAATTAGCCCTTTTCAGAAGAATGGATAAGAAAAATATAGTACATTTATACAATGGAGTACTACATAGCAGGGAAAATGACATCTTGAAATTTGCAGGCAAATAAATGCATCTAGAAATATTATATTGAGTGAGGTAACCCAGACCCAGAAAAACAAATATCATGTGTACTCACTCATAAGTGCTTTTTAGACATAAGGCAAAGAAAAACTACCCTACAATTCACAATCCCAGAGAACCTAGACAACAAAGAGGACCCTAAGAGAGACTGGCATGGATACAATCTACATGGGATGTAAAAAAAGACAAGATCTGAGTAAAATGGGAGCATGGGCAACATAGGAGAGGGTAGAAGGGGTTGGGCTAGGAAGGGAGGGGAGCAGAGAAAAATATATAGCCTAATAATAACAAATTTAACAAAAGAAAAGACACTGAATATTATATAGAAATAAATTTTCATGCAGGAAACTATTTGGAGACATTTTGTTAGCATCATTACTTACATCTTCAGGTTCAGTGTTCTTCTCCATGTAAACTTCAGATGACAATCTACATTGTACTCTGACTTTGTAGGCTATCTTAGTTGGTTGGAAGAACTGATGAATTTCCAAGTAACTAATATTGTTCTAGGTTCATGTACCTATGAGTACCTTAAGTGTCAGCATGAATGTGCTCACTCAAAATGCTTCTGTTCGTAGAGGAAGCTCCCAGATCCCATACTTACACTGGGTTCTGTATTTGCCATCTTCTTGCCTATACCCAATGACTTTGGTCTCTGAACATTGGCCATTCGCACTAAAAATCAAACAGAGGATCCCTGGTTTATACTTTATAACCTTTAATTCATATTAAATATCTTTAAGTATTATAATGAACTTGATGATATAATAAAATCTATGAACAGTGTACAGAGCTGTAACAGAAGTACCTATGCTTACCTCACTTCTCTTAATTCTTGTTTTGAAAATAGCATCCTGTTTGTAATCATACACATGACTTTCTTGATTTGTGGCAATTTTACCAAGTGCTATGAATGCTCTGATGTCTTCCTTATTCAAATTTCACTATTCACTGAGTATGGTTTTCAATATCTTAATTCTCATGTTCTAATCCAATGACAACATGTACATAGTTTCATATGCATGTGTTTTAAGTGATTTAATTGATAACCTAAAACTTACATTCATAGCTAGAAGAAAGAAATGGTTTAAGCTTTGTAAATTCTTATGCTGTTATGCAACCTTTCAATGAACATAATCATCTAAATGGCAAAAAGTGTTTTTGAAAGTAGAGCATCAAAGAAAGGGGTTTGCAAATTAGATTTGTCTAACTTGTTTGTGAAAGACTTTTTATGATGTCATTGACTAAATAATATAACATATATGAGTATGAACCAAGTGTTCACACTTACCCTTCAACTTACTATAAATGAGATTCTTAGAGTCTCTTGCATCTAATATTAGAGCACAAAATTCAACCACAGTCCTCCAACCAAAAGGATTTCTAAGGAAACACTCAGGGAATTGAAGACAGTATCAAACATCCATGTAATACCCGGAGCTAACCCATGTCAGAATAAAATAATCACATTGCCAAAGATGAGGCCTTAAATTTCATGACCAGAAACAGAACATTCCCCTGGAAGTTTGACAACATAAATGCTGAGAAATGGAAATATTCTACTCAGTTTACATAGTTGACAATTTGCTTACTTGACATAAAATGTGACTCCCATTTGATTACATGCTTCACTACAAGTAATTTCACGAACATAGAGTCTCAGAGGTCCTTCTTCCTCTATCTTGTCAACATTGTCAGCAGCGATGGCAGTGGTAACCCACATTCCTTCAAGCTGAAAAAACAACCAAGTCCCTGGGAATGTGAGTTGGTACTCGCGTCTCTTATCTGAATCTTTAGAAGTACATAAGCTAACAAGAAATATAAAATAAAAAAATATTTTGTTTGTTAGTTAAAAATTATGTTTCTAGGGATGTAGAATAATAACACAGGGTAATACGATGACTTAATTTACATAGCATTTGGTACCAGTGACTTTTTGGAACTACTCATGTGCTGGCCTCTTAAGCTCTGAAATTCAACCCGTTGTATCCTTCTTTCAATTGTTTCATCCTAGAAAACTCTTATTTAAAAAGTGCACATGTGTGAAAGCCAGAAAGGTTATTTCATGAATATGGACTTGCACGGACAAACTGAATGAAACATCACATCCACAGAAATATGCTGTTGAAGAACATCAAACCTGTTCACAGACCAAATGAATTTACCTCAGCATAAGCGTGAGCCAGACCAAATGCCAAAGCCAGCAGCAGAAACTTTACCATGGTGGTACCTGCTTTTGCTCTTCGGTAGAAGCTCAAATTAAGATATTGCTGTGAAGGAACTTAACTGACAAAGCTTTTTATACAGTTAGTTAGAGGGAGTTTCATGGAATCAACCAATGGTTCTATGCCACAACAACCTGCATCTGTCCAGTATTTGCTCGTTGGCCCTGGTGAATGGCACATTATCTCATATCCCTAAACTAATAAGATTAGGCTAAAGGTCGGGTTCTGTTGGGATGACGAATTGAGTGTTCCCGTCAGAAAGAAAGAACTATCCTTGTGAGAGCATTAAAGCAATTGTTTTGACTCCACAACTATACTGGTGGTTAAATGTCAATATCCATATGCACATGTTGTATGTGATTCGTCTAATCAATGCTGCCTTTTAAAATACATTCTGAATCTAAGCATAACACTGTGCAGTTAAATGAATTTAAAACTGTGGCCTGAGAAATATGAGTCAAAACAATCACATTCTTAGAAGATAAGATGATAAAACTAAAGAAGGTTTTCCTATACGGATACTGATATATCCTGTGCTACCTTTAAGTCTTCTATATTGACTACTTTATTCTTCCAGCACATGGAATTCAAAGGCTATGGTACATAACTACAAGAGATAATCACCAAAACTTAACTGTATAAGTAATAAAAAATAAATGCTACTAGCTGTCCACTGGGAATAAAAACAGGTCTCATTAATAAAAAGATGCCAAATCAGTATTTGGTTCTGCTGTGTAATACTCCACTGTGTAAATGAACCACATATTCTTTACCCATTCTTTCGTCAAAGGGCATTTAGGCTGTTTACAGGTTTTGGCTATGACAAAAATGCACTATGAACATAGCTGAGCACATATTTTTGTTGTTTGATTAAGCATTCTTTGAGTATATACCCAAAAATGCTATTGTTGAGTCTTGAGGTAATTTGTTTCCTAATTTTCTGAGAAATAACCATACTGATATCAAAAGAGGCTGTAGCAGTTTAAATTAACACCAACAATGGAGGAATGTTCCCATTACCCAACATCCTCTCCAGCATAAGTTGTCATTAGTGGTTGTTTTTTTATTATTATTATTTTGGCCATTGTTACAGGTGGAAGATGGAATCTCGGAATCTCAGAGTCATTTTAATTTGCATTTCTCTTAAGACTAAGTATGTTGAGCACTTCCTAAGTGTCTCTCAGCCATTTTAAATTCCTCTGTTGAAAGTTCTCTGTTTAGGTCTTTATTCCATTTTTAAATGGGATTATTTGTTCTTTTGATGACCAATTTATTGAGTTCTTTGTGTATGTTTGAGGCCAGCCTTCTGTTCTATGTGGAGTTTGTGACAATCTTTTCCCATTTTGTAGGCTGCCGTTTTGTCTTGTTGACAGTGTCCTTTGCTTTAGAGAAGTTTCTCAGACTCAGGAGGTCCCATTTATTAATTTTTTTTCTCTTAGTGTCTGTGCTGCTGGGGTTACATTTAGGAAGTGGTCTCCTGTGTCAATGCGTTCAAGTGTACTTCCCACATTCACCTCTATGGGATTCAGTATGGATAGTTTTATCCCTTTGGGCTTGAGTTTTTTGCATGGCTGTAGGAGCAGGTCCCAACTGGCTTACACCAGAATTAATCACACTGAAACTATGTTGTTTAAAACACTGCTTGGTGCATTAGCTCTAGCTTCTTATTGGCTAACTCTTACACTAACTTAAACCACTTCTAGTAACCTGTGTATCACCACTTAGCAGAGGCTTACTGGGTAAAATTCCAAGCTTCTGTCTCTGGTGGCTCTATGGCGTTCCTCTGACTCTGCCTTCTTCCTCCAAGAATCCAGTTCTGTCTTTTTGCTGGGATTTTGATTGAAATTGCATTGAATATGTCGAATGCTTTAGGTAAGATTGCCATTTTTACTATGTTAATTCTATCTGCACATAAACATGAAAGATATTTTCATTTTCTGGTGTCTTCTTCAATTTCCTACTTCAGAGATTTAAAGTTTTTGTCATGCAGGCCTTCCACTTGTTTGGTTATAGTTGCTCCAAGATATGTTATGCTATTTGTAGCTATTGTGAATGGTGACATTTTTCTGATTTTTTCTCAGTCCATTTATCTTCTGTGTAAATTAGGACTACTGATTTTATTTAACTTAATCTTGTATCCTGCTACATTGCTGAAGGTGTTTATGAGTTGTAGAAGGTTCTTGGTAGAATTCTTGAGTCCCTTACATAGACTATCCTGTCATTAGTAAATATTGAGAGTTTGATTACTGCTTTTCTGATTTGTATCCTCTTGATCTTTTGTTGTCTTATTGTTCTAGTCAGAACCTCTTGAATAGATATGAAGAGAGAAGAAAACATTGTCTTGTTTCTGATTTCAATGGTATCATTTTGAGTATCTCTCTATTTAGTTTGTGTTGGCTGTTGGATTGATGTATATTATTTATTTATTTATTGTTTTTCGGTATATTCCTTGTATCCTGTTCTAAGACCTTTTTCATGAAGGGATGTTGAATTTTGTGGAAGGCTTTTCCAGCATCTAATGAGTTGATCATGTGGTTTTTATTCAATTTGTTTACATATTGGATTACATTGACAGATTTTCATATGTTGAACCATCCCTGCTTTTCTGCGATGAAGCCTACTTGGTCATGGGTGAATAATTTTTCTGATGTGTTCTTTGTCTTGTTTTGCCAGTATTTTATTGAGTATTTTTGCATCAATGTTCATGAGTGAGACTGGTCTGTAATTTTCTTTCTTAGTAATGTCCTGGTGTCGTTTTGGGTATCAGAGTAATCATAGCCTTATAAAAGTGTTTGGCAATGTTACTTCTGTTTTCATTGTGTGGAACAATTTGAGAGTGTTGGTATTTTCTTTGGCAAACTTGTTGATATCTGCACTGAAACCATCCGACCCTGTGCTGTTTTTGGTTGGGAGAACTTTGATGACTGTTTCTATTTCTTTAGCAATTATATGTCTATTTAATGTGCTTGTCTGATCTTGATTTAATTTTGGTAAGTGATATTTATCCAAAAATTTGTCCATTACCTTTTTGTTTTCCAATTTGGGGCAGTACATGTTTTCAAAGTATGACCTTATGATTCTCTGGAGTTCCTCCATGTCTGATATTATGTCCCCATTTTCCTTTCTGATTTTATTAATTTGGATATTCTGTCTATACCTTTTGGATAGTTTGGATAAAGTTTTGTCTATTTTGTTGATTTTCTGTTAGAACCAACACTTTGTCTCATTGATGATTTGTATTGTTTCCTTTGTTTCTATTTTGTGATTTCAGCTCTCAATTTGATTATTTCCTGCCAACTAGTCCTCTTGGGATAGTTTGCTTCTTTTTGTTCTAGAGCTTTCAGGTGTCCTGTTAACTTACTTCTGTGGGGTTTTTTCTGCTTCTTCATGTAGGCATTTAGTGTTATGAACTTTCCATGTAGCACTGCTTTCATTGTGTCCCATAAATTTGAATATGTTGTTTGGTGAATTTCATTGAATTTTATTAAGTATTTAATTTCTTCCTTTATTTTTTCCTTGACCCATTGACAATTCAGGTGAGCATTGTTTAATTTCTGTGTGTTTGCCGGATTTTTTAATCCAGCGTTGCTGTTGAATTCTAATTTTAAGTGATCTTCATCTTATAAGATACATGGGATTATTCCAATATTTTTTTTTACCTCTTGAGGTTTGCTTTGTGTGACCTAGTATGTGGTCAATTTTTGAGAAGGTTTCATGAGTTTCTGAGAAGAAGGTATATTATTGTATGTTTGAATGGAATGTTCTATAGGTATCTGCTAAGTCCATTTGAGTTATAACATGTTTGTTCCCTTATTTCTTTGTTAATTTTCTTTCTGACAGACCTGTCCAGTGGTGGAATGGGGTGTCAAAGTCTCTCACTTTAGTGTGTTGGTTTTGTTGTGTGACTTACACCTTAGTACTGTTTCTTTTACCTATGAGGGTACCCTCGTATTTGGGGCATAGATGTTTAGTATTTGGATTTCCTCTTGATGGATTTTTTTCCCGTAACTAATATGAAATGTCCTTCTTTGTCTCTTTTGGTTTATTTTAGTCTGAAGTCTATTTTGTTAGATATTAGAATAACTACATCAGATTGTTCCTTATTTCCATTTTATTGGAATTTTTTTCCAAATACTTTATACTGAGGCAATGTCTGTCTTTGAGGTTGAGGTGGGTTTCTTGTATGCTGCAGAAGGATGGATTGTCTTTTCATATCCAATCTGCTAACCTGTGTCTTTTTATAAGTGAGTTGAGTCCATATATATTGTGGAATATTAATGGCCAGTGATTGCTAGTTACTTTTTTAAAAAAAAATTTTCATTGTTGGCTATGTTATTGTGTGTGTTTTCCCCTTCTTTGGGGTTTGTTTTGGTGAGATCATCTATTGACTGTGTTTTGTGGTTGTAGCTAACTTCCTTGGGTTGGAGTTTTCCTTCTACTATTTTGTGTACTGATGGGTTTGTGGCTAGGTAATGGTTAAATTTGGTTCTTTCATGGACTATCTTGTATTGTCTGTGTATGTTGATTATAAATTTTTCTGGACATAGTTGTCTGGGATGGCATGCATGGTCTCTTAATATCTGTCTCTTAACTCCTGACCAGGACATACTGGCTTTCATTGAGAAATCAGATGAAATTGTGATAGGTCTGCCTTCATATGTTATTTGTCCTTTTCCTTTGCAGCTCTTAATATTCTTCCTTTATTCTGCATGCTTAGTGTTTTGATTATGATGTGTAAGGGGCTTCTTTTTATATCTAGTCTATTTGGTGTTCTGTATGCTTCTTGTACCTTCATAGGCATATCTTTCTTTGGGCTGGGAAAATTTTCTTCTATGATTTTGTTGAATAAATTTTCTGTGATTTTCAGTTGGACTCCTCCTTCTTCTATCCCTATTATTCTTAATTTTGGTCTTTTCATGGTGTCTCATATTTCATGTTAAGCTTTGGTAAGATTTAATGTTTACCTTGATCGATGAGTTTATTTCTTCTATAATACATTCAGTGCTTGAGATTCTCTATTCCATTTCTTGTATTCTGCTGTTTTTGTTTCCATTGGTGGTTCCTGATCATTTTCTCATAATTTTCATTTTTATAATTGCCTGGGTTTGTGTTTTCTTTATCTTTTCTATTTCCATTTTCAAGTCTTGGATCATTTGTTTCATCTCTTTGATTACTTTTTTCTTGGTTTTCTTTAAGAAATTTGTTGATTTCTTCCAATTCTTTGTTTTTCTTTTCCTCCGTTTCTTTGAGGGAAATTCTCAATTCTTCTTTAAGGGCTGAAAACATTCTTCTACAGTTATATTTTAGGATGTTTTCTTCTGCTTCATCGACATTTGTGTGTTCAAGTCTTGCTCTTTATAGGGCCAGTAGTTTTTGTTGGTATTGTGTTGTTCTTTGTGCTGTTGAGTGTTGTCTATTCATCTTTTCCTGATTGATGTAACTGGGCTGTTTCTCTGGTGATCAATCTTTCAAGTGTCAGTAGATCAAATGCTCAGGTGGTAGCTCCTCATGGTACAGTCAGTGCCATGATTCCAGTCCCCCAGAGGTCAGTTGGTGTTCCCAGAATTTGCCCAGCCTTCCTGGAAGTCACTCTGAAATCCTGAGGGTCATTTGGGCCTGTTCCAATGGAGATTGCTTGCTTGGGGCTGCTCCCACTGAGGTTGCTGCCTTGAGCCTGCTGTAACAGAGGTTGCTAGCTCAAACCTGCTTTTGTAGAGGTTGCTAGCTCAGGCCTGCTCCCAGGCAGGTTCTCGCTGACTCAAGCCCAGTCCACAGAGGTCTCTGACTTGGGCCTGTGGCTCCCTTTCACCTGCTCCTGTGGAGATCGCTTCCTTGGCCCTGTTCCAGCAGTGGTCACTGGTTCAGACCTGTTCCTCAGATGTCCCTGGCTTGTGCCTACTTCCACGGAGGACACTGACTTGGGTCTGCTCCCTCAGGGTCCCTGGCTTGTGTCAAATCCCGCAGAAGTCTCTGATGTTGGTCTGATCCCTCAGCGGTTGCTCTCTTGTACCTGCTTCTGTGAAAGTCATTGCGTCAGGCCTGCTCTGGTGGAGGATACTGGATCAGTCCTGTTCTGGTGGAGGTTGCTGGCTCGGGTCTACTCCAACAGAGGTTGCTGGCTCAAATCTATTCCCACAGATGTCCCTGTTTTAGGCCTGCTCACTCAGAGGTCCCTGACTTGTGCCCAGTCATGCAGAGGTCTCTGGCTGGTCCTGCTCTCTCAGTGGTTGCTCCCTTGTACCTGCTCCTGTGGAGGTTGCTGCCTCAGTCCTGCTCCATTGGAAGTCACTGACTCAGGCCTGCTGTTGTGGAGGTTGTAGGCTCAGGATTTAATATTTTTTTATAATGTTTGGATTCTTAATATTTTGAAATAATGTAAACAATAATAAAAACGTAATATATGCTTCATTACATTAATTTAAACTGGTTAACAAAACATTGCTACAATTTATTTATACTTGCTCACACGGAAATATATGAAGATATGGTTATGACTTGTGTTTTAGAGATTGGATCATCATTCACATCCAAATACATGCTTCTCTTCAAATTTAGAAAAGCATAGATTATGCAATTCATATAAGAATATTTCTTAAAAATGGCTGACTATTGGAAAAGTATTAGCAGAAAGTTAATTCACTTTTAGTGTTCATGTGGTTTTTTTCCTGTTATCAGTGAATCAAAGTAAGTGAAGAAATCTATTTACATTCTTAATTCAAATTGATGATATGCTTTTCTGTTTGGTGACCTTTTCAAACCAAATAGATCACTCATTTACTACTGTTTCTTAATAACTTTCCTACAGACTTCCTTGACATGATGGTCAAAATCAATACTGACAGAAAAAAAAGAATGTGTTAGAAATATCTTTCCCCTAAATCTCTCCTGTTCTATTGATACTATCCTCCACATCCTACATTGTTTTCATGGCAGTATGGAAGACTTTCAGTTTTGTGAGGGTACAGTTGCCAGTAATTTGCCTCCATTCTTTTGCAAATGGTATCCTGTTTGGAAAATCCTGACTAACACCTACAACTTGTAAGATATTGCCTATCTTTTCTTTCTTTTTTTTGGCCTATGTTTTCTTCTAGTGTTTCTACTGTTTCAGGATTCAGATTGTGGTCTTTGATCCTCATGTATATAAATTTTGTGCAAAGTGTTAGATTGGATTCAATTTCATTGTACTGCAAGTAGATACCCAGTTTTCTCAGCGGAATTCCTTGAAGATGCAGCTTTTTCTCCAGTGTAGGTGTTTTCCCTTTTCTTTTTTATTGATTTTTCTTGAGCTCTACATTTTTCTCTACTCCCTTCCCTGCCTCTCCCCTTTCCTTCAACCCTCTCCCAAGGTCCCCATGCTCCTAATTTACTAAGGAGATCTTGTCTTTTTCTGTTTCCAATATACCTTAGATCTATGTATGTCTCTCAGTATCCTCATTGTTGTCTACATTCTCTGGGATTGTATTTTGTGGGCTATTTTTCTATGCTTTATGTTTAAAAAGCACTTATGACTGAGTACATGTGATAATTGTCTTTCTGTGTCTGAGTTACTTCACTCAAAATGATGTTTTCTCAGTGGATCCATTTTCCTGTAAAGTCAAGATGTCATTATTTTTTTTCTGCTGTGTACTACTCCACTGTGTAAATGTACCACATTTTCCTTATCCATTCTTTGGTCGAGTGTAGGCCCCTATTACTTTATGGTATGGCAGCCAGGCTATAAAGTCATAGTCAGTATTTAAAGTGGTCAAGTTACCTTCCAGACAGGCTGTTGGTAACCTAACAAAAGGTCAGGATCTTGTTTATTTGTAATTTGGAGGATGCTTGATAGAGATGCTGATTTAAGCCCATGTGCCAGGTAGCATACAGAGCAGATAGGTAAATGTGGACGTGACTAAAAGCCATTCACCTGGTTATCTAGGATACAGAAAGCTAATGTATTTAACCCTTCAGTTTACATTTTGGTATAAAGACTGTTTGGATAATAAAGCAGGAGGAATTCTTCAGGATCTGAACTCAAGACTTCATGAGGGACCACTGAGAATCCTCCTCCCATTAAAGCCATGGGAGTTGTATTCCCATGCCTCCATGCTAGTCCAGAGGCAAAGATAGTTTATGTTGGGGTCTGGTCAAGAGAAATAATTTATGGTCCGTGCTATCACTGGACCCCAACCATCGAAGGACATTTAGGTTGATTTTAGGTTCTGGCTCTGACAAACAATGCTGCTATGAACATAATTGAGCACAAGTCCTTGTGGCATGATTGAGCATCCTTTGGAAATATACCCAAAAGTGGTATTATTGGGTCTTGAGGAAGGCTGTTTCCCAATTTTCTGAGAAATTGCCACACTGACATCCAAAGAGGCTGTACCAGCGTGCATTCCCACCAACAATGCAGACGTGTTCCCTTTTCCCCACAACCTCTCCAGCATAATTTGACTGTATAAATAATAGAATAAAAATCATTAGATGTCCACTGGCAATAAATACAGGCATCATTAACTAAGGATGTTGAACATTTCTTTAACTGTCTTTCAGCCATTTCTTGATTCTTCTGTTTAGAGTTCTCTGTTTAAGTCTGTACTCCATTTTTATTGGATTATTTGTTCTTTTGATAACCAATTTCTAGAGTTCTTTTTATATTTTGGAGATCAGAGCTCTGTCTGATGTGAGGTTAGTGAAGATCTTTTCCTGTTCTGTAGGCTGTCATTTTGTCTTGTTGACTGTGTCCTTTGCTTTACAAAAGCTTTTCAGTTTCAGTAGGTCCCATTTCTTAATTGTTTCTCTCAGTGTCTGTGCTGCTGTGCTTATAGTTAGAAAGTGATGTCCTGTGCCAATGTGTTCAAATGTACTTCCCACTTTCTCTTCTATAAGGTTTAGTGTTGCTGGCTTTATGTTGAGGTCTTTGATCCAATTGGACTTGAGTTTTGTGCATGGTGATAGATATGGGTATATTCTTATTCTTGCACATGTTGACATACAGTTAAGCCAGCAAATTTGTTAAATATGCTTTCTTTTTTCCATTTTGTTGTAGTACGAGTGGCGAGGCTGCGTCCCCAGCACCCGGCCACCCGCATTGGCTAGCATATGCCCCGAAATAATTACACGGAAATTGTATTATTTTAAACACTGCCTGGCCCATTAGTTTCAGCCTCTTAACCCATTTCTAATAATCTATGTAGCACCACGAGGTGCGCTTACCAGGAAAGATCTTAACCTGCATCTGTCTGGAGTGGGAGAACCAAGGCGACTCCCTGATCCAGCTTCTTTCTCCCAGCATTCTGTTCTGTTTACTCCTCCCACCTATGTTTTAACCTATGAGGGCCAAGCAGTTTCTTTATTGCTTAACCAATGAAATCAACAGATTGATATATGACACTCCCACATCACCATTTGATATTTTTTTGCTTCTTTGGTGTTTTGACATTTCTTAAGGTCAATATTGCTGTAGTAACGAGTTATGTGTGCTATGATTTTTGCTGCGGGTCCTGAGCTGTGGGCATCGGGCAGCAGGTCCTGATAGCCACCAGCCCCAGGCAGGGCCCTGCCATGCAGCAGCGGGTTGGTCCTGGCTAGCCCGGTTTTGTGAGAAGGTGGCGGGTAGGAGGCACAGACACATCGTACAGAATAGAATTCGATATTCATTATGGAATGGGAAGGAAAAGAAAAAAAAGGGAGGTAAGAGAGAAGAGAGAGAGAGAAAGGGAAGAGAGAAAAGAAGACAGAGAGAGAGAAAGAAAGGGAGCGGGAAAGGGAACAGAGCAAGAAGCCCAGATGGCGAGAAAAGGAGGGGCTGCAGGGAGTGGGCGTGGCTTGTCTTTTAAAGTGATGAACAATCATAACAACTTGAATATGGGTTTTCTACTTGATTCTATTGGTTTATACATCTAGTTTTGTACCTGTACCAGATTGCAAGTTTTATTATTCTGTCTACATTTTAAGATTATGATAGAATTACATCATCATATGCTCTTTGTACTCTCTTCCATATTTATAGATTCTTTTGCAGGAATTATTCTTACTAACATATTTGTGTCTTTTTTCCTATGTTTTCCAAATAGATAAAGATGGCCTGCTCGGTCCGTAAAATGTTAATTATGTGTTTACAAGCTGACCATTTGGTATTGAACAACCAATTAATATACTCCTCCATGGAAAGATATCATCTCCCTGTCTTCATGTTCATTAGTTGCATGTGTGTGATATCTGTAGGGCTGAGGCCTCGTGATATTTCCCCAGTATCTATTTTGGCATCCATAGTGTTGTCTTCCTTGTTCTGCTACTGTTGAGGCAGTCATATAGATGACACGTTGTGGGGGTGGCTTCTGATACTGATAGGATATAGAATCTCAGACCAAACATCATGGTCCTCTAGATCCTTCTATCTTTATCCCTTTATACACCTCTCATACCTGAACCTTAGGTATGGGAATGTTTTACAAATACCGATTGGGACTAGACTCCCCATCTTTGCCTTCTGATTGATTGTGGTTTTTCTGTAATGGTTCAATGTATTGAAAACAGAAGAATTCTTTTTTCATAAGAGGTGAAGAATGTAATTTTCTGCAGGTATAAGCACATAATTTGTTTCTGTGTGTATATGTGTGTGTGCGTGTATATATTTTGTCGGTTTTGCTCTTTGGCTGCTGCTATTCTTAGGGGCTATACTGGTTTAAGAAAGTAGCAGTTATTTTACCATACATCACATCACTAGTCCTGAGTAGTTAGCTAGGTTTATCTTGCAAGATTATCACTTACACAATATTAATTCAATCATTCTATGATTATTAAATTCCTTTTCATTTTATAGGATTTCTTCTTAAACTTTCTCCTGACATTAGAAATTTAGGTTCTTCTTGTTGTTTATGCATAACCCGCGATTGTTTCTCTTTTCATGCTATTAAAAATGGAATTCTGTCTATGACATCTTTCTAAGGTGATTTTGCCGTTGGTATATAGGAAGGGTGTTGATTTTCGTAATCTGATTCTTTCCTTATAATGCTGCTGACTGTGTTGACTCTACTACATGTGTTCTGGTACAATTTAGACATGTGTTACCATGTCATCTGAAAATGGCGATGATATACATTCATCTTTTCATAAGTGTTTGATTATAATTTCCTTCACTTTCTGTATTGCTCACAGTAAGGCATCCAACACTTCATTGTAGAGGAATGGGGAAAATGGGCAGCTTGTCTTCATGAAGATTTCAGTGGGTTTCCTTGTTAGTTTTCTACATAAATGATGCTGTTGATAGTATATTTCTCAGATAGAGCTTTTAATATTTTGAAGTATATTTCTTCCTTCCTACCCTCTCTGGGAATGTTATCTTGAAAGGATGATGGATTTTATCAAAGGCTTTTTCTTCATCTATTGAATTAATCACATGCTTTGTTACCTTAAGTACATTATATGATTTATTATATTCATAAAATTCTCTGTTAAACCAAACCTGTACATACGTGCACAAATGTATGCACACATACATGAATGCATGCCTCTCTCCCTTTCTTCTTCTCTCTCTATCTCTCTCTCTTTCTGTGTATGTGTGTTCTTTGATGCAAATTAAGTTAATACTGGCTATATATAACATATTTGGAAGTGATTCCTTACATTTTACATTATTTGTATCCTTATGAATTAAAATTCAAACTGACATGGGCACTGGGATGCTTCAGTTAGGAAATGTGCTTCCCTCCAAAGTATGACTGGAGTTGAATTCTTTTTATATTTTATTTTAAAAATAATCTTATTTTATATTCTAATCACAGTTCAGTCTCCCTCTCATCCTTCCATTTTCCCCATCAACTCTTCAGAGTGGGTGAGGCCATCAACAAAGTCTGTCACTTCACTTGAGTCAGGACAGAGGCTCTCCCCCCTGTATCAAGGCTGAACAAGGTATCCCTTCATAAGGAATGGGATACAAGAGCCAGTTCATACACCAAGGATGCATACTGGCTCAACTGTTACTGGTCCCACAGACTGCTAAAGCCACACAACTGTCACCCACGTTCAGAGGCCCTCGTTTGTTTCATGCAGATTACCCAGCTCTCAGTCTCACTATCTCAGGTCATTTGTTTCTGTGAGTTTCCCCATCATGGTCTTGGCCCTTTATTTGTAATATCACTCCTCCAGGAGTTCAGCCCAGTGCTTAGCTGTGGATCTCAGCATCTGCTTTCCTCAGTTACTAGATGAAGGTTATATGGAGATAATTAAGGTAGCCATCAATCTTATTACATGGGAAGGACATTTTAGGTACCCTCTAAACTATTACTTAGATTCTTAGCTGGGCTCATCCTTCTGGATTTATTTTTTTTCTTTTTTTTTACATTTCTTACTTAGTTTTTATTCATAATCATAAACTTAACTCTGCAATCCAGCTAGAGTTAAAAAGGAATGAAGAAAATATGGAACCTAAAGAACTTCAATGAGAGCAGAGATTACAGGGTACTACGAGCAAATGGTGCTGTGGTGCTCTCCTGAGCTACAGAAGGAATGATCTGGTGGGTAAGAAGCCCGCAAGTCAAAAGAATTAGAGTTTTCCATAGTCGGAAATGGTGAACTTCTTTCTGGTCTTGCCATTCCTGGACCCAAAACGCTCCATGGCTTCCATAATATTTATGCCTTCTTTCACCTTCCCAAAGACCACATGTTTGCCATCCAGCCACTACGTCTTGGTGGTGCAGATAAAAAACTGGGAACCATTTGTGTTTGGTCCAGCATTTGCCATGGACAAGATGCCTGGACCTGTATGCTTCAGGATGAAGTTCTCATCCTCAAATTTTTCTCTGTAGATGGATCTGCCCCCAGTGCCATTATGGCATGTGAAGTCACCACCCTGGCACATGAATCCTGGAATAATCCTGTGAAAGGAAGAACCCTTATGTCCAAATTCTTTCTCTCCCATGCTCAGAGCACGAAAGTTTTCTGCTGTCTTTGGAACATTGTCTGCAAAGAGCTTGAAGGAGACGCTGCCCAAGGGCTCACCATTGGCCGCAATGTCGAAGAACATGGTGGGGTTAACCATGGCTGAGGCAAGCGGTGAGAGGGGACAGCAGCATCTGCAAAGCCATCCTTGTAGATTTCTGAAATAAAATGTTAAGAGAATTTGATTGCTATTCTTATTTGAAGGACTTGTGGTAAACTGACATGTCTTTTATAGGATCTTCCCCATTGATTTTGATATTAACTAAATCTGTTTTGCCTTACACCAACCAGAACCAAGTGCAGCCCTTTCCCTGCATCATTTCCATTATTTATTTTGCTCATTCTAACAGCAGTATGACAAAATTTCTAAATAGTTTTAATGCTATTTCCCTGGTGGCTGAGGATTTTGAACACATTTAAGTGTTTCTCAGACACTTGTGTTTTACTTTCTGAGAACATGCTTTTTAGTCCTATAATCCAGGTTTTGAAATGGAGTCATCTTTTACTTGATGTTCTTTTTGCTGAGGAGACAAAGAAATGAGGATCCCTGGCATTGTCCACTTGCAAACTGACACCTTTGGGAGATTCAGGCTATTATAGCAACACATAAGCAAGGCATTCTGACATTTGATTAAGGAAGATTATCTCTGTACCATGAGAGTACTACCAACTAAGATTGACATTTAAATCAACTCTAGCAGTCATTTTTTTTTTACAAGTGAAACAAAGATTTATTTGATTTATTTTTCCCTCATAAAAGGAAGTTTATAGCTATGTACCTACTGGTATTGATTTAGCTGTTAAGAGATACCACTGGGATGCAAGATTTTCTGTCTTCTGCTTCTGTAGTTGGCATATCAGTTTTTATCTTCCTCAAGGGCATTCATGACAGAAATCATAAGGACAGGATTGCTCCAGTTTAAAGCATTTTCTTTTAAAAAACATG
Organism: Microtus pennsylvanicus; assembly: GCF_037038515.1. Classification (NCBI taxonomy): domain Eukaryota; kingdom Metazoa; phylum Chordata; class Mammalia; order Rodentia; family Cricetidae; genus Microtus; species Microtus pennsylvanicus. Next base: position 109,339,761 of record NC_134601.1, read on the forward strand.
GAATTCCTAAGAAGTATAACCAGTCTTCTGCCTCCATCGTGATTGCTATTCCCATGGTTCAAGCTCAATCCTAGCTGCAAAGGAGTGAGACAATGAGTCTGAGAACCATACCATGTCATTTTGAACCATGCCATGGTTTCAGTTGGTAAGGAACAGCAGGATGAACACGCGTGTCATCCTGAACCATGCCATAGCTTCAGTTGGTAAGGAACAGCAGGATGAACACGTGTGTCATCCTGAACCATGCCATAGCTTCAGTTGGTGAATAATGGCAGGATGAACATGTGTGTCATCCTAAACCATGAATGGCTTCAACTGGTGAAGAACGGCAGGATGAATACATATTTAAATAGACACCTACACTGACCACACATGAATATGGTGGATTTTTAGTTCACCCATGCTGTTATTCACTGAGTTGCTTTAATGGAAGAAGATGGGAGAAAGGATTCAGAGAGAGCAATGTTCGCAATGGATACAAATAATCACCATGGCAGGTATGCTCTAGAAGATTCAGGATTGTTTAAAAGAAGGAAAATATTAACAATCCAGCACATGAGTGGATATATTTTCACCCAAATGGAGTCATTAACTAAAAAGTGTCAAACTGCTCTTTTTCCACAGCTGATCACAACCCTCACAGTATGTTTTATTTTCAGTACCTGCCATGGTGATTATTTGTATCCATAGAGATCATTGCTCTCTAGCAGTCTTGATTAAGTAATTACCATTCAGAATACACATAGAAAATACACTTGCTGATGAGAAGAACTTGGTAGTTGGAAAAGTTTATGAAACCAATCATGATTTAACTTCTATAGCTCAGGATGTAAGTTCAACTAATCGTCTCTGAGTTACCTCTCTGATTAGGCAAACTAGCTAGCTATGTTATCATGATGTGAATGGTGAGCTTTAGAACTTCCATGCCATTTAAAGGCTTAGCAGCTTAGAAAGCAACTTCTGATAGTAAAAGTAGTAGTCATATTCCTTTTACCTCTATATGAGGGGCCAGCACTGAACATGAATACATATTAGAAACACTAAATGGACACTTTTGGACTATAAGTTTATTTTCAATCTCTTCTCTCTCAACACACACACACACACACATACACATTTCAAATAAATATGTATACTCATGCAGAAGTTGGAGAAATTGAATGAAAAGATTGGGGGCATAAGAGCAGGAGCAATTATTTGGAGAATTTGAGTGAAATGATGTAAATATGCATTGAATATACAGAATTTTCACAAAATATTTATCAAGCATTTTTTCTGAAGTCACTTTTTTTACAAGATGCACATAGAAAGATTAAGTAACAGATTTTTTTCAACAAGAAACTATTTCATTTTACACTATTTAAGAATATCCTGATTCATTTGCTTACTGAAGTCATTTAACATAAGATAATCTCTTCAGATGGACTTTTAAAAACATACTTCATTCTATCTTTTAAATAATGTGTAACATGGAGGCAGAACCAACGAGTTTGTTATATGAAAACTTTCAGTGCCTTAGGACCGTGCAACCACAAATCACAATTTTCAGCTGAAAGAAAATATGAAACAAAACATACAATCTAATTCTGAAGTGTTTGTGCACATTGCTCTCCAGTAATTGCAAAATTTCCAATTATTACAATAAGCTTTAGTAGAACAGATACAATTTGTTACAACAGTGATTTTTTTAATTATCTTAGTGAGTATTTATGTGTTTTTTGAGAGGGATCACTTTCACAAGGTTTTTATTGCTTCTTGAAACACTTTATTTAATCATTCTAAAAGTAAGGAGAGTTTGTAAATCATAAGAAGGATGAGGGAAGAGAGATCAGAAATTTAGTATGTGGTATCCTGATTTCACAGGAGAGGGGAGAATCCATTTAAAAATAAATGTTGATTGATATGTGATGCTGTTGCAATGGTGAAGAGGATATGATTCATAATTCCATTCCTCCTGTCATCTCTGCTGACATGAAAGTAAAAATTAAAGCATGATTGAACAGACATAAAATATTTCATCCTTAAGAGTACATGAATGTAAAATCAATAATACAATATGGAGTATAAAGAATGGATTGTACACATACAATTCGTCTCCTAGAAATCACTAACACCTTGTATTTTGGATTCTATAGGAGCCCTTTTGATAGGAAATAATGACATTCTGTACCATACATGAAAATTTATATTGAGAGGTTTCAAGGAATATACTGAAAAGGTCAACATGCTTTTACCATATCTGTGACAAATAATATGCCACAGTCGTAACTAAAGTAAGATTTTTGAAATGACAAGGAAATTTCTCTTGATGGAATATTCCTCAATATAAAAATATCGCCATAGAACCTTCATCCAACAACAGATGGGCACAGAGACAATGACCCACATTGGAGCACTGGACTGAGCTCGCAAGATCCAGTTGAAGAGTGGAGGGAGTGAGAGTATGAGCAAGGAATTCAAGACCATGAGGGGATCATCCACTGAGACAATTTGCTCAAGCTAATGGTAGCTCACCAACTCCAACTGGACTGGGAGTGAACCAGCATGGGAACAACCAAGCCCCTTGAAAGGGAGAATGGCAGCTGGGGCAGACTGAGGAGCCACTGATAGTGACACTAGGATGTGTCTCTACTGCATGCACTGGCTTCATGGGATCCTATTCTCTTTGGATGTAAACCTTGTTCAACCTAGACATAGTAGGGAGGGCCTTGGACATGACACTGGGTGGGGTGCATGGCACTCTCTTATGGTTAGAGGGGTGGGGGAGAATTTGTGGAGGGAGGGGGAGAGGACTGCAAGGTGGGGAGGGAGTAGGAATTTGGATTGGTATATTTTTAAGTAATAAAAAAGGAAATAAACAAAAAAATATTAGCAATTCTGAATCAAATAAAACTTTCATATTGTTTTATAAATAAAAAAATATTCTATCCTTCATTTATATCACTGTAAGATTTTCTGCAATAAAAGACACATAATATCCAGGCTTGATTTTGCTTAATTTGGAGTTTATTTTTTCCTCATTCACATACTTATCTCTAAATTTTTATGTAATGAGCACAAATTCATTCAACTATCAAGGTGTTTAGGTATAGCTTCTGTTTCTATTTACCTACAGAAGGCACTTATTTCAGACAAGAATCTGTAAAGCAACATAAGTAGGGTAAGGAGTGACATAAATGTTCTCATAAGATAATGAAAGCAGTTCCCCAAAAATTATTGCTGGAAATACAACTGAAAGATAGCATCCAACTAAGATATAATCTGAATCAGGTATCTTACTGCATAGGTAGGTAGGTAGGTAGATAGATGATAGATAGATAGATAGATAGATAGATAGATAGATAGATAGATAGATAGATAGATAGATGATAGATAGATAGATAGATATAGGTAGATAAACTCAGTATGTCTATATACATACACATATTATGTATAAACATCAATATACATATATACACATACATATTTATAAATGATTTGGTGAACAAAGTATTCAAAGATGTTACCTGTAGCCAGAATATCTTGAATGTTTTCTGGTGGAATGTTCTTTTCCTTAGCAAATTTCTCAAGTTTTTCATATTGTTCAGGAGTCAGTCAAAGTTTGACCTTTTCCTACATTGCATGAATGCCAATGTCAGAGACATGTTCAGTATAATTCTGCAGAATTAACATTGCTTACTTAGTGTCCTTCCATCATTTGCAATAAAAAAAATGCCAACTGCTCCAATTTCCTCTACCCTGGGTTGGTCAATACAGAAAATAATAAATTTTCTCCAAGTCCCATGGACACATTTAATGAAGTTTATATGGTGGTATGACATCACTTTTCAGTGTTTCGTGATACAAGAAAAAATAAAAACTACTTTTCTAGAGAATTCACTCATCTCAATCCCAACCACTTTCAAAAACATAACACAAGAGAATCATGAAAGCCTATTAATGGAACCTTCACATTTCTCCCAAGTCTACACTCTAGAGTTCATGGTTTAATTTAGTACTTGATCAAATGACACTCAAAATGGTCTGATCTTTGGGAAAATAATATTTATTCTATTCTTTCTAGTGAGGAAACATGAACATAAAGTCTTCTAATACCATCCCGATCAGCCCAAGTCTTCAGTGATCATGCTATTCAAATTACAATATAATGTAAATTAGATCCACAAAACAATCAGATTGTTATTTAGTGGACAGGAGTATGGAAATACCATGATACTGTATTTGGAGGAAGAATCTGACTTAATCCTCATTTTCAGGGTGATACTTTTGTTTCCATTTTAGAGAAACCACTACCTTTCTTACCAACAACAAAAATCTAGTTTGTTTTCCGGCCAGCTCTATTGACATTCTTATCGGTAAAGACTATGTTCTCTCATCTTGCATGCACAGGTTTAAATATATTGTCTCTATCATGTATAATAATGGAAATAAAAACTCAGTGTCACTCATTTTTCTACTTTGTTTGATGTCACCTGTTGACTAAACATTAATATTGATTTCAACTCTAACAATAATCTCTGATTCACTATCATATGACACACATGGACAAAGATATTTCTATAGGCATTCATTTTACATATCCCAACATAATACAGTGACCATATTCTCTACTCTTTAAACCTGATAGTGACTCCTAAGGACAGACACCTTCATTTTTCTCTGAATTCCTTGGGTCAAGACCTGTGGGGTTACTCTTTTGGGTATGCGTTTCCCTTATAACCAGATCCAAAAGGTCACTTGTCAATTACTTGAAAGTGTAAAACTTTCATGTCAAGCCTGGTGGTGGTGGTGCATGCCTTTAATCCCAGGACTCAGGATACAGAGGCACACAGATATCTGTGAGTTCAAGGCCAGCCTGGTCTAAAAGAACTCCTTCCAGGACAGGCTCCAAAGCGGCAGAGGAATCTGGTCTCAATAAATAAATAAATAAATAAATAAATAAATAAATAGTGTCATACCATGGTAATATTTAGAAATACGCACAAAATTTCATTTAGTGAGATTATTGATGGAAAATATATAGGAATGAGCATTTAAAATTTTCCAGAATTCATATTATGGGTGTATGTCTATCTCTGTGTGTGTGAGTGTTTCTATGTGTGTATACCTCTGTGTGAGTGTATGGGTGTGTTTGTACATGTTTGTGTGTATGTGTGTGTTTATTTTGTAGGGATAAGTCCCGCCCCTTAGGGGGCGTGTTCGCCTTGGGCTAATGTCTACCTATAAATTTGGCAAGCGTGCTCCGAGCTGTCTCTTCTACTTTCCTGGTCTCCGTGGGAATGGTGGTTCTGTAAGTCTATTTCTACATTAAAACTATATGTATTTTTAAAATTGTCTGCATTCGTTTACGCCGCTACATTTTGGCGTCCAATGTCGGGCTATTTGGCCCCCGACTCAAGCGGGTAGCCCGCTAGCTAACACAGTGGGTGCTGTTTTTCAGTTCGTGACTCCGGCCCCAGTGCCAAGTCCGAGACATACTCGGCCACACAGGCCCATTCTGCCTGCCTTGGCTAAGTTTTGCAGTGGAGCCCCACTGCCTGAATTAGCAGAAGCTCAAGTACCTGCGGTTTTGCAACAAAAGCTGCCACAGGGGCAGATTTGGTCTGATACAAAGTGACTTGGCCGGGCAGTGGTGGCGCACGGTTTTGATAACAGCACTTGGGAGGCAAGGGCAGGCAGATCTCTGTGAGTTTGAGGCCTGCCAGGCCGTGGTAGTACACACCTTTAATCCCAGCACTTGGGAGGCAGAGACAGGCGGATTTCTGTGAGTTCGAGGTCAGCCTGGTCTACAAGAGCTAGTTCTAGGACAGACTCCAAAAACACAGGGACCAACAACTGGCAGGAACCTATCATTGCAGGTAAAATATTTTTCTTTTATAAATAAAATGTCTGAACACATTACTGTTCAAGAATTTAACAGTTTTTTTAATTGTACCATGTGGAAGATTTTACAAGAGTTGTCTATCACCCCACATCTATGGATCCGTCTGGGATTCGTAGTTTTCATTGGCACCAAATGGTTTGATAATAGAAATATGATAAAGTCTTTACGAGACGAATCCAGGATTCTTAAGGCAGAGATTGAACGCTTAAAAACAATTGAGAATGATAACAATCTTCTCAAGAATCAGTTTGGAGTTCTCCAGACTGATAACAATCTTCTCAAGAATCAGTTTGAGGCTCTCCAGGCTGATGTTAAGGAGAAATTCATTACTATGGAAGAGGGAACAGCTGATCTGGATCGTAAGGTTCAGTCCCTCTCTGTAGGAACTGAAACATTAGTGGCTGATATTAAGGAGAAATTCATTACTATGGAAGAGGGAACAGCTGATTTGGACAATAAGATTCAGTCCCTTTCTGTAGGAAATGAAACATTAACTGAGAGAATCAAAACTGCTGAATGTGACAATCGGATTTTGTCTAAAGCTTAAGACAGATTGATGGAAAGATTGTCAATACAAGAAGGCACGGTTTATGCCATAAAAATTATGTCCAAAGATGATATGTTATCTCTAACGGACAAACTTCATACTTTAGAATCCTCAATGAAGGCTTTGGAACATAATTCTGGACAGGAGATTCAGACATTGCAGAAGGCAATAGTGAATAGAATTGAAAAGATTGAGGAATTTCTAAATTCTGATGAAGAGCAAGGGTAGAAGGGCAAATTTTAACTACATCTGTGGGTAAATCTCTCAGGGACAATTTTCACAAAGCTCTACCTACAGCTCTACCTGCCTTTCCAGTAATAACAACAGAGAAGGTGGTTGGTTCCAGAAACCCTAGGGTCATCAAGGAGGATACATGGGAGCCTGTCCGTATGAATGACCTCAAGGAAATTAAACAGGCTGTCATGACTTTTGGGATGCAAGCCTCTTTTGTTAAAGAGATGCTAAGATCTTGGCCCACGACAAGCAGAGCAACCCCCTCAGACTGGCTCCAGCTGAGCTCTGCAGTGCTTGAGAATGGACCGCAATTGAAATGGCAATGCTTATTCAGGCAAGAGGCTAGACTCTTAGAACAGCAGGAAAAAGCAAAGGGAATTGACATTTCCCTAGATAAAATTCTAGGTGAAGGGCTCTTTTCTGACCCTCAGGAACAAGCTAATTTGGATGAAAACACACTCTCCATGTGTACTACAGCAGCCTTAAGGGCTTGGGACAGGGTACAAGACCCAGGACAGAGAATGGAATCATTTGTCAGAGTTAAACAGGGTCAGAGAGAACCCTTTAGTGACTTTTTACAAAGATTAACTAAGGCTATACAAATAGGGATATCTGACCCAGAAGCAAGACGTATAAGGATTGAGTCTTTGGCTTATGAAAATGCAAATGTGGAATGCAAAAGGATTTTGGGGCCTTTAAAGCTCAGATCAGCGCCTTTGGAAGAATGGGTCTTGCATACACTCAATGTTGATACATTTGATTATGGCACTGAAGCATGGGTAGAAGAAGCAATTCCCAATGGTAAAAGGAGACACCAGAATACCAAATGTTTTAATTGTGGCAAAATGGGTCATATGAAAAGGAATTGAAGACAACGGATTTTCAGAAATAATAATAATAATAATAATGCATCTTTCAGAAATAATAATAATAATGCATCTTCTAGAAATAATAGAAATAGGAGGACTCAGCCTTCAAGTTTATGTAGAAGATTTGGAAAAGGCAGACATTGGACGAATGAATGCAGGTCTACAAGAGATAGACAAGGCAACCTGATACAGTCGGGAAACGTGAGAGGGGGGGCCTCACAGGCCCCCATGGCAAACATGGTTCAGTCATATCCAGTTTCTGCAGAGAACGTGCCTCATCAGGACAATTAGGAAGCCCCATGCCTACTGTTACAAGCAATAATGATCAGAAAGATAAGTTACGTGTGTTTTGGCAAACTTCTATAAATGATCAAAGACCTAAACTGAGAGTGTGTGTAAATGGCATTTTTATTACTGGCCTGCTGGACACAGGTGCTGATGTAAGTATCATTACCCCAGAATCTTGGCATCCGTATTGGCCTCTTCAGAATGTAAATGTTTAGCTCCTGGGAATTGGAACCCTATCTCGAGTAAGGCAGAGCACGAGATGGGTTGAATGTATAGGGCCAGAGGGACAAATAGGAAAATTAAAGCCATATGTAGCCAATATCGCAATGAATTTATGGGGTCGTGACCTATTACAACAATGGAATACCGAAATTAACATTCCTGCTACTTCTAGAGCCTATATTTCTGATAATAATATTAAAAGATATTACAAATGGAGAAAACAGGCCATTCAGGCTGTACAAGAACAAGCAATTGATGTCCCTTCAGAGATACCAACAGCCTTGCCTCTAAAATGGTTGACTGAGAATCCAATATGGACAAAGCAATGGCCTTTAGCTGAGGAAAAGTTACAGGCTTTAGAACAGCTGGCACAAGAACAATTAGATGCTGGACATATAGAAGAATCTACCAGTCCTTGGAATTCTCCTGTATTTGTGGTTAAGAAAAAATCAGGTAAATGGAGAATGGTGACAGATCTCAGGGCCATCAACAAAGTTATTCAACCTATGGGCCCTCTGCAATCTGGAATTCCTTTGCCCTCTTTATTACCAAAAGGATGGCCTCTCATAGTTATTGATTTAAAGGATTGTTTTTTCACTATACCTTTGCAAAAAGAAGATAGAGAAAAATTTGCCTTCACAGTGCCTACTTATAACAATTCTCAACCTTCGAGGAGGTACCACTAGACCGTTCTCCCACAGGGTATGTTAAATAGCCCCTCTCTGTGCCAATATTTTGTGAACCAACCATTGCAAATAATACGCAAGAAATTTCCCAAATCTATAGCATACCATTACATGGACGGCATCTTGTTATCCGATTCAAACATGGATACCTTGAACAGACTGTTTGAAGAAATAAAGATACTTTTACCTAAATGGGGATTGCAAATCGCTCCTGAAAAGATTCAGAAGGGAGATTCTGTTAATTATTTAGGTTATAAGATAGGTTTGCAAAAAATTAAGACACAAAAAGCACAAATTAGGAGAGATCGCCTACGGACTCTTAATGACTTTCAAAGACTGTTAGGAGACATTTCCAGTCTACGACCAGCTATTGGAATAACACCTGATCTAATAATTCATTTGAACAAAACCTTGGATGGTGATAAAGATTTAAACAGTCCCAGAGAATTAACAGCTGAAGCAGAAAAGGAACTGACAATGGTTGAGGAAAAATTACAACAGGCACATGTGGACAGGGTGAATCCAGAGCTCAGTTGTATTCTTGTCATACTACCATCAAAAATTTCTCCTACAGGAATTTTAATGCAGAGAGATGATATTATTTTGGAATGGATCTTTTTACCACATAAACCAAGTAAGAAACTGAAAACTTATGTGGAAAAAGTCTCTGAGTTAATTATAAAAGGCAAGCTGAGACTTCGTCAACTAGCAGGCATAGACCCAGCAGAAGTTATAGTGCCTTTCACTGCTGATGAACTAAAGAAATTATGGGAAGATAATGAACCATGGCAAAGAACTTGTGCTAATTTTTTGGGAGACATTAATAACAACTATCCAAATAGCAAGCAGCTTAACTTCATAAAGAGAACTTCTTGGATTATTCCTCGAATCGTCCATGATGCTCCAATAACTGGAGCCCGTACATTCTATACTGATGCCAATAAATCAGGGAAGGCAGGTTACAAATCAGAAGACTTGGATAAGGTGGAACAAAGTCCGTATAATTCTGTCCAGAAGGCAGAATTATATGCCATTCTTATGGTGCTAAGGGATTTTAAAGAACCTATTAATATAGTTACAGATTCACAATATGCAGAAAGAGTTATTTTACATATTGAAACTGCTGAATTTATACCTGATGATACTGAACTAACCTCATTGTTTCTCCAGGTTCAAGATTTGATCAGGAACAGGCTTTGCCCTATGTACATAACACACATCCGATCCCATACGGGTCTGCCAGGTCCTCTAGCACAAGGTAATGCAGAAATTGATCAATTACTGATTGGTAGTGTGCTACAAGCCTCTGAATTTCATAAAAAACATCATGTTAATAGCAAAGGTTTGAAGAAAGAGTTTTCAATTACATGGCAACAAGCTAAGGAGATTGTAAAGAAATGCCCTACTTGCTCTTTCTATAACCAAACGCCACTGCCTGCAGGGGCTAATCCAAAGGGCACCCAAAGGAATGAAATCTGGCAGATGGATGTGTTCCACTTTGCAGAATTTGGCAAATTAAAATATGTTCATCACACCATTGACACTTATTCAGGCTTTCAGTGGGCAACTGCTTTAAGTTCAGAAAAAGCTGATTCAGTAATCACTCATTTATTAGAAGTCATGGCTATCATGGGTATACCTACACAAATAAAAACGGACAATGGTCCTGCTTATGTTTCTAGGAAAATGAAACGGTTTTTTGATTATTACAATATCAAGCATGTTACAGGTATACCATACAATCCTACAGGTCAAGCAGTCATAGAAAGATCAAATCGAACTATAAAGGATATGTTGAACAAACAGAAAGGGGTGGAAAACACCCCCAGAAATAGGCTACATAATGCTTTGTTAACCTTGATTTTTCTCAACGCTAATGAGAAGGGAACAACGGCTGCAGAAAGACATTGGATAATGGAAAAGTCTACTGAACTAAATCAACCAGTTTATTTCAAGGATGTGCTGACCTCACAATGGAAGCCAGGATATGTGCTACGTTGGGGAAGGGGTTTTGCTCTTATCTCCACAGGTGAGGAAAAATTGTGGATACCATCAAAATTAATAAAGGTTCGGTTTGAAGAAGAGAAGCCACTTGGAAAAGATAAATAACAATTCTTTCATAAGGATGGCGAACATACTGATGGTAAGAAATACAGATAGGTTGGAGGCAGGGTTCTTTTCTTATCTCCACAGGAAAATACTCATCTTCAAAGAAATTGAGGGACCCTGAATATTTAATTACTGATGGATGGACACATTTTGTAAGTATTAATTTTTATTTATATGTCTTATTAAACATTTCTTTATAAATATATAGAGCTGGTTTTGAAGTTGGACTCTGGCTCAGTCCCTCTCCAATTCCAAGCCTGTTAGTAAGAGAAAAACCCACAGTCTCTGGAGTTTCTGTCTCATGTCAAGAGCCATGATATGGGGCAGAAAGAAATATGAGTTTAGAAAACATCTTTGCTTTTCTTCATATCTATCATACTTTTCATTGAATATATCTATCATGCCTTTTATTGAATATATATATGTATGTATATGTATATATATATATATATATGTCTATATGATTAATGTTTAAGTTTTTCACAATGAACAATAAGTTTTTCCCGAAGTGACATTTGAAGTTTCCAGGAAGAAGATGGGGCCCCACAACAACAACTCTACCTGGTTGATATGATGTCATGATACTGATAGCACTACTACAAGACCTGTTTTGGATACCAGCTGCACAAGACGATCCCAACTTGGTTAGCTGAAATGGTGCACATCTTGTACAACATTCTGGCCAGACCGCCACAAAATACTCAGAGACTATTTGCAATTTTAAAAGACATTGATCTTGAAATTTAACCATCATTTTACTTTCACAGGATCCCCCAGAAAGAACGTCGACAGCTGGAAGTAATTCTAGAGGACGACGTCCCCTCTCCCAGTAAAGTTTACCCCTGGGTTTAGGGACATCATTTAGGGGTTGGGAGGTTGGGGGAGGAATTTTATAAGCTCAGGGATCATTTTGAGAAAAAAAGAGGGAATGATGGGATAATAGATTTATAATTGTGAGTTACTGCTTTTAGACAAATATATTGGTATCAATTCTTGTATATTGAAACAAAGTTAAATTATATTGACTATTCTATGCATGCATGTTTCTATGTCTGTTTAAAACATTTTTATGTATTGACATATATTGTATTAATATATATATTGTATATATTTACCATATTGCAATGTACATTTCTACCTCTGATTAAGATACTTATATAATGTTTGTGTATTGATATATATTTACCATATTGCAATGTATATTTGTACAGTGTTTATATTTGGAGGTCATTATCCTCATTTGTTACACAGTTGTTTATTGTCTTAGTCTTTAAGTTAGATAGATATTGAGAATTATATAGATAAATAGTCATCTAAGTTTGTCATTTATAATTAGACTAGTCAGGTTCCTTAGATATATAGAGATTATACTCAGTATAGATAGATAATCTTCAACCTCTTCAAAGAGCTGTAGAAAATGGCCTTTAATCTAACTAAGAGTTTCGTGATAGTGAGACACAATTGCTCCTGGCAACACTGCTCTATTCCCGAGAGAATGTTGAGCACCAAAGACACTCCACCTGGAGCCTTTCTATTTGGCAGAACTGGCCTTTGGGCAAAGAAATGCCCATACCTCAACCACTGACACAGATACAGAGTGTGCATCAATGGATAAAACAGGACTGTCCTATCCTGCCAAGACAGGGTAAGATAGTTTTGAAAAGTTCCTTTCCTTTAATAATGGTATGTCAGTTATGTTAGCCCTTAGCCAAAATTGGTTGACTCAACATTGCAAACGAGACTTTGGGTGATTGCCCAGGTAGTCAGTTGTCTCTGTCAATTGTTGCACATTTTGGATATATCTCGTTTGTTGAGTAGTGTTTATTCCCTTCTCAGATCTTTGACGGAGTTGAAGATTATATAATTGTAGTTACTCTTTACATTATTTTTATCTCCTTGAGATAGAATGTTTAGCAAAGCTTTTGTTCTCAATATTGTTTGTTATATTTATTATTTGTTGTTATTGTATGTAGTTGTATTTGGTTTAGTTCTGTCTTATTTAGACAAAAAGGGGAGATGTAGGGATAAGTCCCGCCCCTTAGGGGGCGTGTTCGCCTCGGGCTAATGTCTGCCTATAAATTTGGCGAGCGTGCTCCGAGCTGTCTCTTCTACTTTCCTGATCTCCGCGGGAACGGTGGTTCTCTAAGTCTATTTCCTGTTCTTGAGGAGTTCTGTAGCGGCGTAAACGAATACAGACAGTTTGTAAAAATATATATAGTTTTAATGTAGAAATAGACTTACAGACCCACCGTTCCCGCGGAGATCAGGAAAGTAGAAGAGACAGCTCGGAGCACGCTCGCCAAATTTATAGGCAGACATTAGCCCGAGGCGAACACGCCCCCTAAGGGGCGGGACTTATCCCTACATCTCCCCTTTTTGTCTAAATAAGACAGAACTAAACCAAATACAACTACATACAATAACAACAAATAATAAATATAACAAACAATATTGAGAACAAAAGCTTTGCTAAACATTCTATCTCAAGGAGATAAAAATAATGTAAAGAGTAACTACAATTATATAATCTTCAACTCCGTCAAAGATCTGAGAAGGGAATAAACACTACTCAACAAACGAGATATATCCAAAATGTGCAACAATTGACAGAGACAACTGACTACCTGGGCAATCACCCAAAGTCTCGTTTGCAATGTTGAGTCAACCAATTTTGGCTAAGGGCTAACATAACTGACATACCATTATTAAAGGAAAGGAACTTTTCAAAACTATCTTACCCTGTCTTGGCAGGATAGGACAGTCCTGTTTTATCCATTGATGCACACTCTGTATCTGTGTCAGTGGTTGAGGTATGGGCATTTCTTTGCCCAAAGGCCAGTTCTGCCAAATAGAAAGGCTCCAGGTGGAGTGTCTTTGGTGCTCAACATTCTCTCGGGAATAGAGCAGTGTTGCCAGGAGCAATTGTGTCTCACTATCACGAAACTCTTAGTTAGATTAAAGGCCATTTTCTACAGCTCTTTGAAGAGGTTGAAGATTATCTATCTATACTGAGTATAATCTCTATATATCTAAGGAACCTGACTAGTCTAATTATAAATGACAAACTTAGATGACTATTTATCTATATAATTCTCAATATCTATCTAACTTAAAGACTAAGACAATAAACAACTGTGTAACAAATGAGGATAATGACCTCCAAATATAAACACTGTACAAATATACATTGCAATATGGTAAATATATATCAATACACAAACATTATATAAGTATCTTAATCAGAGGTAGAAATGTACATTGCAATATGGTAAATATATACAATATATATATTAATACAATATATGTCAATACATAAAAATGTTTTAAACAGACATAGAAACATGCATGCATAGAATAGTCAATATAATTTAACTTTGTTTCAATATACAAGAATTGATACCAATATATTTGTCTAAAAGCAGTAACTCACAATTATAAATCTATTATCCCATCATTCCCTCTTTTTTTCTCAAAATGATCCCTGAGCTTATAAAATTCCTCCCCCAACCTCCCAACCCCTAAATGATGTCCCTAAACCCAGGGGTAAACTTTACTGGGAGAGGGGACGTCGTCCTCTAGAATTACTTCCAGCTGTCGACGTTCTTTCTGGGGGATCCTGTGAAAGTAAAATGATGGTTAAATTTCAAGATCAATGTCTTTTAAAATTGCAAATAGTCTCTGAGTATTTTGTGGCGGTCTGGCCAGAATGTTGTACAAGATGTGCACCATTTCAGCTAACCAAGTTGGGATCGTCTTGTGCAGCTGGTATCCAAAACAGGTCTTGTAGTAGTGCTATCAGTATCATGACATCATATCAACCAGGTAGAGTTGTTGTTGTGGGGCCCCATCTTCTTCCTGGAAACTTCAAATGTCACTTCAGGAAAAACTTATTGTTCATTGTGAAAAACTTAAACATTAATCATATAGACATATATATATATATACATATACATACATATATATATTCAATAAAAGGCATGATAGATATATTCAATGAAAAGTATGATAGATATGAAGAAAAGCAAAGATGTTTTCTAAACTCATATTTCTTTCTGCCCCATATCATGGCTCTTGACATGAGACAGAAACTCCAGAGACTGTGGGTTTTTCTCTTACTAACAGGCTTGGAATTGGAGAGGGACTGAGCCAGAGTCCAACTTCAAAACCAGCTCTATATATTTATAAAGAAATGTTTAATAAGACATATAAATAAAAATTAATACTTACAAAATGTGTCCATCCATCAGTAATTAAATATTCAGGGTCCCTCAATTTCTTTGAAGATGAGTATTTTCCTGTGGAGATAAGAAAAGAACCCTGCCTCCAACCTATCTGTATTTCTTACCATCAGTATGTTCGCCATCCTTATGAAAGAATCGTTATTTATCTTTTCCAAGTGGCTTCTCTTCTTCAAACCGAACCTTTATTAATTTTGATGGTATCCACAATTTTTCCTCACCTGTGGAGATAAGAGCAAAACCCCTTCCCCAACGTAGCACATATCCTGGCTTCCATTGTGAGGTCAGCACATCCTTGAAATAAACTGGTTGATTTAGTTCAGTAGACTTTTCCATTATCCAATGTCTTTCTGCAGCCGTTGTTCCCTTCTCATTAGCGTTGAGAAAAATCAAGGTTAACAAAGCATTATGTAGCCTATTTCTGGGGGTGTTTTCCACCCCTTTCTGTTTGTTCAACATATCCTTTATAGTTCGATTTGATCTTTCTATGACTGCTTGACCTGTAGGATTGTATGGTATACCTGTAACATGCTTGATATTGTAATAATCAAAAAACCGTTTCATTTTCCTAGAAACATAAGCAGGACCATTGTCCGTTTTTATTTGTGTAGGTATACCCATGATAGCCATGACTTCTAATAAATGAGTGATTACTGAATCAGCTTTTTCTGAACTTAAAGCAGTTGCCCACTGAAAGCCTGAATAAGTGTCAATGGTGTGATGAACATATTTTAATTTGCCAAATTCTGCAAAGTGGAACACATCCATCTGCCAGATTTCATTCCTTTGGGTGCCCTTTGAATTAGCCCCTGCAGGCAGTGGCGTTTGGTTATAGAAAGAGCAAGTAGGGCATTTCTTTACAATCTCCTTAGCTTGTTGCCATGTAATTGAAAACTCTTTCTTCAAACCTTTGCTATTAACATGATGTTTTTTATGAAATTCAGAGGCTTGTAGCACACTACCAATCAGTAATTGATCAATTTCTGCATTACCTTGTGCTAGAGGACCTGGCAGACCCGTATGGGATCGGATGTGTGTTATGTACATAGGGCAAAGCCTGTTCCTGATCAAATCTTGAACCTGGAGAAACAATGAGGTTAGTTCAGTATCATCAGGTATAAATTCAGCAGTTTCAATATGTAAAATAACTCTTTCTGCATATTGTGAATCTGTAACTATATTAATAGGTTCTTTAAAATCCCTTAGCACCATAAGAATGGCATATAATTCTGCCTTCTGGACAGAATTATACGGACTTTGTTCCACCTTATCCAAGTCTTCTGATTTGTAACCTGCCTTCCCTGATTTATTGGCATCAGTATAGAATGTACGGGCTCCAGTTATTGGAGCATCATGGACGATTCGAGGAATAATCCAAGAAGTTCTCTTTATGAAGTTAAGCTGCTTGCTATTTGGATAGTTGTTATTAATGTCTCCCAAAAAATTAGCACAAGTTCTTTGCCATGGTTCATTATCTTCCCATAATTTCTTTAGTTCATCAGCAGTGAAAGGCACTATAACTTCTGCTGGGTCTATGCCTGCTAGTTGACGAAGTCTCAGCTTGCCTTTTATAATTAACTCAGAGACTTTTTCCACATAAGTTTTCAGTTTCTTACTTGGTTTATGTGGTAAAAAGATCCATTCCAAAATAATATCATCTCTCTGCATTAAAATTCCTGTAGGAGAAATTTTTGATGGTAGTATGACAAGAATACAACTGAGCTCTGGATTCACCCTGTCCACATGTGCCTGTTGTAATTTTTCCTCAACCATTGTCAGTTCCTTTTCTGCTTCAGCTGTTAATTCTCTGGGACTGTTTAAATCTTTATCACCATCCAAGGTTTTGTTCAAATGAATTATTAGATCAGGTGTTATTCCAATAGCTGGTCGTAGACTGGAAATGTCTCCTAACAGTCTTTGAAAGTCATTAAGAGTCCGTAGGCGATCTCTCCTAATTTGTGCTTTTTGTGTCTTAATTTTTTGCAAACCTATCTTATAACCTAAATAATTAACAGAATCTCCCTTCTGAATCTTTTCAGGAGCGATTTGCAATCCCCATTTAGGTAAAAGTATCTTTATTTCTTCAAACAGTCTGTTCAAGGTATCCATGTTTGAATCAGATAACAAGATGCCGTCCATGTAATGGTATGCTATAGATTTGGGAAATTTCTTGCGTATTATTTGCAATGGTTGGTTCACAAAATATTGGCACAGGGAGGGGCTATTTAACATACCCTGTGGGAGAACGGTCTAGTGGTACCTCCTCGAAGGTTGAGAATTGTTATAAGTAGGCACTGTGAAGGCAAATTTTTCTCTATCTTCTTTTTGCAAAGGTATAGTGAAAAAACAATCCTTTAAATCAATAACTATGAGAGGCCATCCTTTTGGTAATAAAGAGGGCAAAGGAATTCCAGATTGCAGAGGGCCCATAGGTTGAATAACTTTGTTGATGGCCCTGAGATCTGTCACCATTCTCCATTTACCTGATTTTTTCTTAACCACAAATACAGGAGAATTCCAAGGACTGGTAGATTCTTCTATATGTCCAGCATCTAATTGTTCTTGTGCCAGCTGTTCTAAAGCCTGTAACTTTTCCTCAGCTAAAGGCCATTGCTTTGTCCATATTGGATTCTCAGTCAACCATTTTAGAGGCAAGGCTGTTGGTATCTCTGAAGGGACATCAATTGCTTGTTCTTGTACAGCCTGAATGGCCTGTTTTCTCCATTTGTAATATCTTTTAATATTATTATCAGAAATATAGGCTCTAGAAGTAGCAGGAATGTTAATTTCGGTATTCCATTGTTGTAATAGGTCACGACCCCATAAATTCATTGCGATATTGGCTACATATGGCTTTAATTTTCCTATTTGTCCCTCTGGCCCTATACATTCAACCCATCTCGTGCTCTGCCTTACTCGAGATAGGGTTCCAATTCCCAGGAGCTAAACATTTACATTCTGAAGAGGCCAATACGGATGCCAAGATTCTGGGGTAATGATACTTACATCAGCACCTGTGTCCAGCAGGCCAGTAATAAAAATGCCATTTACACACACTCTCAGTTTAGGTCTTTGATCATTTATAGAAGTTTGCCAAAACACACGTAACTTATCTTTCTGATCATTATTGCTTGTAACAGTAGGCATGGGGCTTCCTAATTGTCCTGATGAGGCACGTTCTCTGCAGAAACTGGATATGACTGAACCATGTTTGCCATGGGGGCCTGTGAGGCCCCCCCTCTCACGTTTCCCGACTGTATCAGGTTGCCTTGTCTATCTCTTGTAGACCTGCATTCATTCGTCCAATGTCTGCCTTTTCCAAATCTTCTACATAAACTTGAAGGCTGAGTCCTCCTATTTCTATTATTTCTAGAAGATGCATTATTATTATTATTTCTGAAAGATGCATTATTATTATTATTATTATTTCTGAAAATCCGTTGTCTTCAATTCCTTTTCATATGACCCATTTTGCCACAATTAAAACATTTGGTATTCTGGTGTCTCCTTTTACCATTGGGAATTGCTTCTTCTACCCATGCTTCAGTGCCATAATCAAATGTATCAACATTGAGTGTATGCAAGACCCATTCTTCCAAAGGCGCTGATCTGAGCTTTAAAGGCCCCAAAATCCTTTTGCATTCCACATTTGCATTTTCATAAGCCAAAGACTCAATCCTTATACGTCTTGCTTCTGGGTCAGATATCCCTATTTGTATAGCCTTAGTTAATCTTTGTAAAAAGTCACTAAAGGGTTCTCTCTGACCCTGTTTAACTCTGACAAATGATTCCATTCTCTGTCCTGGGTCTTGTACCCTGTCCCAAGCCCTTAAGGCTGCTGTAGTACACATGGAGAGTGTGTTTTCATCCAAATTAGCTTGTTCCTGAGGGTCAGAAAAGAGCCCTTCACCTAGAATTTTATCTAGGGAAATGTCAATTCCCTTTGCTTTTTCCTGCTGTTCTAAGAGTCTAGCCTCTTGCCTGAATAAGCATTGCCATTTCAATTGCGGTCCATTCTCAAGCACTGCAGAGCTCAGCTGGAGCCAGTCTGAGGGGGTTGCTCTGCTTGTCGTGGGCCAAGATCTTAGCATCTCTTTAACAAAAGAGGCTTGCATCCCAAAAGTCATGACAGCCTGTTTAATTTCCTTGAGGTCATTCATACGGACAGGCTCCCATGTATCCTCCTTGATGACCCTAGGGTTTCTGGAACCAACCACCTTCTCTGTTGTTATTACTGGAAAGGCAGGTAGAGCTGTAGGTAGAGCTTTGTGAAAATTGTCCCTGAGAGATTTACCCACAGATGTAGTTAAAATTTGCCCTTCTACCCTTGCTCTTCATCAGAATTTAGAAATTCCTCAATCTTTTCAATTCTATTCACTATTGCCTTCTGCAATGTCTGAATCTCCTGTCCAGAATTATGTTCCAAAGCCTTCATTGAGGATTCTAAAGTATGAAGTTTGTCCGTTAGAGATAACATATCATCTTTGGACATAATTTTTATGGCATAAACCGTGCCTTCTTGTATTGACAATCTTTCCATCAATCTGTCTTAAGCTTTAGACAAAATCCGATTGTCACATTCAGCAGTTTTGATTCTCTCAGTTAATGTTTCATTTCCTACAGAAAGGGACTGAATCTTATTGTCCAAATCAGCTGTTCCCTCTTCCATAGTAATGAATTTCTCCTTAATATCAGCCACTAATGTTTCAGTTCCTACAGAGAGGGACTGAACCTCACGATCCAGATCAGCTGTTCCCTCTTCCATAGTAATGAATTTCTCCTTAACATCAGTCTGGAGAGCCTCAAACTGATTCTTGAGAAGATTGTTATCAGCCTGGAGAACTTCAAACCGATTCTCGAGAAGATTGTTATCAGTCTGGAGAACTTCAAACTGATTCTTGATAAGATTGTTATCATTCTCAATTGTTTTTAAGTGTTCTATCTCTGCCTTAAGAATCCTGGATTCATCTCGTAAAGACTTTATCATATTTCTATTATCAAACCATTTGGTGCCAGTGAAAACTACGAATCCCAGAAGGATCCATAGGGGTGGCGTGATAGACACCTCCTGTAAAATCTCCCACATGGTACAATTAAAAAAACTGTTAAATTCTTGAACAGTAATGTGTTCAGGCATTTATTTATAAAAGAAAAAATTTTTTACCTGCAATGATCGGTTCCTGCCAGTTGTTGGTTTGTTGGTCTCTGTGTTTTTGGAGCCTGTCCTAGAACTAGCTCTTGTAGATCAGGCTGGCCTTGAACTCACAGAGATCCGCCTGTCTCTGCCTCCCAAGTGCTGGGATTAAAGGCGTGCACTACCATGGCCTGGCAGGTCTCAAACTCACAGAGATCTGTCTGCCTCTGCTTCCCAAGTGCTGGGATTAAAGGCGTGTGCTACCACTGCCTGGCAGGCCTCAAACTCACAGAGATCCGCCTGCCCTTGCCTCCCAAGTGCTGGTATCAAAAGCGTGCTCCACCACTGCCCTGCCAAGTCACTTTGTGTCAGACCAAATCTGCCGCTGTGGCAGCTTTTGTTGCAAAACCGTAGGTACTTGAGCTTCCGCTAATTCAGGCAGTGGGGTTCCGCTGTAAAACTTAGCCAAGGCAGGCAGAATGGGCCTGTGTGGCCGAGTATGTCTCGGACTCGGCACTGGGGCCGGAGTCACGAACTGAAAAACAGTACCCAGGAGGGTGCTGTGTTAGCTAGCGGGCTACCCGCTTGAGTCAGGGGCAAAATAGCCCGACGTTGGACGCCAAAATGTAGCGGCGTAAACGAATACAGACAGTTTGTAAAAATATATATAGTTTTAATGTAGAAATAGACTTACAGAACCACCGTTCCCGCAGAGACCAGGAAAGTAGAAGCGCCAGCTCAGAGCACGCTCGCCAAATTTATAGGCAGACATTAGCCCGAGGCGAACACGCCCCTTAAGGCGCGGGACTTATCCCTACAGAGTTCTCTGCCTAGAGACTGGCCCAGTGGAGGTTGCTGACAATATGCAGAATGAGTTGTATTGCATATTGAAACCACTGAATTTATACAAGATGATACAGATTTGACTTCATTATCCATTCAGGTTCAAGTTATAATCAGGAATAGGATTTATCCCATTCACATAACACAATCTAATCCCATATGGATCTGCTCTGTCTTCTAGCACAAGGTAATGTACAAATTGACTGATTATTAATTAGAAATGTGCCAAAGGCCTCAGAATTTCAAAAGAAACATCATGTCAATAGCCAAAGTTTAAAATAACAGTTTTCTGTTACATGGCAATAAGCTAAGTGGATTAGAAAGAGATGTTGTACTTACTCTTTCTATAACCAAATACCATTACCTGAGGAGAGTAACCAAAAGGGAACTCAAAGGAATGCAATCTGGGCAATGGATGTGTGGGACCTCCAGATGCCGTGCCAGCATGGACTGGAACGAAGATCTCGGTGGAGGCTGTCCAGGTTGAAAGAATATACAGAGCACGAGCTTGAGGTGAAACAGCTTCTCTTCATTGTCTTACTGGGGTTGGCTTTATACCATAGGGGCTGTGAAGAGACTGTAATCTGACCCTGGCAGGGATCAAGGAATAGTCACCATGCACTTAAAATTCCTTCTTTCCCTGCTCCAGGAGCAGAGGGAATTTATTATGTTTTCCTTGCAGATAAGTACCTCAAATGGGGGCAGGGATATCAACTCGTAGCTGAAGTTCCCACATTAAGTATTATAGGACAATGGTCATTCCTGTTTCTCATATTTATAGTTAGATTAATCAGGTTCTTTAGATTCACAGAGATTGTATTCTGCATAGATAGGTAATCTTCAACCATTTCAAAGACCGGTAGAATATGACATTTAAATAATTTAGGGTTCTGTTGACATGAGGCATGATTACTCATGACAGCACCAACCTATTTTGAAGAGAATGTTCAGCCCTGAAGACACTCCACTTGGAGCTTGTTTTCTTCTTGGCAAAATTGGCCTTTAGGCAAGGAACTAACCATGCATGAACCTCTGACTAAATGCATGGTGTCCAGACTGGACATGCAGGGTACAAGAAAAAAGACTGCCAAAACTTTCAATGACAGGGTAAGACACTTTTGAAAAATTTTCTTGCCTCTGAATATGGTCAGTCATTACTCTAGGCCTTAACCAAAGTTGGTTGCTTCAACATTGCAAATGAGACTTTGGGTGATTGCCAAGGTAGTCAGATTTCTCTGTTATCTAAGGCCCATTTTGGAAACTGCTTGATTATACTTCCTGCCTACTCAAGTAATATTATCTTCCTTCTCAGACCTTCGATGGGGTTTGCAGATTAGTTGTAGTTACTTCCTTCTTATGATTTACCAAAGTCATTTCTAATATAAGGCTTAGACTCCTTGGGATATAATGATTATTGAAACATTTAGCATATGTTCCTTGCTTAATAGTGTTTATGCTGGTTGTAGTTCTAATTTTGTTGCTTGATAGTGATTCCCAATGTATATAGTTTTGTATTGGGTTTGGAACTCTCTTACATATTTGTGCATGATTTTTTTCCTATGCTTTCCAAATAGATAAAGATAGCGATAGCCTGATCAGCCCATAGACAGAATAATAAAACTTGCAATCTGGAACAGGTACAAAAATAGATGTATAGACCAAGTGGATCAAGTAGAAGACCCAAATACAAACAGTTATTCCTATTGCTATATGGACTTTAACAAAGTCAAAGCACTTACACTGGAGAAAAGAAAGCATCTTTAAGGATTGATCCTGAGAAAACTGGGCATCTACTTGCAGTACAATGAAATTTGACCCTATCTTTACTTTTCACAAAGATTAGATATAAATGTACCAAAGACCTAAATCTGAATCCTGAAACAGCAGAAACACTGGAAGAAAACATAGGTAATACCTTATAAGGTATAGGTATAAGTCTGGATTTTTCAAACATCATTCCATTTGCCATGGAACAGAGGCCAAGTATTAGCAACTGTGCCTTCATAAAACCAAAAGTCTTCCATACTGCTATGGAAATTATGTGTGGTGTGGATAAGTATCAGTAGAACAGAAGAGATTAATAGGCAAAGATATATCTAACTCATTTTTTCTTCTGTCAGTATTGATTTTGATCATCATGTCAAGGAAGTCTGTAGGAGACTTCTTCACAAAAAAAATAGTAAATGAGTTAGTCATTTGGTTTGAAAAGGTCAACAAACAGAAAGGCATATCATCAATTTTAATTAAGAATGTAAATGGAATTTTTCACTTACTTTAATTCACTGATAATAGGAAAGAAAATCTCATGAACACTAAAAGTGAATTAAACTTCTACTAATACTTTTCCAACAGTCAGCCATTTTATAGAATTATTCTTATATGAATTGTTTGATCTATGCTTTTGTAAATTTAAAGAGCATCATGTATTTGGATGTGAATCATGATCCAATCTCTTAAACACAATAACAACCATATATTCATATTTTTTCTATGTGAACAATTATAAATAAACCTCATATTTCAGTAATGTTTTATTAAGTAGTTCAAATATATATAATAAAGTATATATATATATATATATATATATTGTTTTTTATTAACTAGAGTATTCAAAGTAACAAGAATTCAAACATTAGAGAAAGCAAAATTACAAAGAAACAGATTGTGTTATACTTACAAAGGTTTGGAAGTTATTAGTACTAGTCATATTAAAACTCTCTATGGTGTCGTTAACTTCTTTGATCTTAAGACATGGTGAGTGGAGGCTTGGGAATTATGATTTCAATATCTAACAATGTAGGAGAAACTGAGGTCTTTGTGCTTGAAGAGAAGTACTAGGTTACTGGGATGTTAACCCCATGGGGTTGTTCCTTCAAATACAGTAATGCATAAACTGATATCAGCCCACAGGGCTTGGGTGAACTTTGTACTATCTGTGTGATAGAGACTAGACCAGAGCCTCTCCTAGGCCCTTATTGTGATCATGTTTATCTCACCAGTCTATAGAACCTAACTTACTGGAAGGTGTTGCATGCAGTCATTCTATAGCACCCATCATTTTGGAATTTGTCACATACAGTCAATGTATAGAACCTATCTTTATGTAATGTGTCACATGTAATTTATAAACAGTTTTGATATATTCACATTGGATCTTTTATTTTGCTTACTTTGTGATTTGTTGTGTACATGGCATAGAGTTAATAAACACCAGGCCAGTTTTCACTGGATTGTATGGTGCCTAAATATTGCAAGAATAAATTGCTTGGTGCCAGAATAGCAAAGATTATTTAGTAATTTTGAAGCAAACTACCTTATTGCCTACTGTGAATCATTACCCTGCTGACCACAGTGGATGCAGAGATGCACACAAAACTGTGCTACATGTGTAGATCCTGTCTCAATATTTTTTATTATTTTAGTTTCATGGGAGATACCTCATGCAATAATGTGTTTTCGGGGAAAGCCTATTGATCTAAGTGCACTGCCCTCTTCTATATAATGTACTGGATATGGGCTATAAACTTGTCAATCTTGCAGTGTGGGAATGGAAACAAGAGGATCCCTGGGCCACGGTAAACTGTTAAACTAAGATACTTGAGAAGCTTCAGTGCAACAAAAGAACATGTTTAAAAAGCAACCTGTTGGTGCCTGAGAACTGACATAAGAGGATGAACTTTTCTCTCCAAATGCATGCTGCTGAAGCACAATATTGATGAGGATTAAGAAAATGTGTAGGTCTTGGGGGGGAAAAGGTGACAACATAGTCAGTTAACTTTGCCTGTCTAAAACTCACTGTTTGTGGCAAAATCAAATTTCACTAGTTATGTTTTTGGTGACAGAATTTAAATTGAAACACCCTTTTTGAAACAGTATAGTATGCAGGCCAAGCTGAAAATACTGACAAATTACCATGGTATTTAAACCTTTACTGGAAGTGTTAATTAACAAATTGCCATTTAGTGCACTGTGAAAATCTTCTCCCTGCAATCAAGACGTATAAATTCAATGGAGAGTTGTTGGTTACCAGCTATTAGAAGAGGCACTATTGCATTATTGGGGAAAGCATGGCAGGTCTTGTCTATTAATGATGAATACAACTACAGCAAAGCTCCTCCACCAATGGCTCAAGGAACACAGCAAAAGAGGTGCTCAGTAAGTTTCTTAGAGTGAAAGAATAAGTATGATGTCTGTGAAACAATGCTATAACTCTGTAATAAACAGTAGAACAATGACAATATCAATGGACATATTAACATGGAAAAGAGAAAATTTTGTAGCTTCCCATCCCCAGTTATTAAGTACAAGTAACAAAAGATGCCTAGGAGAAATAGAATAAGCATTTCCCATGCATGATCTGATGTTTTAGTTGTACAATGCAGAAAGATTGGCCTTGAAATCATGTACACATCAATAACAAATAAACTGTGGTTGTATGCTTATACTCACACACACATTTGCAAACACACACACAAAAATGTACTGTGTATTTGTCAATAATGACCAAGGAAATAGAGAGTGGGTAAGTATATGAGAGTACTTAGAGAAAACATATCTTGGCTTACTGGGGAAAGGAATTGATGTGGTCCTATTTTAATTAACAACGTAAAACTTTATTAAAGCTCACCTGATACATTAAGCACACAACTCATCAATTACATTTGAGTTGAAATACTGTTTCTAATAAAATACAGGACTAGACATACTTCATTTTACCTTCAGGAAAAATGTGTTAGTTTTTGAATATTCCTTTTTATATTTTTTCTGTATACATTAAAACATTTTTCTCTTTAATGAGTTTATTCATAATTATTTTGATAGTACATTTTCAGGATTCCATAAGATATTTTCAAGCATAATTTTAATTCAATATCTTCATACCACTTTCTCTTTCTCATTTTCTGTCCCTTGGGAATAGTGTTTGCCAGCAGTTTTCTGTGTAAAAGGAATAAAAGACAAGCAGAAGCAAAAATGGATATGGAGAAGCACGTTGAATAATATACAGGAAAGTACAAATCCAAAAACAAAACATGTACTATAAGAACACTAGCCAGGCTTCTTTAGGTATATGAAGCTATGTTTCACTTGGAATGTTTGTTTATTTTTACAACCCAACTGCTATCTTTCCACCTACCTCTACATTAATTTGTGCAATTTCCTTTCACTGCAGCAAGGATAGAGGGAATGTCCATGAAGTCATTCAGAGGAGTAAGAATGAGCATGAAAAGCAGGAAGGAAATGATAAAGGAAACCTGTTCTTCAATCTGAATTAATGAGATAATTTGTCCTGGACTGTGGAGGAAGCCAAAGTCAAAGGCACTGGTTGAGTGGATTTGTAACTCAAGTAAAATGAAAGTTTATTTATCTTCTTGAGTTGGCATGCTTGAATCAACTTATCATTGTTTAAATCTTATTTTTCTAAAAGAGAATTAATATCTTCTTCTTAATGTAACAATGGCCAAAATGTAGAAATGATTTTGTGAATAGTATCACTACTCTACTTTAATGGAAAGCTAAAAATGGATGTTGTCTGGGAATATCCTATGCAGAAGGATTTTCCTAAGTTTGAGCTTAATAAAATCTTATTCTTTACAATAAGGGCTGAGGTTTTTTTCTTTTCTTTTTTACAGTGGTTGTAGGCTTTTTTTTCTTTCCTTGTTTTTGAAGTTCTATAAGAAAAGCTATTTCTGGGTGGGGTAGAGTTATGTGCAGGCATGTCATAGATCTAAATATTTAAGAAGAAATGTGGAGAAGATTTAGTGTGAATGGCTACAATAGAATTTAAGAATTTGAACAGTGGAGTGAAGAACACTTTTCTTTAGTCAATGAGTTAATGCATTAAAACTATCCTTTTATGACAGCACTAAACCTGAGTATCCAGCCAAGAAACATATCTTCACAGTTGTTGACAAAAAGTAGTGACTGATTGTTCCTTTTACTTTGAAAGGTCAACAACAATAAAAATATGTCCATCAATTATCAATCTAATGGCAACTTGGCATTTGAATCCTTCATTATTGCTCACTGGTAGATGGAAATCAGTCTTCCCATGAACATCAGAGACAAAATCCACAATGTTAGGCTACATGATCAAATATTGAAATTAATCACTCTTCCACTAATTATTTCATAAGTCTTGAGACACACAAATATCAAGAGTTTCACAAACCTTAGGCTAAGTTCTTTGGGCAGCGTAGTAGTAGGTCATGGACTCTGTGTGAGGCATGTGCCATTTCCCTGAAATAAAATTGTTCTATAAATGGTTCCAACACACAAACCCACATAAACATACACACACACACACACACACAGAGAGAGAGAGAGAGAGAGAGAGAGAAAGAGAGAGAGAGAGAGAGAGAGAGAGAGAGAGAGACAGAATTCTTATTCTGTTTTCTCTTACTTCAATTACCTCACACTTCTCAGATATTTATGCCAAGATTATCAAAGATTTCCCAACCAAGATGTTTCTTTAACAGATCTGTGTTTTATTTCATTTTTTCAAAAATTTCTTCTCTGATCTTCTACATCAGATGGGCACAGGAGATCGCTTCCTATGTGTAACCCCAACAGCTCAGTCATTAAGGGCAACATTGAATAAATGGGACCGACTAAACTGAGAAGCTTCTGTAAAGCAAAAAACACTGTCACCAAGACAAAAAGGCAACCTACTGAATGGGAAAAGATCTTCACCAACTGATGTGGGAGTGTCATATATCAATCTGTTGATTTCATTGGTTAAGCAATAAAGAAACTGTTTGGCCCTGTGGGTGGAGTAAACAGAACAGAATGCCGGGAGGAAGAGGAAGTGAGGTCAGACTCCACAGCTCTCCTCTCCGGAGCAGACGTAGGAGAGACGCCATGCTACCTGCTCCAGGGAAGACACACGCTATGAAGATCCGACCCAGGATGGACATAGGCTAGAATCTTCCTGGTAAGCGCACCTAGGGGCGCTACACAGATGATTAGAAATGAGCTAAATTAATATGTGAGAATTAGCCTAGAAGAGGCTAGATAGGAATGGGCCAAAGCAGTGTTTAAAAGAATACAGTGTCTGTGTAATTATTTCGGGGCATAAGCTAGCCGAGCCGGGCAGGCGGCTGGGGTTTTGGGGACGCAGCCCCGCCGCCCATATTACAACAAATGACACCTAGACGTGTGGCTAACTGAGTCCACAGAAAGCCTGAGAAAGCTTGGAAAAGAATAGAGTAAAGCATATTTCTTATGGCAATTTCTCGGGTCTACTCTGCTTGCCAGAGGCAAGCAAGTGCCTCATCTAAGAGAGGCTTCCTGACTCAGCTTTAGCTGCAAAGCCTGCAGCTCATTAAGAGGTCCTGCCACGAAACACTTAAACGGTGTTGACGAAAAGCTGAACACATGCTTTTCGGTTATCAGCCGTAGCAGGAAAAAAGCTGCGCCATTTAAAAATGCCGGCTTTCTGGGCCATCCTGCCAGGGCAAACTCTGACTGTTTGAGACAGGAGGGCCGGCTACCGAGAGAGGACTTGAGTGTTGTCTGTTGTAGCTTGCTGGCTGGCAGGGACCTTGAAACGCCAGTTGTGGCTATAAACATGGCTACAGCCAGTACCTCAGCCATGAGGCTGGAAAGCTAAGGATCCAGCTGTCAAAGCCACGGCTTTAGTCCTACTGATATTGCTTGGTAAATTAAAGACTCCTTTGGTCAGAAAAAGAGAGATATACAGTAAAGAGAGATTCAAAGACAGAGAAAAATTCTGAATGGTTTAAAGTGTGTTAAAAATATATGCAAGCTGAAAGTTGAAGTTCTTAAAGCAAAAAACAAAAAAAGGAAGAGAGTTGTTTTGTGTCGTAGTACACACCTTTAATCCCAACACTTGGGAGGCAGAGGGAGATAGACCTCTGTGACTTCAAGGTGTGGTAGCAAACGCCTTTAATCCCAGTGCCTAAAAGGCAGAGACAAACAGATCTCTGTGAGTTCAAGGTGTAGTAGCAAACACCTTTAATCCCAATGCCTGGGAGGCAGAGACAGGAGGATCTCTGAGAGTTCAAAGACAGCCTGGTCTACAGGGTTATTCCAGGTCAAAGATGTGCGCTTAAAAAAAAAAAAGCAAAAAGTTAACCTAGGAATGTCACAGCTTAGATTCTTAAGTGCCTAGTGATTTAAAGGCGCAAATCAAAAGTGCTCCTGGATAGTAAAAAATTGAAGATTCACAATAGGACAGATTCAGACCACTAAATGAGTCACACTGTTGGATGAATGTACGTAGGCTTGGGAGAGAGAAGAAAAAGAATATAGAAAATAAAGTTAATGTTAAAAAAAAAGGTAAAGTCTTTAAAGAGACAGAATAAAGTAAAGTGATAGAGTAAAAATAAGCCGCGTAAAAATGAAAAATTCACAGAGAGTCTGGATTATGTACATTGTGTTTTCTTTAAAATTTTTGACTGTGAAGGAGCTAAGTACAGAGAGACATTTCATTATATGGGCTGCCAAGTGGAACCAGAACGGATATCATGAGGGTATGACTTTGAAATTTGGATCTAAGGACATGATGCTTTGGAAAGGAATTTCTTATTTTGTTTTCACAGAGGATGAGACCTTGTTCATTTCTTCTATCCCGATTTGGTATGATGGACCACGTCCTCTTGAAGGGTTGCTGTGAACATCTTCAGAAAATTGCTTTGCTCAACTGCCAACTGAGATGAAACCTGACACACAGGTTACACCCTAAAATCATTAACGACACCCCCATTCAGCAGGAAGCAGTTTGGAGAGAAATAACTGCACCCATATTCCCAAAAAATGTTTATAAATGTTCTTTTACATTTAAAGGGGGAAATGATATAGGACTTTTCATGACAATGAGACACTGCTCCTGGCAGCACCAATCTACTTCAAGAAGAAGATGGGCATCGAAGAGGATCCTTATGGATTTTGATTGCCATTTGGGCAAGAAACTGCTCTTGCCTGGACTATTGCATAAACTGGACACAGAGAACCCACAGAGAGAGGACTGCTGAACTTGCCTAAGGTGAGATGATCTTTCGGGGTTCCTGATTCATGAAAGAGTCTGCAAGACATTCTGCAGGACACAACAGATAGTGACTGAACTGACTTTGAATTTTCCTGCTTTATGGAAATGTCTGCTGGATACCATGGGCCTGAAGGCTGAAGATGGATGCCCCAATGGTACAGAGGAACTTTGGGTGACTGTCCAGGCAGCGAGATGTCTCTGTCATTTCTAGAGTTTAAAAGTTGCTTTTTTCTTGTTTGCTTATGTAGTATTATATCTTTCTGGAGTCTTTGATGGAGTTAAGAATAGTTATAGTTATAGTTTTCCTTAGTTATGATAAAGATTATTGTAACTTGTTTTGTTATATGTAATTTTGCTATGTTAAAGTTAAAGCCTTCCTTTTTTTTGTTTAAACAGAAAAAGGGGAAGTGATGTGGGAGTGTCATATATCAATCTGTTGATTTCATTGGTTAAGCAATAAAGAAACTGTTTGGCCCTGTGGGTGGAGTAAACAGAACAGAATGCCGGGAGGAAGAGGAAGTGAGGTCAGACTCCACAGCTCTCCTCTCCAGAGCAGACGTAGGAGAGACGCCATGCTACCTGCTCCAGGGAAGACACACGCGATGAAGATCCGACCCAGGATGGACATAGGCTAGAATCTTCCTGGTAAGCGCACCTAGGGGCGCTACACAGATGATTAGAAATGAGCTAAATTAATATGTGAGAATTAGCCTAGAAGAGGCTAGATAGGAATGGGCCAAAGCAGTGTTTAAAAGAATACAGTGTCTGTGTAATTATTTCGGGGCATAAGCTAGCCGAGCCGGGCAGGCGGCTGGGGTTTTGGGGACATAGCCCTGCCGCCCTTATTACAACAACCAACCCCACAACAGACAAAGGTCTGATCTCCAAAATATATAGAGAACTCAGGAAACTAGACTTTAAAATGCTAATTAACCCAATTAAAAAATGGGGCACTGATCTGAACAGAGAATTCTTAGCAGAGGAAGTTCAAATGGCCAAAAGACACTTAAGGTCATGCTCAACCTCCTTAGCGATCAGGGAAATGCAAATCAAAACAACTTTGAGATATCATCTTACACCTGTCAGAATGGCTAAAATCAAAAACTCCAATGATAGCCTTTGCTGGAGAGGCTGTGGAGGAAGGGGTACACTCATCCATTGCTGGTGGGAATGCAATCTTGTGCAGTCACTTTGGAAATCAGTGTTTCGGTTTCTCAGGAAATTTGGGATCAACCTACCCCTGGACCCAGCAATACCACTCCTGGGAATATACCCAAGAGATGCCCTATCATATGACAAGAGCATTTGTTCAACTATGTTCATAGCAGTATTATTTGTAATAGCCAGAAACTGGAAACAACCTAGATGCCCTTCAATGGAAGAATGGATGAAGAAAGTGTGGAAACACTTTCTTCTACACATTAGAGTACTATGCTGCGGTAAAAAACAATGACTTCTCGAATTTTGCATGCAAATGGATGGAAATAGAAAACACTATCCTGAGTGAGGTAACCCAGACCCAAAAAGAGGAATATGGGATGTACTCACTCATAATTGGTTTCTAGCCATAAATAAGGGACACGGAGCCTATAATTGGTGATCCTAAAGAAGCTAAGTAAGAAGGTGAACCAAAGGAAAAACATATAGTTATGCTCTTGGCTATGGGAAGTAGACAAAGTTGCCGGGGAGAAAATTGAGATCTTGGGGGTGGGGTGGGATGGGGGTAAGGGGAGATGGGGAGAGAAAAGGGAGAAGGGGAGGAAGGGGGAACTTGGAGAAAAAGGAGGATTGGGATAAAGGAAGGTTGGATAGGGGAGCACGGAAGCACAATTCTTAGTTAAGGGAGCCACCTTAGGGTTGGCAAGAGATTTGAACCTAGAGTGGCTCCCAGGTGCCCAAGCCAAGGTCCCCGGTTAATTCCTTGGGCAGCTGTGGATAGGGAACCTGAAATGACCCTATCCCATAGCAATACTGACGAATATCTTGCATATCATCATAGAACCTTCATATGGTGATGGATGGATATAGAGACAGAGACCCACACTGGAGCACTGGACTGAGCTCCCAAGGTCCCAATGAGGAGCAGAAGGAGGGAGAACAAGAGCAAAGAAGTCGGGACCACGAGGGGTGCACCCACCCACTGAGACAGTGGAGCTGATCTACTGGGAGCTCACCAAGGCCAGCTGGACTGTGACTGAAAAAGTATGGGATAAAACTGGACTCTCTGAATATGGTGAACAATGAGAGATGATGAGACACCAAGGACAATGGCAAGGGGTTTAGATCCTTCATAATGTGCTGGCTTTATGGGAGCCTACCCAGTTTGGATGTTCACCTTCCTAGATATGGACGGAGGGGGAGGACCTAGGACTTACCACAGGGCAGGGAACCCTGACTTCTCTTTGGACTGGAGAGGGAGGGGGAAAGAAGTGGGGGGAGGGGGAGAAGGGTGGGAGGAGGGGGAGAAGGGTGAAAGGAGGGGGAGGGAAATGGGAGGCTGGGAGGAGGTGGAAACTTTTTTTTCTCATTTTCTCAATAAAAAAAAGATTTAAAAAAAATTTCTTCTCTAACTTTGTAAGTTCATTCTATCAGTGTGACTATAGATAACTTTGGAAAACAGTGGAACTCCAGGGATCTGTACAGTTAGGAAAAATAGTGAAGGTAATGTCTCTCTACACAGAAAATCTCTCAATTTCCTATAGTTCAGAATAGAAGTGTAAAACCACATAAATGAGCTCTTCCTTCAGAATTCCCAATGAATGGACAATGTCTAGTTCAGGCTCAGTGCAGGAAAACATATAAGATGTGAATTAAGGTTAAATGTTTAGAAGTAGGACTTTATAAAATAAATAGAATGCATAGTTTAACAAATAAATAAACAAAGAAAAATGAAGGGGAAGCCCACAATTTTAGAAGGAATCTTTCCCAACTCTACAGCTTACAGGATTAATATCCAGAATATTAAAGAACTCAAATAACAGAGACAGAACCTAGGTACTCCATTCAAGAGGTTGTACCTGATGTATTTTTTAAATGGGAGAAAAAGATGGAAATTGCTCAAAAAGTATCTTGAAAATGTATGTCTGCAGTAGTTTTTTGGGAAATGCACATCAAAGCACTGCTTAGATTTGTTATTACCCCTGACAGAAGGGCAAAGATAAAAAACACAACAAACAGGAAATGACAGAAGGGGTAAAGGGAAAATGCAACACTCATTCACTCTTGGTAGGTTTGCTAAATTATAGAACTCTGCAAAACAGTGTGGATAATTTTCAAAAAGCTGACAGTAAATGTAGCATATGAAGTAACTGTACCACTGCTTGTAACATACCCAAAGGATCCAAGTAGTTCTCTTTATAAGGTTAATTCTATCACTTTTAGTATAATTGCTATTAATCTCTCCTAAAACATTAATTAGCACAAGTTCTTTGCCAAGGTTCAATGTTTTCCCACATTTTTTTTATTTCATCAGTAGTAAAAGGCACTATTATCTCTGCTGGGTCTATACCTGGTAATTGACAAAGTTTCAATTTAGCTTTTATAATTAATCCAGAGACTTTTTCCACATAAGATTTTGATTTTTTACTTCTTTTATGTGGAAAAATGTCCATTCAAGGATAATATTGTCCCTCTACATTAAAAATTTGTGTATGAGAAATTCTAAAAGGCTATATGACTAGAATACAATTAAGATTTGGATTCATCCAATCCACGTGTGTGTCCTGTAATTTCTCCCCAACTGTTCTCAATTCCTTTTCTCCTTCAGCTATTAATTCTCTGGGATTAGTCAAGTCTTTATCAGCATCTAAGATTTTGTTTAAATGAATTATTAGATCAGGTGCTATCCCAACAGCTGGTTGTAGCCTGGAAATGTCTCCTAACAATCTTTGAAAGTCATTAAGAGTCCACACCTGCTCTCTCTTAATTTGTGCCTTTTGTGTTCTAATTTTCTGTAAACCTATTTTATAACCTAGGTACTTGATAGAATCTCCTCTCTGTATTTTTTCAGGAGCAATTTGTCATCCCCATTTATGCAAAACATTCTTTACTTCCTTCATTCTTTCTAAAGTATCTACATTTGATTTAGTTAACAAAATGTCATCCATATAATGGTAAATTATAGGCTTAGGAATTTGCTTACATTTTACTTCCAATGCCTGACTGACAAAATATGGATACAGAGTAGGGCTACTGAGAATTCCCCTTGTGAGAAGGGTCCATTGATATCACCTAGTAGGCTGATAGTTATTATAAGTAGACACTATAAAGGCAAATTATCTCTATTTTTTTCTTGTAAATGTATAGTGAAGAAACAGTCGTTCAAATCAATAACTATAAGAGGCCATCCTTTTGTTAATAGAGCTGGCAGAAGAATTGTAGAGGGCTCATAGATTGAATTACCTTACTGGCAGCTGTTAGATCTGTCACCAATCTCCAATTACTGGATTTCATTTTAAAAACAAATACAGAATTCCAAGGGCTGGTTGATTCTTCAATAAGGTAAGCATTTAATTGTTCTTGTACCAGTTTTTCTAAAACCTGCAGATTTTATTCAGTTAAAGCCCATTGTTTAACCCTTATTGTTTTCTCAGTTAACCATTTTAAAGGTAAGGTTGTTCGTACCTCTAAAGGTTTGCTAGTAGTGTTGTGTTTTTGTACAGCTGAATGGTTGGTAACCTTTGTATATAGTACCTTAAAATATCCTTCCCAGAATTATGAGTTCCTGGGATGGCAAGAATATGAATCTCAGTATTCCATTGCTGTAGCAGGTCACAACTCATAAATTTACTGCAATATTAGTCACATATCTGAGAAGAGCCTCAGCTCTTCTCTCTGATCTTCTGGTCCTATGCAGGCAACCCTTCTTGTGCTTGGTTTAAGTTGAGATTGTTGTTCCTTTGCGAAACTACAGCTCCCAGTGTTCCACTGGACTACGAATGCCAGCGCACGCAAGCGCAGAAAACATTTCCCAGAAGCCTTTGCATTCCCCGTTAAAAAGCGAAGGCCGCCACGAGTTCGCTCTCTTCTCTCCCCCCGCCTTTCCCATCATTTTCGCACACCTTTTACCTGCCTGTTACCCCTCCCCCATTAAAAGTGCACCCACGTGGGACCGCCGCATGTCTGTGTCTTCTTCCTCGCGTAACATCTTTACCCTCTAACCCGCAGACAAGAAAGCCAGCCAGAAATTAAGAAAAACAGTGGTTCCGTCGTTGACTCAGTGACCTTCCCGTCCAGTGCCTGAGGCTTTGCCTCTTGGCTTCACCGGCACAAGGTCTGAACCGACCGCCTGCAACCACCTCCACCTATTTACCATGGCCATCTACCACCATCTGATCTGTGAGTAAACCTAAGTTGGCTTCCTTCCCCCCGGGGCGCTCAGAGACTGTCCAGCCAGCTTTCTTTGGTGCATCCTGGGCAAGGTTGCCAACCTTCCTCCCCCTTCCCCTTGGCTTTTTGCCCTTGACTAAAACCTGCCTCAGTCCGCGCCTGGAAGTTTGGTGCTTCTGGCCTCTCTCTCTCTTTTTTTCTAAGCTTTCATGTCTGCTTCCCGGCTCACTCCGGTGCACTGCCTCCAGGCTGTAAATCAGCCTCAAAAAGCTTAATTGTCTCCTCCCAGCCGGTGCTTTTTTCCCCCGTCGGTAGCTGGGTTCGGGCCAATTGAGCTCTAACATGCCCCTCGAGTACTCGGATGTCTGTGCTCGTGGCTGCCATGTTCGCGGTACCCCGGTACCTTTTTGCAGACAGGCTTACCTTTTAGTCATGGGCTCTAAGTCTTCTAAACCAATTCCCCCATCCTCCCCTCTCGGGCAGCTTCTGGAAGCTCTTGAGCCTCACGCCCTCATCCCCTCCATAAAACTATCTAAGTTGACACACCTTTGTTCCAAAACTTGGCCTAAGTACAATTTACAAGGTTCTTTCCGCTGGCCTTTCCAAGGGTCATTTGACCCCGACACTCTGCGAGAGTTGGCAAATTTTTGTCACCGGTCAGCTAAATGGAAAGAGTTAATGTATATTATGGCCTTCTTTTACATGGCCCTAAAGAATTACCCTTCCACTTCTTCTCACTGTTCACCTGCTCACCTGCTCACATGTTTTTGGCAATGCCTTCCCTCCAGGAACCCTCCGCTCCTGCCATGGGCTCCGAACCCTCTGCTCTGGCCATGGACCCGGCCTATGACCCCCCACGCCCCCCGACCTCGTGGGATCACCCCTTCCTGCCCTGCCCAATTGGGGGCCACCTCCCCTATCCCTCCTTCTTCAAAGGTTTCTTTTAGGTACAGAAAGGACTCGCCTACACCTTCCCCAGATGACGCCTCTAAACGTTCCATTCCTAGGTCTCCAGGAGTTCCGCATAAATATCCTTCTGGGTCGCCTTCCCGCTCCTCTAAATCCCCCAAAAAATCTCA
The DNA here is from genome assembly GCF_037038515.1 of Microtus pennsylvanicus. NCBI lineage: Eukaryota > Metazoa > Chordata > Mammalia > Rodentia > Cricetidae > Microtus > Microtus pennsylvanicus. The sequence goes on from NC_134601.1 coordinate 109,376,229, forward strand.
TTCCCCCTGTCTCATATATCCCAGCCTTTCCGATCCAGCTTCACCCAACTTCTCCGGACACAATCGCGCAGGCAGCTAAAAATTTCTTCTTGTCACAGGAGGTGCAGGCTGTCCGAATCAACTTCTGATTCCTCCGGGTCACTTCCCCGCCCTACCCCGCTGCCCCGGTCTTCCAAAACCCCCTCAGGCCCTAACCCTACCCGCCACCTTGTGCCTACCTTCAACCCTCCCCTCACGCGCTCGCGCACCGCCGCCGCAGCAGAGTCTGGCCCTGATCATCTCAAACCAGCTACCGTTTTGCCCTTGCAGGAGGTAGCGGGCGCAGAGGGTCTGATGAGAGTTCACATCCCCTTAGCTTTATCGGAACTTTCACATATTTCTAAGCTACTAGGGTTGTACACAGCTGACCCCACTAATTTTACAAAAGAGTTTCAATATTTAACCCAATCTTACAACCTAACTTACCATGATATTTATATGATTCTCTGTAACAACTTGCTTCCTGAGGAACACCGGTGGGTCTGGGAGCAGGCGAGACTGCACGCTGATGAAGTTCATCAGATGCAGCCTTCCCATCCCCCGGGGCAGAGGCGGTGCCGAACCAGGAACCCCACTGGGATTACAACTCTCCCGGGGGCATTCTGGCCCGAGACCGGTTCCTAACTTGCCTCCTGGTGGGATTAAGGAAGGCCACTCTCAAACCAGTAAATTATTCTAAACTCACAGAAATTTTCCAAGACACTAAGGAAAATCCTTCTGCATTTCTTGACTGCCTTACTAAAGCTATGTTACAGTTCAGAAACATGGACCCAGAATCCACGGAGGGCAGACAGCTCCTGGTGACCCATTTCGTCAACCAGTGCTACTCAGACATCAAGGCAAAGCTCAGACATTTGGAGAAGGGTCCCCTAACCCCACAGGCACAGATCCTGTAGACGGCTTTCAAGGTCTACCACACGAGGAATGACAGGACCCGAAATCATTGCCAAGTGATCACCGCACCCGCCAGGTCAGCCGAGGTGATGGACTCCACTACCCGCCCTCCTCGCACGGCTCCCCCACCCCCCCAGGGTGCATGAACCACCAGGCCCATGCTTCAAGTGTGGTAAGACAGGTCACTGGGCAAAGGCATGCCCCAATCCCCATCGCAACCCAAGGGGCCCCTGCCCAAGGTGTCACAGGTCCGCAGACTGTCCTCACACGTTCAATGACGCGGGGGCAGCCACCCCAGAGGACCCCCAGGTTGACCTATTGGGTCTGGCCCTGGAAGGTTCCTGTGCTCCTCCATCGACAACCCGACTGCCACGCCCATCTGCAACCAGGAACCGCGGGTACTTCTTACAGTGTCGGGACGCCTCATCTCTTTTCTCTTGGACACCGGAGCAACATATTCGGTTCTAAGGGAATTTTGGGGGCCAACCTCCCCCTCAAGCTCCCCTATCGTCGGGGTAGGGGGACAGCCTTATCTACCTCACTGAACTCCACCTCTCAATTGCATATTTAGAGGTATCTTTCTCACTCATTCATTCCTAGTTTTACCAACCTGTCCAGTCCCACTCTTGGGAAGAGATCTTCTGACCAAGCTGGGAGCCTCCATTTCTTTCGCGCCCCCCACTCGTTTTGTTTCAGATTCGTTGGTGACACAGCTGCTGCTTCTCCTGGCCCTGCGATCCTCTGATACTAACATGCCTTTTCCTCTCCCAGCCTCCCAGGTGGACCCTCTCGTGTGGGACATCCAAAACCCAGCTGTTGCTAAACACCACCCCCCCGTTGTTATTCAGTTAAAAAACCCTACTGGGTATATCACCCAAGCCCAGTACCCCCTTTCTTCCCAAAGCCTCAAAGGACTAAAACTTATAATCTCTGATCTCTTGAGGAAGGGGCTGCTTCGCCCCACCTCATCCCCCTTTAACACTCCTATACTGGCTGTCAAAAAATCTAATGGAACTTATCATTTGGTTCAGGACCTCCGGCTCATCAATTCTGCTGTCGTTCCTTTACATCCAGTGGTACCTAATTCCCTCACACTTCTGTCTAACATTCCTTAAGGGACCTCCCACTTCTCAGTCTTAGACCTAAAGGATGCCTTTTTCTCTATTCCTCTCAGCCCTCATCTCAGAACATCTTTGCCTTCACCTGGACAGATCCTGATACTAATTTCTCCACACAACTAACCTGGACTGTTCTCCCTCAGGGATTCCAGGACAGCCCACACCTCTTTGGCCAGGCTCTGGCCTCTGATCTGCTCTCACTGTCCCTCCTTAAATCAAAATTGGTACTCTATGTCGATGACATTCTGCTGTGTAGCCCATCTTTGGAGACTAGCAGGACTGACACCGCCACCTTATTAAATTTTTTATCCAAAAAGGGCTACAGAGTCTCACCTTCTAAGGCTCAATTGTCCACCACTCAGGTAACGTATTTGGGGTTAACCATAACCCCAACACAAAAAGCTATCACCCTGGACAGAAAAAGACTAATTCAATCTCTTGCAGTTCCTTCCACCAAAGAAGAGGTTCTATCATTCCTGGGAGTGGCCAGTTTCCTGTGATCCTGGATTCCCTCATTCTCTCTCCTCACCTGCCCCCTATATGAAGCAGCTCTCAGCTCTCTGCATGAGCCCCTCCTTCACCCCATCATCAAACCTTTCCGGAGACTCCAACAGGCCCTTACCCAAGCCCCAGCTCTCCATCTTCTGAATTTAACCCGCCCTTTTTCTCTTTATGTAGCAGAAAAAGAGGGCTATGCCCTGGGAGTCCTAGGCCATCAACTGGGACCTTCCTTCGCACCTGTAGCTTACCTGTCAAAGAAGATGGACCTCACCACTCGGGGCTGGGCACCCTGCATACAGGCTTTGTCAGCTGCTGAACTTCTTATTCGTGAGTCAAAAAAGCTAAACTTCGAAGCACCCACTATGGTTTTCTCTCATCATAACCTGTCTAACCTCTTAACTTACAAAGGCCTACAGACCCTACCTCCTTCTCGAGTTCTTTCTCTTCAGGTGGCGCTGGTGGAAGATATGAGTCTCACATTCCAGTGCTGCCCACCTCTCAATATTTCAAATCTTCTACCTCAACCTGGTGTTAATTATTCCTCATCCCATTCCTGCCTTGAGGTCCTAGAGGACCTACTGCCCCACCCCTCACATATACAGGAGGGCAGTCTGTCCCAGGCTACTCACACCTGGTACACGGACGGCAGCTCCTTTCTATGTGACAGGACCCGCAGAGCAGGTTATGCCATAGTGTCAGACACAGAGATAGTCGAGGCAAAGGCACTCCCTGCTCATACTACTAACCAGCAGGCTGAGCTGATAGCCTTCAACCGTGCCTTTCAGTTAGCTGCGGGACAATCTTTAAATGTCTACACAGATTCTAAATATGCTTTTCATATCCTGTTATCTCACACGGCCATCTGGAAGGAATGCGGGCTTCTCACAGCGAAGGGAGGATCTATTACCAACTCAGAGCATATTATGAACTTACTAGGAGCTTCCCATCTCCCTAAAGCTATAGGAATTATTTACTGTTGGTCCCATCAGTCTGACAGTTCTATTGTTTCCAAGGGAAATAACCGGGCTGACAGAGCAGCTAAGACAGCAGCACTTAGCTCAGATCTGCCTCAGTTACCTCAGGGAGTACTTACAGCACAGCCCACAACCTCGCAGGCACCTCCTAACACTCAACAGATCCTGTCCTACCTACACCAGCTTTTTCATCCCAATGAGAAAGCTCTGCTTCATTTTGTAAAAACACATATCAAACCAACGCCTGAGGACATCAGGTTTCTAAAAGCCACCACTGCCTCTTGTCAGATCTGCCAAAAGTCAGATCCCAGGACTAAATATCGTAGCTTCCCTTTCCCTACCCACCAAGCAAGGGGCTCCCTTCCGGGAACTGACTGGCAGCTGGATTTTACTCATATGCCCACAGTCAGGAGAATTAAATATCTCCTGGTTCTGGTGGATACAATGTCTGGGTGGGTTGAAGCCTTCCCCACCTCTAACAAGAGAGCCCAGACAGTCTCTGATATTCTTCTCTGAGAGATTATTCCTCAGTTTGGACTCCCAACTTCTCTTCAGTCAGATAACGGTCCAGAGTTTACTTCTCAGATTTCTCAAAATCTGTCTAAAGCACTCGGAATCCCCTGGAATTTTCACATACCGTACCATCCTCAGTCATCAGGTAAGGTAGAACAAACTAACCGCTCTTTAAAGGAAGCTCTCATTAAGATGTCACAGGAACTCCACCTTGACTGGTAAGACTCCTGCCCCTAGCTCTTCTCAGGCTCCGGGCTCTTCCAAGGGGCCCCCTTCTCATTTCACCCTTTGAACTCATGTATGGGCGGCCAGTCTTAACCCCCGGCCTCTCATCGGGGACCTCTCCCCTTCCTGACCACCTGCTCACTCCCCTCCTTTTCCACTTAAGTTCACTACTGTGGGATTTCACAGATCACTCACTACCTCAACCATGTGCTAATACATGTCCACCGCCAGTTAAAATAGGAGATAAGGTATTACTCTCACCTCCACGCCAGCACTCTTCACCTCTTTCCCCTAAATGGCAGGGCCCTTTCAGAGTAATTCTTCTGACTCCCACAGCTGCCAATCTTGAAGGAATTCCTCATTGGATTCACCTGTCACATCTTAAACCGTTTATCTCCACAGCTCAAGATAATCCTTCATACACAGTAACTCAGAGGGGACCTTGTTCTCTTAAGTTCCAAAGGGCATCGGGTTCAGCTTCCTCTACTCCTCTACTCTCTAAGGAAGACAATGGTCCCATCCGTTGCTGTGTTAACACACCCTCCCTTCTTTAAATTCATAAATAACCATCTAGCTGTCGTTACAGGTACCATCATCAAATATGGAGTCAAGGGCTCAGGTGGTAAGCAGATTCTCAACAAAGTTCTTTGACATAACAGGCCAGCCGCTGACTGCAGCAGTGGCCCCTGAAATGTTAAGGAATATACGGTTAAAATCTATTTCTTTTAAGACATTTTCTTTAAGCTCCAGGATGCCAGCCCGACCCAGCTAAACAAATCAAATACAAGCAGATCATTAACGGAGTAAGTATCATTTAGTTTTTTTATCATTCTTAACCCCAGACATCCTAAGACTCCCTCACCCCAGATCTCCTCTCCCCCCTCACCCCAGATCTCCCCCCCTTTTTAATTTTTTCCTTCTACTAATGCAACTTTTGCCTTCCAGCATCTTAATGATGACCCAGCTACTCAGAAAAAGCCAGACAGATTTCTTCAATTGGCCACCTCAGACACCAGCAATCCCAAACTCCAGCGGGACGATCAACCACTCCAGACACCATCGATCCCAAACTCCAGCGGGACGATCAACCATTCCAGACACCAGCGATCCCAAATGCCACTGGGACATCGCCAGAATAATCGGACACTCCCTGGAACGCTCAATGCCCAGAGCCAGCAGGAAGCAGTCATGAGAGACCGGACTACGCCCCCATCCCCTACCCTTTAAGGTCCCCCAATTTTTTTAATCAAACCAAAAGGGTGAAATGTTGTTCCTTTGAGAAACTACAGCTCCCAGCATTCTGCTGGACTATGAATGCCAGTGCACGCAGAGCAGGACACATTTCCCAGAAGCCTTTGCATTCCCCGTTAAAAAGGGAAGGCCGCCACGAGTTCGCTCTCTTCTCTTCTCTCTCCCTGCCTTTCCCATCATGTTCGCACAGGTTTTACTTGCCTGTTACCCCTCCCCCATTAAAAGTGCACCCACGTGGGACCGCCGCGTGTCTGTGTCTTCTTCCTCTCGTAACGTCTTTACCCTCTAACCCGCAGACAAGAAAACCAGCCAGAAATTAAGAACAACAGAGATATGGTTCCAATTTCTAGTAATTGAACATCTGCCTCTTGAAGAGGCCAATTTAGATGCCAAATTTCTGGAGTAATGATACTCAAATCCACACATGTCTCTATCAAACCGACAATTACATTAGAATTTATACATGTGCTTAGCATTGATCTTTGATCATTTATAGAAGTCTAAAGAATATACATTTCCTATTTCCTATTAGACTTTTTGATTAATCCTCCATGTTTATTCCATCATCCAGAATAGTATGATTTTTTTTTTTTTACAGAAGGCTCTGGGTTTCTTAATTTTCCTGGTGAAACATGTTCTCCATAGTGACTGGGAATGACTGGACCACTTTTGGCTTGGGAACCTGTGATAATCTTCTCAAGGAATTTCCCAATGATATCAGGTTGCTTTGTCTGTCCTTTGTTGATCTGCTTTCATTGGTTCAAAGTTGGCCTTTGACATACCTTCTACATATACCTGAACGATGAGTCCTCCCATTCTTATCATTCTTAGAGGAAATATCAATCCTAGGAATTCCTTGTGTACAACCTCTTCTCAGATGTCCTATTCTACCACAATTAAAACATTGGGCATTTTTATGTGTCCTTAATGCCTTTCAAAATTGCTTCTCCTACACAAGATTCAGTATAATATTCAAATGTCTCAATGTTCATTGTATGCAAGATGCATTCATCCATAGGTGCTAATCTAACCTATGTATCTAGCCTAAGTATCTTTTTGTATTTTAAGTTGGCATTTTCAAAAGTCAGAGATTTAATAAGTACTAATCTAGCATCTGGGTCTGGTCCTCCTATTTGAACAGCCTCAGTTAATCTGTGTAAAAAGTCATTAAAGGGTTCTCTCTGGCCTTGTTTAACTATAGTATATGATTCACTTCATTTTCCTAGTTCTTGAATCCTGTTATAAGCATTTAAGGCTGCTTTGTGGCATAGGAACAAGATTTGTTCTTTGTAAAGTGCTTGAACCTGTCACTCAACATAAGGGCCCTCGCCAAGAATTTGATCTTGGGAAGTCTCAAGTCCCTTTGCTTTTCCATGTTGTTCCAAAATTTTAGCCTCTTCCCTGAAATAACATTCAAACATAAATGGAGCTCATTATCCAGTACTGCCGAAACTAACTGAAGCCAGTTGTGTGATGTCACCTTAATGCTAAAAGCCCATGTCTTTATCATCTCTTAAAAAATGTGGAATGCAAGCCATAAGTTATGACAGCTTGCTTAATTTATTTTAGATCATTCATTCTTATAGGTATCCATTTACCTTCTTTGGTTCCTTTGGGGCCTGTAGATCGTAATGCTTCATCAGAGTAGATTACAGGGTAAGAAGCTAAACCCTGGGTAAGTCATCTCTGACAGCTGCTGGTGATGATAAATCCTGTCCTTGTGCCTTCTTTCCCTGTTCATCAGCTCTAAAAATTTCCTCAATCATTTCAAATCTTTTTACTATTATCTTTTGTACAGCCTTAGTCTCCTGGCCTGTAGACTGAGTTTTCTGTCTCGTCTGATTTCTGTCCAGCAGGTCCCACAGCCATTTAGCTCCAAAAAAAATCACTCAGAGATCTACATAAGTTAGAAAATGATTGTCCCCTCAACTCAGGCTTCTTGTTAACTTATATTAGCCAATTATTCTTATCTATGTTAGACACATGGCTCAGTACCCTTTCAGCAGGGCAGATCACATCCTGCTTCTTCGGTGTCTGGACAGGACTGGGGAGGAATGGGCTTCTTCCTTCCTAGAATTCTCCTGTTCCCATTGCCCCACCTCTACTTCCTATCTGGTTGTCCCACCTATACTTTCTGCCTGGCTACTGACCAATCAGCATTTATTTATAATTGACAGAATACAGAATTGTCCAACACCATTGGCCTGTATATATTGCTAGTGATTTCACAGATGCCCCTAATGTTTGGTCCTCATTTTGTACATGTGATTCCAAGGTCCGAAGGTTTTTTTAAAGATAGCACCTCTTATTTAATATTAAAGATAACATGCTCTTATTTGGATAGTGTGCAGAATGACATCCTGAGGAGATACTCTATATGCTAACCTATCATAACTTTTTAACAAATTTTAAATGTCAAATTCAGCTATATGAATTCTTTCAAGTAATTTCTCAGAACCCTTAGACATGGATTCAATTTGTCTGTCAAATTATGGTTACACTTTTCAAGTGTATTAATTTTTTCAGGTAACTTTTGATTTTTGATGGCATTAATACTGTTAACAAGCTGTTTATTATTAGTCTATAAAGACTGTATCATTTCTAATAGTGCCTAATTCTTGGCTCTGTTATCTCAAGGGTATAATATGAAAAAAAACACTGAGTCCCAATATCATCATAACCATATAAGCTTTGCAAAATACAATTCATAGTACTAGCAAAAAAAGTTACTAAAAATTTTAATGTTAATGTAGTTTGCCATATTGATTTATTAATTACCTGTTATGAGATCTGGTAATTTGTTTTAGCTCTAATAATTTTTATTAACCAGCAGATATCTGGTTGCAGAATGGCGACTAGCGGCGATGCAAAAAGTAGCAACAGGAATGGTCCCTCGTCACTTTAGTATCCTGCTTTGGTACTGGTTAAATAGTGAGAAATATAATTCGCTTGACAAATTGTAAGCAATTAAATTGATTCTGCACATGGAGCAAGAAGCCCGGAACTCACAGGCAGGGAGCATAAACCAGAAGTTGCACAAGAGACACCACGAAGCAAGGAATGCAGTAGTAGGGAAGGAGGATATTCACGACCTTTGGAAATTTTCAACTTGATGCACACAGTTAGCTCTGCTTTGGTTGTTTTTTTTTTTAAAAAAAACTGCTTAGGTAGTATGATTGGGCACCTCTTGGGTATATTCCCAAGAGTGGAATTGCTGATTCTTGATGTAGGTTGACTCCTAGTTTTCTGAGAAACCTCCACACAGATTTCCAAAGTGGTTAAACAAGTTTGCATTCCCACCAACAATGGATGAGTATTCCCCTTATTCCACAACCTCTCCAGTGTAGGCTATCATTGGTCTTCTTGATTTTAGCTATTCTGACCGGTATAGGATGGTATCTCAAAATTGTTTTGATTTGCATTTCCCTGATCACTAAGGAGATTGAACATGACCATAAATGTCTTTTGGCCATTTGAACTTCTTCTGTTGAGAATTCCCTGTTCAGTGTAGTACGCCACTTTTTAATTGGGTTAATAAGCGTTTTAATGTCTAGTTTCTGTAGTTCTTTATATATTTTGGAGATCAGACCTTTGTCTGATGTGGGATTGGTGAAGATCTTCTCCCTTTCAGTAGGTTGCCTTTTTGTTTTAATGACAGTGTTCTTTGCATTACAGAAAGCATTTGTTCAACTATGTTCAGAGCAGTACTATTCCTAATGGTCAGAACCTGGAAACAACCTAGGTGCCTCTCAATAGAAGAATGGGTAAAGAAGGTGTGGCAATATATACTTTAGAGTTCTACTCAGCCGTAAAAAACAATGATATCTTGATCTTTGCATGCAAATGGATGGAAACAGAAAACACTATCCTTAGTGAGGTACTCATACCTAAAAAGAGGAATATGGTATGTTCCTCTTATAATCAGATTCTAGCCATAAACAAAGGACATTGAGCCTATAGTTCGTGATCCTCGAGAAGCTAAATAAGAAGGTGAACCCAAAGAAAAACATATATTTATCCTCCTGGATATTGAAAGTTGAAAAGATTGTCAGGCAAAAGTTGGGAGCAGGGAAGTGGGGGTGAATTGGGGTGGAAGAAGAAATGGGGATAGAGAAGGGAGAATGGGAGGTTTGGAGAGAATTTGGGGCAAGGGCATAATTGAGATGGAGGAAGGGTGGATATGGGATCAGGAAAGAAGTTATTCTAACCAAGGGAGCCATTTTAGGGTTAGCTAGAGTCTTGGCTCTAGAGGGGTTCCCATGTGGCCAAAGGGATTTCCCCAACTAGTTCCATGGGCAGCAGAGAAGAGGGTGCTTGTACTGCCTTATCCTATAGCCACATTGATGAATATCTTGCATATCACCATAGAACCTTCATCCGGTGATGGATGGAGATGGAAACATAGACCCACATTGGAGCACCTGACTGAGCTCCCAAGGTCCAAATGAGGAGCAGGATGGAGAACATGACCAAGGAAGTCAGGACTGTGAGGGATGCTTCCACCCACTGAGATGGTGGGGCTGATCTAATGGGAGCTCACCAAGGCCAGCTGGACTGGGACTGATGGAGCATGTGATCAAACTTGACTCTCTGAATATGGTTGACAATGAAGGCTGACTGAGAAGCCAAAGACAATGGCACTGAGTTTTGATTCTACTGCATGAACAGACCTTGTGGACACTAGTCTGTTCGGATGCTCACCTTCCTAGACCTGGATGGAGGGGGGAGACCTTGGACTTCCTACAGTGCAGGAAACCCTGACTGCTCTTAGGACTGGAGAGGGAGGGGAGGGAGGAATTGGGAGGAGTGGGAGGGCAATGGGAGGGGGGAGGAGGTAGAAAGTTTTAATAAATAGATTAATGAATGAAAGAACTGCTTAGGTAAATGTAAGCCAAGCAGGCAGGGTTGGGAAACTTTCTGGGTTGTGGACTGGTTAGGCCTTTAGGCTGTCCACCCCTTAGGTGTGGAGTCCGAATCCACATGGGCCACCGGATGAAGAAGGACGCTTAAAAGAAATCCCATACTAGCTCAGATTTGAGAATAATAGATGGTTATTTATTTAGGGGTAGACTCACAGATCACAATTCTCTGCTGGAATGAGGAACAGCAATCAAATCCCACAGCCAGAATCGAGGTCGTACATGTGATTTACATAGGCATAATAGTATACGAGGCCAAGCCAAACTGGGTGGGTAGCTTGAAGGCTGATGGTGGTAGAAATTCCTGCAGCAACCTTTATAGTGATCTTCTTTATCTCATCAGTCTATAGAACCTAACTTAGTGGAAGGTGTTGCATGCAGTCATTCTATAGCACCCATCATTATGGAGTGTGTCACATGTACTCAATATATAGGACCCATCTTTATGGAAGGTTTCACCTGTCTTTTGTAAAGAGTTTTGATGTATTCACATTGGATCTTTATTTAGCTTACTTTCTGATTTATTGTGTGGATGGCATTGAGTTAATAAACACCAGGCCAGTTTTCACCCAATTGTGTGGTGCCTAATATTACTAGAATAAACTACTTGGTGCCAGACTAACAAAGATTATTTAGTCATTTTGAACCAAAATACCTTCTTGCCTCCTGTGGATCATTACCCTGATGACCATGGTGGTTGCAGAGATACACATAAAACTGTGCTACATAAGTAGATCCTGTCTCAATTTTTTTATCATTTTAGTTTCATGGGAGATACCTCCTTTAACAAAGTGTTTTCAGGGTAAACCTGTAAATCTAATTTCATTGCCATGTTCTATATAATGTGCTGGATGTGGGTTATACACTTTTTTTTCTTGAGGTAAGAAAATGATAACAAGAGGATCCCTGGGAACCAGTAAAATGCTAAACTAAGATATTTGAGATGCTTCAGTGCAAGGAAGTAACATGTCTGAAAAACCAGCTGAATGGCTCCTGAGAATTGACATAAGAGATGAAATTTAAGGGTTCCCGAGTTGTGTGGGAAGTTCTTCTGTATATGTGTTGCACTTATTGGTTAATGAATAAAGCTTCTTTTGGTCAATGGATTAACAGAGTAAAGCAAGGTGGGAAATCCAAACAGAGAAGCAGAGAGAGAGAGAAGGCAGAGTTGGAGAGAAGCCATGTAGCCACCACAGGAGACAGATGCCTTGATAGGAGCTCACCAAGAAATTTCCAATAGGCCACAAACTTGTGGTGAAGCACAGATTAATGGAGATTGGTTATTTCAGGGTATAAAAGATAGCTAAAATATACTTAAGTTATTACCAAACAGTATTGCAAATGATATAGTTTCTGTGTGATTATTTCAGGGTTGGAATGGCCATGAATGAAGGAACAGTCTCTGTCAACACCTAATCTTGGTCCTACATATACATGACACTTAAGGCCAATTGATGAGGGTTGTATATCTTGGGAAAAAGAAGAGACAACAAGGTCAGTTAACTTTGCTTGTCTAAAACTCACTGTGGCAAATTTCAATTTCCCTTTTTAAGTTTTTGCTGACAAAATTAAATTAAAATTTCCTTTTGAAACACTTTATGTATGCAATTTAACCTGAAATTGCTACCAAATTATCTTGATAGAAAGCTAGATACCTCCCCTAGAAGTGATGATTAACAAATTACCATTTAGCACACTGTGAAAATTTCCTACCTGCGATCAAGACATATAAATACAATCAAGAGTTGTTGGTTACCAGCTATTAGAAGAGGCACTATTGTATTATTGAGAATACTTTGGCAGGTCTTGCCTAGTAACTATGGATACAACCATAGGACAGCTCCTCCAACAATTACTCAAGAAACACAGCAAAAGAGGGGTGCAGAAGTTTCTTAGGGCAAGAAAATAAGGATAATGGCTGTGAAACAATGTCTCCTAGAAATAGCTGTATAATATACACTGGGACAATAACAATATCAGTGGACATGTTAACATGGAGAAGAACAAAGTTTGCAGCTTCCCACCCATAGTTATAAACTACTGGTGACTAGAGATGGCTATGAGAAAGAGAATTAGTAAACCTGGTCTACAGAGTGAGTGCCAGGAAATGCTCTAAGCTACACAGAAAAGCCCTGTCTTAAAAAAACCAAAATTAAAAAAAAAACACCAAAAGACAAATTCAAAATAAACAAATCAACAACCAAACCAAAACAAAAAACAAATAAAATATTGTTTGCTATGCTATCACAGATCATCCCTGGACACTTCCTTCAACCCCAGTAGACTTCTGGTGCTCAGGAGCAGGCCACACCAACCATGAGTAACCTTCTTGCCAATAGAACATCACTGATCTCTGATTCATGTCCACTAGGTTCCTGCTCCAGGCCTTGGTTATCCATACTAGTTCCTGGCCCTGCTGCTGAGCCTTGCCCTCAACCCTAGAGGACTTAAACCACTTTAATTTTAGCTTTGATTTTTAAAAAAATTTTTAGGCTGACTTTGGAAATTTATTCTATCAGTGTGACTATAGGCAGCTTTGAAAAATAGTGGAACTCCTAAGTCCTCTCCATCAGATAAAAGAGTGAAGGCATTATCTCTCTACAGAAATATCTTTCAATGGCCCATAGTTCAGAATAGAAAGTTAAAACCACATAAGCGAGTTCTTCATCCAGAATTCCCAACATATAGACAATATCTAATACAGTCACAGTGCAGGCAAACATATAAAACATGAATTAAGATTAAAAGTTTACAAGTAGGACTTCGCAAAAGAAAAAATAGTATAGTAAAAGAAGCAATAAACTGAATGAAGAAGAAGCCTATAGAATGGGGTGAACCTTTGCCAGCTCTACCACTGGTGTGATTAAAATTCACAGTATATAAAGAACTCCAAAAACAGAGTCAGAAACTAAATACTCCATTTAGGAACTGGTACCTGAAATATTTTATTAAATGGGAGAAAGAGTGAAATTTCCCAAAAAGTATCATAAAATTGTCTGTCTCTGTTATTCATTTGGAAATGCTTATCAAAGCACTGCTCAGATTTCTTCAAACTCCAGTCAGAAGGGCAAAGATAAAAAATATGGCTGCCATCTGGACAAAACTGGCATCCACTGGTGGGGAATCAGGAGCTACTGCCATGCACTGCTTTATGTAGTGTAAACCGAAAGGCCGATCGAATGAGGCCCCTTTCCTAAGAGGACGTGTACTTGAAGACAACATTAAAACACCAGAATCGTAAGTAGTTGAGAATGTCTCTGACAAGTTGACAGAGATTGTTAATCCCCCTCCGCCAGAGTACATAAACACTAAGAGAAATGGAAAGCTGATGAATCAGCTGCAGTTCTCACAGAAAGTCGTCTTGAAGGCTCTCTGGAAGCATCAGTTCTTCTGGCCTTTTCAGCAGCCCATGGATGCTGTGAAACTAAAGCTACCTGATTATTACACCATCCTAAAACCCCAATGGATTTACATATAATTAAGAAGCGGTTAGAAAATATTATGTGAAGGCTTCTGAATGCACAGAAGACTTCAATACAATATTTTCAAACTGTTATTTATACAAGTCTGAAGATGACATTGTTCTCATTGTCCAAGCTCTAGAGAAGTTATTTATGCAGAAATTATCTCAGATGCCACAAGAAGATCAAGTTGTGGGTGGTAAGGAAAGAACAAAGATACTCAACAAAAGATACCAACTTCCTTTGCTAAGGATCAAATCCCTCCAAAGCAGCAGAAAATTATTTAAGCAGCAAGAGATTTCTTCTGGATTTTGTGAGCTCTTCTTCTCTCCCTTACACATGGGGCATGAAGCTCCCCCTACCACTGACTCACAGACTGTATTCCAAATCACAAAGGGTATGAAGAGGAGAGAAGATGCCATAAATCCTGCCACTTCCATAGTTAAAGCAAGCAGCAAGTCTCCTCCAACAACCAGAGAAATAAAGTCAATGACCATGTTGGTGAAAGAGAACATACTGAAGAGTGTTTTGGCAGACTCTCAGCAACAACAAAAAGTTTTAAAAACAGTCAAAGTAATTGAACAATTGAGGTACTGCAGTGTGATTCTTAAGGAAATGCTGGCCAAGAAACATTTGCCATGGAACTTCTATAGTCCTCTGGATGCTGATGCTTTGGGGCTCTACAACTACTATGACCTTCTCAAAAATCCCATGGATCTTGAAACTATTAAGGGGAAAATGGAAAACCAAGAATAGAAGGATGCATGCTGCAGATGTCAGATTAATATTTATGAATTGCTACAAATACAACCTTCCAGATCATGAAGTCGTGGCAATGGCTAGAATGCTTCTGGATGGTTTTTTTTTTTTGCCAAGATTTCTGACGAGCCTGTTGAGTGCATGCACACATATGACCTTACAACAAGCAGTGTGAAAACCCCCAGTAGAGAGAGTAGCAGCAAGGCCTCCTCGGAGAACTACTCTTCTGAAGACTCTGAGGATGAGCAAGTGTAGCACATCGCCAAGCTTCAGGAACCCATTATATAAGCTAAAAAAAAAAGAATAAAAAGTCTAAAAGGGCACCAAAAAGAAAAAAAAGGTTTATAACAGATGAAAATACAAAGAAAAATCTTCAACTAACCAAACAGAATGAAAGGCCCCAGAGCAATCAACCAAAAAAGAAGCCACCTTTGAAATCCGAAGATGAAGCCCATGAACTATAATGAGAAAAGGCAGTTGAGTCTGGACATAAACTTCCTGGGGAAAAGGTTGGGCACATAGTTCATATAATACAATCAAGGGAGCCTTTCCTGAGAAACTCCAACCCATATGAGATCGAGATTGACTTTGAGACTAGAGAAGTATGTTCTTGCCTGTCTGCAGAAGCGGTCACTGAAACCCCAAGCGAAGAAGGTCGTCTGCTCTAAGAAAGAGCTCCATTCCCAGAAACAAACAAGCTGGAGAGGCGGTTGCTGGACATCAACAACCAGCTGTACTCTGAGAGAAGCCCCAGCCCCTGCCCCTGCCACCTACAACACCAGCTGGTGAGCGGGTCCGCCTGAGTGACAGCAGCAGCAGCTGTGGCAGTAGCAGCAGCAATAGCAGCAGCTTGAGATCCTGAGGTCCCTGAGCAGCAGCAGTGACTCGAGCTCCTCCGACAGCAGCGATTCGGAACCAGAAATATTTCCTAAATTTACTGATGCAAAACAGAATGATTTACCCCTGAAAGAGAATAAAACGATACAGGTTTCTGTGTGAGATGCAGGCTCTGCTGACCTCAGCTTACTCAGAAGGCTACCCCACAGTGTGCAACACCACAGAAGCAATCCCAGCAGGTGCATGGCTACGATGTGTCAGGACATCTGCAGACCATGGAGAAGACTGCATCTGTGCAGACTCAGTCTCTTTCAGGTGATTCCAAACAAGTCTGGAATGGCCCTACTGTGGTGCATACCTCTACTGAGAATCCCACAATGCTAGAGCCAGACTGTCATGTTCGTGTGCAGAAGGATAAGAATGCAGAGTCTTGGAAAAGTTTATGCAAGCCAGCGAAATCATCAAATTTACTAAAATCTTCAGATGAACTTTTCAACCAGTTTGAAAAACTGCAATAGAAAAGGAAGCGAAAGCCCGGACTGAGGAGCAGCAGATGCAGAAACACCTGGAACAGAATCCAAAGGAACCAAAAGTATCTCAAGAGACTCAGAGGGAGCTTGGGAATGGATTGACTCTAGAATCTTTATCAAATAAAATGGAAATCAAGTGTCATGGAGAGCGGGATGAACAGCAGCCATTAGAAGCTCGAGACCAAAGCAAACCCTGGCTTCTCAAAGACAAGAACTTAGCAAGGGAGAAAGAGCAAGAGTGGAGGAGAAGAGAAGCATGGTGGGTACCATTGACATGACTCTTCAAGGTGACATTATGACAATGTTGGAAAATAACTTTGATTATAATTCAGTTTTAAATTAACTATCACCTTTAAATTAATGGTACAAATATTTACAATGCATGTGGTAAAGTGATTACTTTCAATCAGCAAGATACCAATCATATTTTATGTTTTGACTTCCCTAAAATAATTAAATATTTTTCACATGAATTTTTAATAAATATTTTCATTTTATAATTTTGATCTCTAATATATTTTTATCATTCTACCGAGGACTGTCAACTATGTATTATAGCCCTGATCTAAGCAAGTCTGAAAGGGATCATCTGATTGAAAAAAAATGAAGAATATATAAAAGTATATAAAAACAAAAAAAGACAACAAACAGGAAAAATGGGAAGGTGTAGTAATAAGGAGCGGCGGCGGGGCTGCGTCCCCAAACACCCCAGCCGCCTGCCCTGCCCGGCTAGCTTATGCCCCGAAATAATTACACACAAACTGTATTCATTTAAACACTGCTTGGCCCATTCTCTTCTAGGCTAATTCTCACACCTGGACTAGCCCATTTCTAATCATCTGTGTAGCGCCCCTAGGTGCGCTTACTGGGAAGATTCTAGCCTAAGTCCATCCTGGGTCGGAGCTTCATAGCGTGCGTCTTCCCTGGAGCAGGTAGCATGGCGTCTCTCTGAAGGCGTCTGCTCCGGAGAGGAGAGCTGTGGAGTCTGACCTCACTTCCTCTTCCTCCCGGCATTCTGTTCTGTTTACTCCACCCACCTAAGGGTGGGCCTATCCAATGGGCCTAGCAGTTTCTTTATTGCTTAGCTAATGAAATCAACAGATTGATATATGACACTCCCACATCAGGAAGGGGTGAAGGGAAAAGGTAACACTCATTCACTCTTGGAGAGTTTGGTAAATTGTACAACTTTACAAACCATTTTGGATGATTGTCAAGTTGACAGTAAATCTAGCATATAAAACAACTATACCACTGCTAATCACATGTCCAAAGGAATTGACTTCTTGTTCAAGGACACTTTCTAGGTCATGTTAACTGTTGCTCAATTCACAATAGCTGAAAAATGTAAACCACCTTAATACTCTTCAACTGAGGATTGGATATGAAAGTGTTTAACATGTAATAATAGAACACAATTCAGCTTTAAATAAAAATGGGTCTTGAAATTTGCAGGTGAATAAAATGAAGCAAGAAAGTTCACATCAAGTGAACCCAGACCAAGACACCAGAAATCACATGTTCTTATTTATCTGTAATTCCCAGCTACAAATTTAAAGATCTGAGTTTACAATGTTGAGTAAACAAAGACATCAAGACAGTGTAAAGGAACCATATGCAGGGTAGTCCTGCAGATTGGGAAGTTAATGAGGGATAAAGGTTCTATAAAGATGAAAACAAAATCATAGGGCCAAGGTTCCAAGTGGGGATGAGGGAGATAATTTAATACAACAGGGGAACAGGTCAGGAAGGAGAAATAAGAGCAAAGACATTTGATGAATTTTCCATGGTTCATATTTAAATTCATTTTTAAATTTTATTTTGTGTTTATACTTTATATTTACCTAAAGTTATACTCAAAACATGTGAATGTAAGTATATACATATGCATGTACATAGGACTGGAGAGAGAGGGGGAGATGAGTGGGGGGAGGGGGAGAAGGGTGGGAGGAGGGGGAGGGAAATGGGAGGCTGGGAGGAGGTGGAAACTTGTTTTTTTCTCCTTTACTCAACAAAAAATAAAAAAAAGAACCTAAGTCACTTGGGCTAATAGACTCCTCACAGGTATGATAGACTAACAAATAGGTAATATAAAGAATGAGAAAACTGCTTTTGAATGATTTGTCAGGCTGACAATGTTACTGCCAAAACAATATAAATTCTGTATTCTGAGCTAGATTTCATCTCAGAAGTTGTGGGTGGGTCCATATGGTGAAGATGCAGTACAGTTAGAACAGCAGTATCATAATCTAACTGGATCTAAGATCCTAAATTTTCTTTCTTGTCACTTCTTTCCCCTTGTTCTAGAAAATACTATTTAGGATACCAAGGAGGAGGAACAAACAACCCTACCCAGAAGAAGCACCTATGAAGAATGACAATAGAAGTATTTCAAGATAAGTAAAAAGGTACAAGAAGTGACATTCTTATTTTAGTGACAACCAATAGTTGTCTGTTAGGAGTCAAGGACTGCATATCAGGAGGCAAATCATTCCTGGTACTGGAAACCTTATCAAGTGCCCAGGACTAGTGAGGTCATGGAGTTTAGAGAGGTACCTTGTACTACAACTTTGCTAGACCAGCACAATACTCTCCTTTATCTTTATAACCAGAGATAAGTCTAAGTAGAAGCTTCTCATTTCTGTTTACTTCATATGGAAACCATCCCAGAAACCCATGCCTGGACTTGAGGTAGACGACAACAACAGACTGTGGAAGCCAGGTCCCAATGGATTAATCTACATCTCAGCTTCTGCATCTAGGGATCAGGAAACATCTCTGAAGAGAGTATAGTATGATAATAAAAGCCACAATACCAAGAATTTCCCTGTGCCAAATTCTCTGGAAGAATTTATAAAATTAAAGTTGAAAAAAATCAATATCAATCATAATGTTTACACAAAAGAGTAATTTATGCAGAATACCAGCACTGAACAATGGCCACAAATATCTAATGAGTGTATAAATAAGAAGAATTAGACTATCCCAGAGAAAAGTGCCTCTGTGATTGGTTGTTCAATGCAGAGTAGTAAGCACTGAAACCATAGATATTCAAAGAAGAAAATAACACTCATCAGATTGTATGTATATATAAATATATATGTAAGTATATATATTAAGTGTGTGTCTAAGTGTGTGTATTATACCTATACGTATGCATATTTTTTAAAAAGTATGAAGTCTTTAAAGAGACAGAGTAAAGATAGTTATAGTCTAAAAGAAATAAAAAATAAGCCACATAAAAATGGAAAATTCACAGAGGGTCTGGATTATATATTTTATTGTGTTTTCTTTAAAACTTTTGACTGTGAAGGAGCTAAGTACAGAAAAAAACCATTTCATTAAATGGTCTGCTAAGTTGAACCTGCATATATGTTCCAAAGTTATCTTGACTTCAGAATTTGGATGTATGGATATCATGCTTTGGAAAAGAGTTTCTTCTTTTGTTTTCACAAAGGATGAGACCCTGTGGATTGCTTCTATCCCAATATGGTATGATAGACCATGCCCTCCTGAAACATTGCTGTGAACACCCTCAAAAAATTACTTCGCTAAACTGCCAACTGAGATGAACCTGGCACACAGGTTACACCATGAAAAACCTGATTAACCGTGCCCCTATATAATAGAAAGAAGTTTGGAGGGAAATAACTACATCCATATTCCCAGATATTGTTTATAAATGCTCTTTTACGTTTAAAGGGGGGTGTGATATAGATATGAAAAATTTATATTGTTATAAATTTTACTCTATTGATATAAATTTAAGGTCAATTTTGTTACATGCATATGTATAGGTATTGTGATTGTGTAGTTCATTTAAAAATGTAATATTTAATTAAGAAATATAGGTTGTTAATGGATAATCATCAATAATAGTCAAGCTTGTAGTCATGTTAGTTATTCTAGATATATAGAGATATATTTCAGTTAGATAGGCATTCTTCATATCTTTCAAAGACTACAGACTATGGCATTTAATGCTTTAATGAGTTAGGGCTTTTCATGACAATGAGACACGTCTGCTCCTGACAGCACCAATCTACTTCAAGAAAAAGATGGGCATCGAAAAGGCTTCTTATGGAGTTGGTTAGCCATTTGGGCAAGAAACTGTTCTTGTCTGGACTGTTGCATAAACTGGACACAAAGAACCCACAGAGAGAAGACTGCTGAACTTTCCTAAAGGTGAGATGATTCTTTGGGGTTCCTGACTTGTGAAAGAGTCTGTGAGCCATTCTGCAGGACACAGAAAAAAGTGACTAAACTGTCTTTGAATTTTCCTGCTTCATGGAAATGTCTTCTGGATACTATGGGCCTAAAGGCTGAAGATGGATGCCCCAACGGTATAAAAGAACTTTGAGTGACTGTCCAGACAGAGAGATTTCTCATGATTTCTAGAGTTTTGGAAGTTGCTTACTTCTTGTTTACTTAGGGAATATCATATCCTTCTGAAGTCTTTGATGGAGTTGAAGAATAGATAGATAGTTATTGTTTTCCTTAGTTATGTTAAAAGATAAAGTAGATACAAATATTTTAACTGTAATTCTTGTTTGATAACTGTTTTTATATGTAATTTTACTATGTTAAAGTGAAAGCCTTTTTTTTTGTTTAAACAGAAAAGGGGGAAATTATATAGGTGGATCTTCTGTCTATGTGCTAATTTCATTGGTTAATAAATAAACTGCCTTGGCTTTTTGATATGACAGAACTTAGATAGGCAAAGTATACCAAACAGAATGCTGGGAGAAAGAAAGCAGAGTCAGGCAGATGCCATAATTCTCTGACCCAAGACAGACACATGTTAGGATATTTCCTAGTAAGGCAACACCTTGTGGTGCTACACAGATTATTAGAAATGGGTTAATCAAAATGTGAGAGTTAGCCAATAAGAGGATAGAAATAATGGGCCAGGCAATGTTTAAATGAATACAGTTTCCATGTAATTATTCTGGGGCTAAGATAGCCATGCGGGAGGTGGGTGGAATGAAAAGCATGCCTGCTCACCTCATTATTACATAGGAGCAGGGAAGAAGATATCTACATTAAGGGAGGCATTTTAGGGTTGGCAAGAGATGTTGCTCTAGAGGGGGTCCCAGGTGTCCACAGGGATGTTCCCAGATAGGTCCTTGGGCAGCAGAGGAGAGGATGCCTGAACTGGCCTAGCCCCACTATCACATTGATGATTGTCTCAAATATAACCATAGAATCTTTGTCCAGTGAAGGATGGAGATAGAGACAGAGACCCTTATCAGAGCAACCGACTGAGCTCCCAAGATCCAGTTGAAGAGCAGAAGGATGTAGAAGATGAGCAAGGATGTCAGGACTGTGAGGGGTTGGTCCACCTGCTGAGACAGTGTGCCTGCTCTAATGGGAGCTCACCAAATCCAGCTAGACCAGGACTGAAGAAGCATGTGATCAAACCAGACTCTCTGAATATAGCTGACAATAGGGACTGACTGAGAAGCCATTGATAAAGGCACTGGGACTTGTTTCTACTACATGTATTGGCTTTTTGGGACCCTAGTCTATTTGGATTCAAAGCTTCCTAGGCCTGGATGTAGGGGGAGGGCCTTGGACTTCCCAAAGGGAGGGAGGGGGAGGGAAGAGGGTGAGTGGGGAACCAGAAGGGGCATGGGATGAGGGGAGTAAGTGTAAATTTTTGAATGGAAAAATAAAAAAAAAAATAAAAAAGACACCGTTTGAGGTTGGCTATTCTTTTTGTCACTCAACTGAAATTTAAAGAGTATTGATTTTCTAAGTCATCATCATTGATTCATTTAGGGGGAAGCTTATAACAGAGTGTATATTAAACAAAAAAACAGCTTTTTTATAAATTATTAGGATCTTAATTTGGTAATATTAAACTATAAGCTGTTTCATTAAAAATGTCAAAGAGCATATTGCTTGTTGATATTCTTTGCAGAAGGATTTTCATAAACATTTCAGTAAAAAAGTTACTCCTTAAAATGTATTTATTGTTCAGGAGAAATGAATCTGTGTAATCAGAAACTCCTTAGTTGTTTCAACATTACATAGAGCTACATCCAAGAAAATGCAAGATCACTATATTAAAGAGGCAAAGCTGGAAAATACATAGGAGAACTTATCACTTGAAGGTTAACCATATTGGATAGAGGATAGAAGAAAAATATTTTTAGGAAAATCATCATTCGGCATTGAGCTATGAAGCAGATAGAGACAGGTGGACAAAGAGAGACAGAGACAGACAGAGAAAGAGACAGAGAGAGGGAGATAGAGGGATAGAGATGAAGTTTGTTAGAATTTACATATTTGTGAATTTGAGATACACTAAAGAAATAGTTGATAGAAAGTTCATATATTGAGAAGATATTTACATAGCTAATTTATAACAATCCATGTATTCAGAATGTTAAGCATATTGTTTTAAATAACACATGTATTCAAAATGTGTAGCAAAATCACTAATATCAAGATAAAAATACAGCTAATATAAATGAGTAATGATTTGAACAGAGGGTTATAGAAAATGATGAAGTAAAGTAATCATTTTATTCCTTCTGAAAATATAAAGTAAAACTTACAGTGGAAACCATGACAAATGTATGGCAATGTATCTGTGCCCAGTGACTGAGTATTAGCAAAATGGTAGAGGAAATTATGTCAAATATGTGCCTGCCTCTTTTCATATTGATCCTGAGCATTAAGCCAAGAAATACAGCAGTTTATTTCTTTTAAAACACTAATCAGTCAATCATCCACTTGGTTTAAAAAGGTCAGCAAAGAGAGAAGCATATCATCAGTCTGTAATTGGGTTATAAAGTGGATTCTCCACTAATTCTTACTAAATGGTTACAGAAAATAAAAGCTCATGAAGAAAGAATGAGAACTATTCTTCATTCCACTGCTATTTTATTTTATTTTTTGGCTTTATGAGACAGGGTTTCTCTGTGTAGATTTGTAACCTGTCCTGCAACTCTCTGTGTAAAACAGAGTGGCCTTGTATTCACAAACATTCACTTGCCTCAGTCTGCTGAATGCTGGGACTAAAGGTGTGTGCCACCACCACTGAACTCCACTGTTATTTTTATATTTCTAAAATTTGGAGAAAATGTACATTCCATGAGTGTCACTAAACAGAAGATTGGGTCTTGGGTCAGGGTTGAAGGCTTTTGTGGAAAATGGAGTGTATATAGCTCAGGCTCAGGCCTGTGAACCTGAATATACAGAATGTGTCAATGCTTCCCATTTCCTTCTGTACTCCACAAAAATTTCCTTTCTGTGTTTAAAATATGAGCTTCTCATTGATATCTCCAGTAACATTCCTTTGAAATTGTTTATGATGACTTCCCACATATATAAAATATAATGATAATTCTTTCTTTGATGTCATCTCAATCTTATCAAATATCCCCCCCCCACCCAACAAGTCCCTTTCACACTATCATTTATTTTATAAGCTTACCTGTGACCCTATAAGTTTACTCAGGGCTATATGTGCTCTCGTAGATTTGGACATTAATGGACTCACAAGTAGAAAGAAAAAGGCTAGACAAAGTTCTTCCTATCCCAACCTATCATTGGCCCATAGTTCAGAAAAGAAATGTATAAGACAACTCCCCTTCCATAACCTCTGGCATACAGGAAATGGCTAGTTTATGTCCAGTGTAAGCAAACATGCTAACTGTGAATAAATATCCAAAACACATGAGAAGTTTAAAACACAAATTATGAGAAAAGTGAAAGTACAGTCAAAATGGACATGGGACATGGAGAGAGACAGAAACACACATACACACACACACACACACACACACACAGAGAGAGAGAGAGAGAGAGAGAGAGAGAGAGAGAGAGAGAGAGAGAGAGAGAGATTGAACGAGGAGACCAGAGACATCTTTTGTTGGTAATGTGAAATTGTATAGAATCTCTGTAAACAGTATGGAGAATACATAGTTTTCTGAAAGTAAATATGGACCATGTGACTCAGTTATACAGCTCCTTGGAATGTGCCTTAATGACTTGATATTCTACTTCACAGGTTTTTCTCATGCATGCTCACAATATCTTTTCAAAACCACTAGAAAATGGAAACAATCTAAATGTTCTACAGCTGTCTAATGGATAATACAATTGTGATACAGCTACACCATGTTATACCTATTCCATTGTAAAGAAAATTGAAATCATGACAATTGCGGGCAAATGGCAGGAAATATAAAATTCCTACTGAGTGAGTTAAACCAGATCTAAAAAGACAAATGTTGCATGATAGGTCTCTTCTGTTATTCTCAGTTCCAAATCTTCAGATAAATGTTAAGGTCTCATGTGCAACCTTGGACTCAAATGCATGTAATAACATTTACTGAAAAATTGAAAAAGATGAAGGGGTTGCATAATGGAGTGCTGCTGGGGTGCCTTCTGCTCGTTCAGCCAATAGCCTTTAAAATACCAGCCCACTTGGGTGTAGTCTTTTTGGTTTGAAAAATCAGCGGTAGCCTTGCGCTCCCTCTCTTCCATTGCATCACACTGCTTCCACCTACCAGACTCTTTTCCTGGTCGTGCAGAGGGCTGTTATCTAGGATGGTGATCTGTAAGTTTTTCCCTTTAAATAAACAACCCTTTTATTAATCATAATTCCAAACTGGTGTGGGATTGTTTTGTGACTTCATCCTTTACCTGGCACCCAATGTTTGGTGCCACCAGCATTGCTTGGCTCAAGCCCTCTCTCAGCTGCAGCCTGTGTGTGGAGGCAACAGTTTAATATAGAATCTCACACAGTGGCTTTTCTTGCCACAATTCTTTATATGCCTTGGATTGGCATCAAGTCCCCAAGCACCCTATCATTTGCCTTCCAACGTGGATCTAAACTCCATGCCTCCTGGGATCCATGGGTCCATGGGCCCAGACAGTCTCTGCCTACCTGGTTTGATCTTTTCTGAGCAGTTTTTTTAAGAGTTTGTTTTTTTTCTTTTTTTTATTAAAAATTTCTGCCTCCTCCCCGCCTCCATCTCCCTTTTCCCTCCCCCTCCCCTGCTCCCCTCACTCTCCCTCTCCAGCCACAAGAGCAGTCAGGGTTCCCTGCCCTGTGGGAAGTCCAAGGTCCTCCCACCTCCATCCAGGTCTAGGAAGGTGAGCACCCAAACAGCCTAGGCTCCCACAAAGCCAGTACATGCAGTAGGATCAAAACCCAGTGCCATTGTTATTGGCTTCTCAGCAACTCTCATTGTCCGCTATGTTTAGGTTTTAAATCCCCCTTGCAGCACAGCACTTAGGCAGCATGAGTAAGAGTGTAAGCATAAGCAGTTGCTGAATGCTGAAAACCCCTTGGGGCAAAATCTCCTTGTGACATTACTGCAAATGGCAGTAAATATAAAAGACCCTACTGAGTGACTTAAACCAGATCTAAAAAGACAAATGCTGCATGATAGGTCTCTTCTGTTATTTGCAGTTCCAAATCTTCAGATAAATGTTAAGGTCATGTGCAACCTTGGACTCATATGCATGTAACAATATTTACTGAATAAAGAGTCCAAAAATTGAAAAAGATGAAGGGGGTGCGTAATGGGGTGGTTAGAGTGGAAAATGATATCATTATTCTATAATCTCAAAATAAAAAAAATAGAGACTATTAGAATGTAATTTAAAGAAAGTATCATGAATGGCTGAGTAATTCTTTATAATGGTGTAGTTATTAATCATGGGTTGTCAACTAAAAATAACAAAATGCTAACTGTAGGTTATTCTATGTGTAAGAGAGGGAAACCCCAAAGGAAAAACAAGTACTGCAGAGTCCTGATAAGCTCGGTTGTTCCTAGAAATAGGTGACAAGATCCTATGGCTAAGCACAACACAGACTTTGCTTTTGATGTGTAAAGAAGACAACTTGAGGGGGGGAGGTCCTTGCTTTTGGATACATAAGCGTATTTTAAGCAGAGTCCATTTTTACATTTGGCAGTTTTTTTGAATGTCATTTTTTTTACAGACTGTTTCACTGGATTTGGTTTCTTTTGATAAATACCTGTATTTATTCCAAGTGGACATCTAGCAGCATTTTTTCTTAGTTATACAGTTAAACATTGGTGATATCTCTTGTACATCTGTGTCATAACCATTGAATCCAGTGTACTTGAGGGAAAAAGTAGTCAACATATAGAATACTTAAAGATAGCATAGGACATATCAATATCCGTATAGGAAATCCTTTAGTTTTATCATCTTATCTTCTAATAGTGTGGTTGCTTTGGCTCATATAGTCCAGGCAACAGTTTTAAATTCATTTAACTGCACTGTATTATGATTAGATTTAGAATGTATTTTAAAACACATGCCATGGTCTTAAATGAATCATATATAACATATACATATGCATTGTGCTCTTTACCCACCCATATAGTTCTGGAGGCAAAATTATTGTTTTAATGTGCTCACAGGGATAGTTATTTCTTTCTGACAGGAGTGCTCAATTAATCGTCCTAACAGAACCTGACTTTTAGTCTATTCTTATTAGTTTAGGAATATGCATTCACAAACCATTCAGCAGGGTCAAAGTAGAAATACTGAACAAATGTAGGTTGTTGTGCTGCAGAACCATTGATGGATTCCATGAAACTCCTAACCAACTATATAAAAAGCTTTGTCAGTTCAGTTCTTTCACAACCAATATCCTACTTTTTACTTCTGCAGAAGAGTAAAGGCAGGCACTGCCATGGTAAAGTTTCTGCTGCTGGCTTTGGCATTTGGTCTGGCTCATGCTGAGCTAAATTCATTTGGTCTCTGCATAGATTTGATGGTCTTTAATAGTTTAGTTCTATAGATGTGTTGTGTCCTTCAGTTTTTTCATGCAAGTCCATATTCATGAAATAACCTTTCTGACTTTCATTCATATACTTATTTTCAATCAGATATTTCTAAGATGAAACAAATGAAATAAGGAAACTATGAGTTGATTTTTCAGAGATTAATAGGCCAGCACATGAGTAGTTCAAAAGGCCTCAGTTACCAAATATTAAGTAAATCGAATAATCTTATTACCCTGTGTTATTCTAAATTCCTAGAAGGATAATTTTTAACTAATAAGCAAAATATTTGTGATTTATGTTTTTAATTAATTCATGTATTACCAAGGACTGGAATCAGAGATTTGATACCAATTCACACTCATATGGACTTTGTTGTTTGTACAGATTGAAGGAAAGTGGGTTGTCAATGTTCTTGCTGCCACAATGTGAACAAGATAGAGGAAGGAGGACTCTGAGAATCTATGGTTGTGAAATTGCTTGTACTGAGGCATGTAAAGAATTGGAAGTCACATTTTATATCAAGTAAGCAAATTGTCAACCATGTAAACTGAGCAGACTATTTCAGTTTCGCAGATTTTATGTTGTTAAACTTACTTATAAATTTTCTGTTTCTGGTCATGAACTTGAAGGCCTTATTCCCAGAAATGAGGTTATGTTATGACATGATGGGTTAGCTCTGGACACCAAACAGAAGTTAAAGTCTGTCTCCAGTTTCTTGAGTTCCTTAAAAATTCTCCAGGTTGGAGGCCTGTGCTTGAATTTTATGCTCTAATATTATATGCAGGAAATTCTAAGAATCTCATTTATATTAATTTGAAAGTATGTGTGAGCATAAGTTCAAAGACACACATGTTATGTTATTCAGTCAATGTACTCAGAAAAAAAAGTTTTCTACACCAAGCTTAGATAAATCGAATTTGTAAAGTACTGTCTCTGGTGCTCTAGATTCAAAGATTCTCTCTCTGACATTTGGATGACAATGTTAAATGAAAGAGTACATGACACCATGAGAACTTCAAATGCTTTAAATCATTCTTATATTTTAAACACAACATAACTTTAGACTACAAATAAAATAGCTTAAAACACAAGCATATATATATATATATATATATATATATATATATATATATATATATATATTATTATTATTATTGTTGGACTGGAACAAGAAAATTACCATAGTAAATATCATACTCAGTGAATAGTGAAATTTGGATAAGGAAGAAATCAGAGCATTCCTAGGACTTGTCAAAATTGCCACAAATCACAGAAGTCATGTGTATGATTACAAACTGGATGATATTTTCTAAACAAGAATTAGGAGAAGTGAGGTAAGCATGGGTACTTCTCTTCCAGTTCTGTACACTGTTCATAGATCATCAAGTTCATTATAATACTTTAAGTTCTTTAATATGAATTCAGAGGTTATAAAGAATAAATCATCATTTCCCTGTTTAATTTTTAGGGTGAATGGCCAATGTACAAAGACCAAAATCATTGGGAATAAGCAAGAAAATGGCAAGTATTGAGCCCAGTGTAAGTATGAGATTTGGGAGCTTTCTCTATGAACAAAAGCACTGTGGGTGTGGACATACAAGCTGACACTTCTGCCACCCATAGGTACATAAATTTACATTTTGGTTACTTTGAAATTTATCAACCCTTCCAACCAACTGAGATATGGTACAAAGTCAGAATATGTTGTCTTCTGAAGTTTACCTGGAGAAGAACACTATTAACTGAAGATGTGAGTAATGCTAACAAAATAGCTCCAAATAGTTTCCTGCATAAAAATTTACTTCTAGATAATATTCAATGCCTTTTCTTTCATACAGTATCTCAGTTTGTTATTGATGTGGCCTACCACTCACTAACAGGTCTCAGTGTTCTTAAATATATTTGCAAACTTCATGTCTCAGGCTATCAAGTACTTATATTATAGGCATTATCTATTAACCTGGATTCATAGAGGATTTAAATTAACAGTGCTATATTGATGTTTTCTTTTCTCTACAATAATAGCAACATTATTCACCTGAATTTTAACTGGTGTGCTTTTTGGTTTGATCTTACATGAATGGAGAACACATTGCTCTAGAAAGTCTATTGTTTTCCTAATTTTACATGGATATTAAAAAAGCAGTCCTGTAATAGAAAATAATCAGATCCTAAAATCCTTATATTTTCTGCTGAACAGCTTTTATCATTTAATCAGTGTCAGTAAGTGGAAATTTCAGACATACACATTCACATATACATATATACACACATACAGATGGGGGGGAAGAAAGAGTGAAAGAGAGAGAGAGAAAGCCATATGTACATAAAATTCTCACACACACTAAGGGACAGACACACACACACCATAAGAATGTCTTGTAAATTTGAATTGGTCATAATTATATGGTTTCCATCAATAATCTTACAAGAGGAAAACTTTTGTGCATATTTATAATTAGTATGGTCTCTTTTTGCATATATCTATCTATCTATCTATATCTATATCTATATCTATCTATCTATCATCTATCTATCTATCTATCTATCTATCTATCTATCTATCTATCTATCTATATATATATATATTCATTTGCCCAAAAGGTATTACCACAATATGAAATCAAAGTTTCATATTTTTGGGAAATTGATAAGTGATCTTTTGATCTGGTTGAAAGGGGAAGGGATACCCACCAGAGTGATCCCATAGGTCTTGACACAAGGAATTCAAAGAAAAGGGAAAGTGTCTATACCTAGGATTCACTACCAGGTTTAGGAGTGGAAATGACTAATTACTATATTATGATGGGATATATAAAATGAATGACTACAAGAATAACTTTGCCCATGTGTGTCATATGATAGTGAATCAGAGATGATTTAAAGAGTCAGGGTCAATATTAAGGTTTTGTCAACAGGTGATGTCAAAAAAAGTAGAAAAATGAGTGACACTGAGTTTGAAATGTTTCAGTTATTGCGGTTGAAGTTGACAATATGTTTATAGATGTATATTCAACACCAGAGAGCATAATCTTTGCCAATAAAAATGTGAATACAACTGGCAGGACAACAAACCTGATTTATGTTGTTGGTAAGAATGGTATGGGGTGTTTTTAATAGTAACAAAAGTATCACTCTGAAAATGAGGATTAAGTCAGATTTACCCTCCAAATATAGTATCGTGATATTTCTAAACTCTTGTCTACTAAATAATGATCTGATTGTTTTGTGGACCAACTTTTACATTATATTATAATTTGAGTATCATGGTCATTGAAGACTTGGGGTGATGAGGGAGGCTATTGGAAGTGTTTGCATTCATATATTCTCACAGGAAAGAAGGGAGCAAATATTTTTTACCAAAGTTGAAACCATTTTGAATGTCATTTGAACAAGTGTGTACTTAATTAAAACATAAACTCTAGATTATAGACTATCAAAAATATGAAGGTTCCATTGACAGGCATTCATGAATTTATAGTTTTGTTTTAGGGTAGGATTGAAATGAGTGAACTCTCTGGAGAAGTTGCTTTTATTTTTGATACATCATAAGACACTGAAAAGTGATGTCATACCACCATTTAGACTTCATTAAAGGTGTCCTTGGAATTTGGAGAAAATTATTATTGCCTGTATTGACCCACACAGGGTAGATGAAATTGGAACAGTTGGGATACTAAGGAATTAATGTCATTTCTGCAGAATTCTACTGGGCATATCTTTGACATTGTCAATCATACAATATAGGAAAAGGTCCACTTTTGACACCTGAGTAATATGATAAAACTGAGGAATTTGCTAAGGTCCAGAAAGAATTCAAGATATTCTGGCTACAGGTAATCTAAGTGAATATTATTTTGGCAATGGAATTTCTAAATATATAGATACATATTTATTCATATATGTATATATATTTATATTCATACATATATGTTGTATGAGGCTATCAGGCTGAGTACAAGGTGATTGGGCCGAGTCCTACTGCCAAGCTAGCATAATCCGAAATAATTACACAGAAACTGTATTCATTTAAACACTGCTAGCCCATTAGGTCTAGCCTCTTATTGGCTAACTCTCACATCTTGATTAACCCATTTCTAATAATCTATATGTCACCACAAAGTCGTGGCTTCCTGGGAAAGATTCAGCATGTCTGACTCTGACGACTCCATGACGGCTCTCTTTGCCTCCCTTCTTCCCAGGATCCTGTTCTGTCTACTCTGCCCACCTAATATTCAGACCTAACAAAAGGACAAGGCAGTCTCTTTATTTAACCAATGAAAGCAGCACAAATAGAGAAGAACATCCTACACCATTTCCCCTTTTCTGTTTAAACAAAAAAGAAAGGCTTTCACTTTAACATAGTAAAATTACATATAACAAAACAGTTATCAAGCAAGAATTACACTCACATTATTTATATCTATTTTATCTTTTATCATAACAAAAGAAAACTATAACCATCCATTCTTCAACTCCATCAAAGACTCCAGAAGGATATAATATTACATAAGTAAACAAGAAATAAGCAACTTCCAAAACTCTAGAAATGACAGAGACATCTTGCTGCCTGGACAGTCACCCAGAATTCTTCCATACCGTTAGGGCATCCATCTTCAGCCTTCAGACCCATAGTATCCAGCACACTTTTCCATGAAGCAGGGAATTTTAAAGACAGTTTAGTCACTTTCTTCTGTGTCCTGCAGAATGGCTCACAGACTCTTTCATGAAGCAGGAACCCCGCAAAACCATCTCACCTTTGGGCAAATTCAGCAGTCCTCTCTCTGTGGGTCCTTTATGTCCAGTTTATGCAACAGTCCAGACAAGAACAGTTTCTTGCCCAAATGGCTAACCAACTTCATAAGGAGCCTCCTTGATGCCCATCTTCCTCTTGAAGTAGACTGGTGCTGCCAGGAGCAGACGTGTCTCATTGTCATGAAAAGCCCTAAGGTACTAAAACATTAAATGCCATAGTCTGTAGTCTTTGAAAGATATGAGGAATGTCTATTTAACTGAAATATATCTCTATATATCTAGAAAATGTTACTAACATGACTATAAGCTTGATTATTATTGATGATTATCCATTAGCAACCTATATTTCCTAATTATACATTACATTTTTAAATGAACTACACAATCATCATACCTTAATCAAGATTAGAAATATGCATATAACAAAATTTACCTTAAATTTATATCAACAAAGTACAATTTATACCAATGAATATTATTCATCTCTGTATCATATCCCCCTTTAAATGTAAAAGAACATTTATAAATAATATTTGGGAATATGGGTGCAGTTATTCCTCTCCAAACTGCTTTGTGCTGAATGGGGACGCTGTTAATCATGTTTTGCATTGTATAACCTGTCTGCTAGGTTCATCTTAGCCAGCAATTGAGTGAAGTAATTTTCTGAAGGTGTTCACGGTGACCTTTCAGAAGGGTGTGATCTACCATACCATATTGGTTTAGAAACAATCCACAGTGTCTCATCTTCTGTGAAAACAAAAGAAGAACATCTTTTCCAAAGCATCATATTCTTAGATTGAAATTTGTAAGTCATGATACCTTTAGAACATATATGTTGGTTTAGCTTAGCAGACCACACAATGAAATGTCTCTCTGTATTTAGCTCCTTGACAGTCAAAGAATTCAAAGAAAACACAATAATATACAGAATCCAGGTTCTCTGTGAATTTTCCATTTTGCATGGCTTATTTTTCTTTATTTCTTTTAATCTATAACTACCTGTACTCTGTCTCTTTAAAGACTTTACCTTTTTTTTAAAAAAAAAGCATTAACTTTTTATCACTTTCTGTACTCTTTTTCTTCTCTCTCCCAAGCCTATGTACTTTATCTAATACCATAACCCATTTAGAGGTCTTTTATGTCTGAATCTGTCCTATTGTGAATCTGTAATTCTTTACTATCAGAAGCACTTCTTAAAATGCTAAGCACTTCTTAAAACCTGAAGTTGCGCCAAGTATGGGTAACAGTACTGCCTGTTTCCTGCCAGTCTAAGCCATAACTGTGCTGTTATTATGATAATTAGGATAGTTCCTGCCTGAGGTCAGCACAGTTCAGCACAGTGGAGCTGCTTGTGCCTCTCAGCTGTGAGCACCACTAGCATGGCAGAGCCACTTGTGCCTCTGAGCCACGAGTACCACTAGCATGGCAGAGCTGCTTGTGCCTCTGAGTCACTTGTGCCTCAGAGCTGCAGCACACAATGCCCCCCTTTTAGGCACACCATAGGACTTTACTCTCAAACCCCATGTAAATGCTCTGTCTCCTGCAAGAGACAGAGGTCATGCTGATAGCACAGCCCAGAAACTGGTATTTTAAAATCACCACTTTCTAGTAGACCTGATCCCTCTGACTACCCAGGCAGGAAGAGCTGAGCCACAGGCATGGTCTCAGCTACTTTTTTCCTGACCCCAAGTGGGCACACAAACATCTGGGCACAGAAATGCTCCATAGCCGGAGTTTGCACCCATGGCAAGGCCCTGGGAGCCTTGTTTTAAAATGGTGTGGCTTTTTTTTGTTACAGCTGCTGAGTAAGGAAATTCTCTCTTAAAGGAGCCATGCCACACTGCCAGTTGTGCTAAACTCTATATTTGTGTCTAGAATTCCTTTTGAAGCCCTCTCAGGTTTTACATGGAGTTTGTTTACCACGGTGAGCACCACTCTGTTGTATGGAGGAATGGGCTGTGTCCCACCCAGCTAGCTTACACCCAAAATAACCACTCAGAAATTATATTAATTAAATTACTGCCTGGCCCATTAGCTCTAGCCTTTTATTGGCTAACTCTCGCATCTTGATTAACCCATTTCTATTAAATTTGTGTACAAGGTCATGGCTTAACGGCATGATTCTCACCAGTGTCCATCTTGGGCAGGAGAAGCCATGGCGTCTGACACACTTACCTTCTTCCCAGCATTCTGTTCTGTGTATTCCACCTACATAAGGGCTGCCATATCAAAAGGCCAAAGCAGCTTCTTTATTCAACCAATGAAATCAACACAAATACAGAAGGACCTCCGACACCAAATATATGTATGTATATATACATACTTAGTCTATTTATCTATTTAATCAGTAAGAATCCTGATTTCAGATTACATCCAGTCATGTGCATTTTTTCAGTGGCTAATTCCAGAATAATCCTTTCAGAGCTGTTCTAATATTCATATGAGAATGTTTATGTCACTCCTTACCCCATTCATGTTCTTTTACAGATATTTGTCCTAAATAACGTAGAAACAGAAACAATGCCTAATCACCTTGATTTTTGAATGGATTCCTGCTTATTACATAAAAATTAGAGATAAGTATGTGACCAAGGAGAAAATGAACTCCAAATTAGGTGTAATTAAGGTAGAATATTATTTTCCTTTTAAAGCTTAATATCTTACAGTAACAAAAAGAATGATAGAATATTTTTATTTATAAAACAGTATGAAAGACTTTTATCTTGTTCAGAATTCATATTTTTATATTGACAAGTATTTCATCAAGAGAATGTGTCTTATATTTGATAAATCTTTCTTTATTTATGATTGTGGTCTATTATTTCTCACAAATATGGTTCAATCATGTTAATATATTCAGTACATTCTTTGAAAAATCTCAATATAAATGTTCATTTATGGCCACAGAATGTCATTATTTCCTGTCAAAAGTGCTTCTATGGAATCCCAAGTACAAGGTATTGGTGACTTCTAGGAATGGAATTGTTTGTATATAATCAATTCTCTATATTTGTATTAGTATATTTAAGTTTGCATTCATACCTTCTCAATGATGAAAACTTCCCTGTTCAACTATGTTTTAATTTTTGCTTTTGTGTCTGCACAGATGATAACAGGATGAGAATTATGCATCATATCCTCTTGACCATGGAATCAGTATCACATACAAATCACCATTTATTTTTAAATGAATTTTCCGCTTGCATGTGAAGTCTGGATAACACATTCCAAATTTCAGATCTGCATTTCCTTTCCCTTCCTATGACGTATGAGTTGTACTTACTTTTTGAATGAGTAAATAAAATGTTTCAAGAAGTAATATTACCTTGTAAAAAGGATCTCATTTAGAAACCATGTAAGCATTCACTAAGCTAATTAAAATAATCAGTCTGGTATAACAAATGATATCTGTATTACTAAAGCCTATTGTAATGGCTAGAAATGTAACAATTACTAGTGAAGGATGGGCACAAACACTGCAAAAGTCAATTGTATGTTATGTTTCATATTTACTTTTAGCTGAAAATTGTGATTTGCGGATAAATGTTTCTAACACACTAAAAAATTTCATAGAACAAACTCTTTAGGTGTGTTCCCATATTTCACATGATTTGAAAGAGAGTATGAAATATGTTTTCAAAAGTCCATCTGAGCATATTATCTTTTGTTAAATGACTTCAGTAAACAAATGAATCCGGATATGCTTAAATGGTGTACGTATGTATGAGGCATTATCATTTGAAGAATAAATTCCTGAGAATGCTCTTCCAAATAGCAACCCCTGCAAATATGCATGTGTTTATTACAATTTTCTCTGTGTATAACAATGAAGCCTTAGAGTATAGTTTGTTGTCAAAATAGAAAAGGCGGATGCAATCTTTATTGTGTGCTTGTAACAAGAAAAAAGAAAAGATATTAGACAGTGTTATTACATTCAGTCTCTGTAACAGGAGGAGCGGGCTGCTTGTTATCCCGGCCAACCGGCTATCTTACACCAGAAGTAATCACACAGAAACTGTATTCATTTAAACGCTGCCTGGCCCATTAGCTCTAACTTCTTATTGGCTAATTATTACATCTTAATTTAATTCATTTCTATTAATATATGTATTGCCCTGTGACTGTGGCTTACCGGCAAGATACTAACCAGTGTCCTTCTTAGGCAGGAGATCCATGCATTTGCCATTATGCCCTTCTTCCCAGCATTCAGTTCTGTCTACTCCACCTACCTAAGTTTTGTCCTATCAACTAGGCCAAGGCACTTTCTTTATTCATTACCCAATGAAAGAAATGCAGAAACAGAAGGAATGCCTACACCAAGTCTCCTGAAGTCATCAGATATAACAAAAATCAAAGTACATTAAATATTTATAGGCAACATACATGAATATTAAAAAAATAAATCAATTTTTACTGAAAAACCTTGGTTATTTAACCTTTCTTTGTGTGCCTTTCAAAAGGAAGTTACTTTAGAACAATACTTACCTGATGTTTTTTGAGAATTTGGTATATTCAATATATATTTTCCTTCTCTAAGTAATTACTACTACTCTATGCCCTCAAACTTTTTTTCTAATTTCTCCAACTTCTTCATTAATATACATATCTCTCTGAATGTTGAGTGAATGTGTGAATGTGAGTGTGTGTATGTATTGAGAACATGGAGATTGACACAGAAATTCATAGCCCAGCAGTGTTCAATTAGTGTTTCTAATATGTATTCATGTTTAGTGCTGGCCTTTTGGTCTTCAATTACTTATTACTTTGTTGTCTAGGTTCTCTGGGATTGTGACTTGTAGGCTAGTTTTTCTTTGCTTTATCTCAAAAAAAGAAAAAACACTTATGAGTGAGTACATATGATATTTGTTTTTCTGGGTCTGGGTTACCTCTCTCAATATGATGTTTTCTAACTCCATCCATTTGCCTGTAAATTTTAAGATGTCATTTTTTCCCACTGTGTAGTACTCCATTGTGTAAATAAAGCATATTTTTCTTATCCATTCTTGAGACAAGGGGTAATTAGGTCATTTCCAGGATCTGGCTATAACAAATAATGCTGCTTTCATACATAATCTCTTTGTTCATGGACAGGCCTGACACTCAATGATAGGTCTCAGTGGCTTTAAACATATTTGCAAACTTCTTGCCTTAGGCTGTCAAGAACTTGTATTACAGAACTTATATTAATTATAATATAATATAATTATATTATATTAACTGTCATCCTGGATTCAGGGAAAATTTAAATTAATGGTATTATTTTAAAGTTTCCTATTCTATTATTTTGTAAAGATCATAACATTTAGATCATTGGATGATAAACTTCAATTTTGTAAAGCATTTAGGGGTAATATGTTTAAAAATTTCAGACAGACTCCTTCAGTTTTTTAAAAATTGCTAAAATAATAACAATATTTAACTGAATTATGCATAGGATGGCCTTGGTTTGATCTTAAGTGTATGGAGGGCACATTATTCCTGCAAGTTTATTGGTTTCTTAAGTTTACATGAATATTATAAAGTAGTCTAGTAATAGAAAATTACTATATCATAAAATCCTTTTATTTTCCCGTGAACTGATTTTAGCATTTAGTTAGTGTCTTTAAGAGGAAAACACACACATACACACACACACACACACACACACACACACACACACTCGGAGAGCAGAAGAGTGAGAGAGAGAGAGAGAGAGAGAGAGAGAGAGAGAGAGAGAGAGAGAGACAAGCATATGTAGACAGAAAAACTCACACACAGAGAGACAGACACACACACACTAGGAATGTCTTGTAACCCTAATATATTCATTCTTACATCTTTTCCATCCATCATCTTACAAGATGAAAACTTTTGCGCATAGTTCTAACTAGTATGGCTTTTTTAGCATATGTATCAATTTTGTAACCAAGTATTTCTATGGTATGACACAAAAATTTTATACTTTCAGGAAATTGACAAGTGGCCTTTTGAATCTGGTTGAAAGGGGAAGGAATGCCCAACAAAGTGATCCCACGGGTCTTGACACAAGGAATTCAGAGAAAAAGCAAAGTGTCTCTACCTAGGATTCACTATCAGGTTTCAAGAGTGGAAATTATTTGTCACCATAGTATGATAGGATATGCAAAATGAATGACTACAAAAATACCTTTGCCCATGTGTGTCATATGATAGTGAATCAGAGATGATTGCTAGAGTCGGGGTAAACATCAAAGTTTAGTCAACAGGTGACATCAAACAAAGTAGAAAAATGAGTGACACTGAGTTTGAAATATTTTTGTTTTTACAGGTAAAGGTGACAATATATTTGAACTTGTGCATGCAACACCAGAGAATATAGTCTTTACCATTAAAAATGTGGATAGAGCTGGCTGGATTAAAAATGTGGATAGAGCTACCTGATTTTTGTTGTTGGTAAGAATGATTGTGGGTTTTCTGATGTTGTAACAGAAGTATTACCCTACAAATAGAGATTAAGTCAGATTCACACTCCAAGTACAGTATCAAGGTATTTCCAAACTCCTCCCCACTAAATGACAATATGATTGTTGTGTGGACCAACTTTTACATTATATTATAATTTCAGTAGCATGGTCATTGAAGACTACGGGTGATAAGGAATGCTATTGGAAGTGTTTATGTTCATGTTTCCTTACTGGAGAGAAGGGAGCAAATATTATTTGTCCAAAGTTTAGACCATTTTGAATGTCATTTAAACAAGTGTGTATTATATTATATCATGAACTCTAGAGTATAGACTCAGGATAAATGTGAAGAATCCATTGATAGGCATCCATGACTCTCTAGTCTTGTTTTTGAAAATGCATAGGGTTGAGATGCCAGAATTCTCTAGAGAAGTTGCTTTATTTTTTGATACATCATGAAAAATTGAAAATAGACGTCATACCAACCAGTGAGACTAAATTAAATGTGTCCATGGAACTTAGGGAATATTACTAAGGGAGCAATGTAATTTCACCAGAATTCTTGAATATGTTTCTGACATTGTCTTTCATGCAATGTGAACAAAGGTAAACCTTTGACTCCTGAACAATATGAAAACTTGAAGAATTTGCTAAGGAACAGAACATTCTATAGAAAACATTGAGAAGTTCTGGCTAGAGGCAACCCTAGTGAATATTATTTTGGCCAAAGAAAAAAAGAATTTCTCTCTATCTGTCTCTCTCTCTGTCTCTCTCTCTGTCTCTGTCTCTCTCTCCCTCTCTGCATGTTAATGTATATTCATAAATTAATGTATGTATATATACATTCAGAATCTGTCATCTATCTATCCATCTATCTACCTTCCTATCTACCTACCTACCCATTTACTCAGTAAGATCCCTGATTTAGATTATATGTTCCATATGCAATCTTTAAGTCTCTATTTCCAGAAATAATCCTTGGGGAGATGTTCTCATATTCCTATGAAAATATTTCTGTTCATCCTTACCCCATTCATGTTCATTTACAGATACTTGTCCTAAATAATGACCTTCTGTAAGTGAGTAGGAACAGAAGCCATGCCTAACCATTTTGATATTTGAATGGATTCACGCTTATTACATAAAAAAATAGAGATAAGTATGTCACCAAGGAAAAAGTGAACTTAAAGTTAGGAAAATCACATACAATGCTATGAGTCGTTTAAAACAGAAAATCTTACAGAGATAGAAATGAAGGATAGGACATTTTAATTTATAAAAAATATGAAGGATTTTTATCTAATTCAGAATTGCTAATATGTTTATATTGAGGAATACACAATCAAGAGAATGTGCCTTGTTATTTGTAAAATTTTATTTTACTCATGATTGTGGAGTATTATTTGTCGCAGATATGGTACAAGCATGTTGATATTTTCAATATATTCCTTGAAACCTCCCAATATAAATTTTCATGTAGGAGCACAGAATGATATCATTTTCTTTTGACAGCTTCTATAGAACCCAAAGTACAAGGTATTATTGATTTCTAAGAAAGGAACTGTTTGTGTACCATCCTTTCTCTGTACTCATTATATTGTTATATTTAATTTCTCAGTAATGAAATCTTTCCTGTCTGTTCAGCCATGTTTTAATTTTTGCTTTCATATCTGCACTGATGACAGGAGGAATAGAATTATGCATCATATCCTCTTGACCATGGAATCAGTATCATATATAGTTCACCATTTCTTTTTAAATGAATTGTCTTCTCTCCTGTAAAGTCAGAACACAATATACCAAATTCCTGACTTGCCTTTCCATTCCCTTCTTATGATTTATAAGGTCTTCTTATTTTGTGAATGATTACATAAAGTGTTTCAAGAAGTGAGAAAGTCTTTGTGAAAATTATCTCATTCAAAAAGCACATAAATATTCACTAAACTAATAAAATAACCACTCTGGTGTAACAAATGATATCTGTATTACTAAATCCTATTGAAATAACTATAAATGTAACAATTACTGGAGATTCATGAGTAAGAACACTGAAAAATCAATTTTATTTTGTGTTTCATATTTACTTTTTGCTAAAAACTGTGATTTGTGGATAAGCAGTCCTAAGATTCTAAAAGATTTCACAGAACAAACTCTTTGGGCCTGCCTCCATATTACACATTATATAAAAGAGAGGATGAAATATGTTTTTGAAAGTCTATCTGAGGATATTATCTTTGTAAAATGACTTCAGTAAGGAAATGAATCAGGATATGTTTAAATAATGTACATATGAGTCATTTCCATTTGAAGACTAAATTCATAAGAATAATATTCCATAGATAGCATACCTTACATATATGCATGTGTTTGTTACAATTTTCTATTTGTATTATTACAATTCCTTAGGATGTATTTAGCTATCAAATTAGAAAAGGCATATGCAATAATAATCTCGAAGGGCTTGCAACAAGAAAAAACAAAATATTTAGTCAATATTATTATATGCAGTGTAATGAAGTCTAAAGATATAAAGAAATCAAAGTGCATTCAACATTCATAAACAAATATGAATAAGACAAGATTGCCAGGCAAAAGTTGGGAGGACGGGCATGGGGGTGGGGAGGATGGGATCTTGATGGGGATCGCATTGAATCTATAAATTGCCTTTGGTAGAATTGCCATTTTTACTATGTTGATCCTCCCAATCCAAGAGCACG
Source organism: Microtus pennsylvanicus (assembly GCF_037038515.1). Lineage (NCBI taxonomy): Eukaryota > Metazoa > Chordata > Mammalia > Rodentia > Cricetidae > Microtus > Microtus pennsylvanicus. Next base: position 109,416,925 of record NC_134601.1, read on the forward strand.
GGATGTCCATCCATATTTTGGTATCCTATTCAATTTCTTTCTTCAATGCCTTAAAGTTCTTGTCAAATAGATCTTTCACTTCCTTGGTTAGAGTTACCCCAAGAAGCTTCTGTAAAGCAAAGGACACTGTCACTAAGACACAAAGGCAACCTACTGACTGGGAGAAGATCTTCACCAACCCCACAACAGACAAAGGTCTGATCTCCAAAATATATAGAGAACTCAAGAAACTAGACTTTAAAATGCTAATTAACCCAATTAAAAAATGGGGCACTGAACTGAACAGAGAATTCTCAACAGAAGAAGTTCAAATGGCCAAAAGACACTTAAGGTCGTGCTCATTTTCCTTAGCAATCAGGGAAATGCAAATGCAAATTTGAGATATCATCTTACACCTGTCAGAATGGCTAAAGTCAAAAACACCAAGGATAGCCTTTGCTGGAGAGGCTGTGGAGGAAGGGGTACCCTCATCCATTGCTGGTGGGAATGCAATCTTGTGCAACCACTGTGGAAGTCAGAGTTTCGGTTTCCCAGGAAATTCGGGATCAACCTACCCCTGGACCCAGCAATACCACTCTTGGGAATTTACCCAAGAGATGCTCTATCACATGACAAAAGCATTTGTTCAACTATGTTCATAGCAGTATTATTTGTAATAGCCAGAACCTGGAAACAACCTAGATGCCCCTCAATGGAAGAATGGATGAAGAAAGTATGGAATATATACACACTAGAGTACTACGCTGCAGTAAAAAGCAATGACTTCTCGAATTTTGCATGCAAATGGATGGAAATAGAAAACACTATCCTGAGTGAGGTATCCCACACCCAAAAAGAGGAACATGGGATGTACTCACTCATAATTGGTTTCTAGCCATAAATAGAGGTCACGGAGTCTACAATAGGTGAACCTAAAGAAGCTAAGTAAGAAGGTGAACCCAAGGAAAAACATATAGCTATCCTCTTGGATAAGGGAAGTAGACAAAATTGCCGGGGAGAAAATTGGGATCTTGGGGGTGGGGTGGGATGGGGGTAAGGGGAGATGGGGAGAGAAAAGGTAGAAGGGAAGGAGGGGGGACTTGGGGAAACAGGAGGATCGGGATAAAGGAAGGTTGGATAGGGGAGCACGGAACCACAATTCTTAGTTAAGGGACCCACTTTAGGGTGGGCAGGAGACTTGACCCTAGAGGGGCTCCCAGGTGCCCAAGCTGAGGTCCCCAGTTAGTTCCTTGGGCAGCTGAGGATAGGGAACCTGAAATGACCCTATCCTAGAGCAATACTGACGAATATCTTGCATATCATCCTAGAACCTTCATCTGGTGATGGATGGAGATAGAGACAGAGACCCACACTGGAGCACTGGACTGAGCTCCCAAGGTCCTAATGAGAAGCAGAAGGAGGGAGAACATGAGCAAAGAAGTCGGGACCACGAGGGGTGCACCCACCCACTGAGACAGTGGAGCTGATCTACTGGGAGCTCACCAAGGCCAGCTGGACTGTTACCGAAAAAGCATGGGATAAAACTGGACTCTCTGAACATGGCGAACAATGAGGGCTGATGAGACGCCAAGGACAATGGCACGCGGTTTTGATCCTAAGCAATGTGCTGGCTTGGTGGGAGCCTAGCCAGTTTGGATGTTCACCTTCCTAGATATGGACGGAGGGGGGAGGACCTAGGACTTACCACAGGGCAGGGAACCCTGACTGCTCTTTGGACTGGAGAGGGAGGGGGAGAGGAGTGGGGGGAAGGGGAGAGGGGTGGGAGGAGGGGGAGAAGAGTGGGAGGAGGGGGAGAAGAGTGGGAGGAGGGGGAGGGAAATGGGAGGCTGGGAGGAGGTGGAAATTTGTTTTTTTTTATTCTCCTTTTATCAATAAAAAAAATTAAAAAAAATCCTTTATGTTCCTTGCTGTTAAGATTAGTATAAAATGTGAGGGGATTTGAAAGAATTAGAACCTCATTGCATTTTAATATTAAAATAAAATAGATGTAATAATAGAAAACACCCTTTATTTTAATTTAAATGCTGTGAATACTTGGAGAGCTACTCTCAATGTTTTGTGATACATAGAGATACAAGAAAATCAATAAATAAAGGACTATTTCAGTGTTGAAAACAACTTCTCAGAAAAAGAAACTTTTTCTTTTCATTTGTTTTTGTGTATTCCTTTTATAACCTGACTGCTATGTACCTCTGTCCTCTTGCATTTAGTTTGTGCATATGTTTTTATTCCAGCAAGGACAGAAGGAATGTCCATGAGGTATTCCTGACATTCCAAAGAGGAAGAAGAACCATGAAGAAAATAATAAAAAACTTATTCTAATTCAACTTCAATCTGAATTAACAAGACAATTTGCCCTGGAATGTGGAAGAAACCAAAGCCAAAGGCACTTCTTGATTTGGAGACTCTGAGGTGATTTGTCACTAAAATAAAATGAGAATATATACTTTCTTGAGTTGTCATGATTGATTCATCTTGTTACTATTTAAAAACCTATTTTTTAAAACAGAATTCATATTTCTTTCATAATGTAACAGTATTCAAAATGTCGAAATAAATTTGTGAATAGAAAACAACTTTGCTCTAATGGAAATCTAAAGAAGTATTTTGTCAGTGGATATCCTATGAAGAAGGATTTTCCTATATAAGAGCTAAAAAATCTGATTATTTGCAACAAGGGCTGCTGTTTTTTGTTTTGTTGTTCTTGTAGGCTTTTTTTCTTTTCTGGTAAATTGAAGATCTATAAAGAAATGCTATTCCAGGGTATGGTAGAGTTATGTACAGGCATGTCATAGATCTGAATATTTGAGAAGAAATCCGGAGAAGCTTTAATGTGAATGGTCACACTAGAATTTAAGAATTTGAACAATGGAGAGAAGAAAAGTTTTCTTTAGAGAAAATACCACTGAGTTAATGCATTAAGTTAATGGATTAAAACTGTCCTTTTATGGTTTAGGTACTGAGGAGTTCCATCTGGACGGGTGAGTGTGTGCTATCCAGGGGCAGATTGTCCTGGAAGAGAGATACCATAGAGAAAATAAACACTATGATCAAAGAAAACAGCAAAGCCAACAAATTCTTATCACAAAACATTCAGGAAATACGGGACACAATAAAAAGACCAAACCTAAGAATAATTGGGATAGGAGAAGGAGAAGAAGTACAGCTCAATGGTCCAGAAAATATATTTAATAAAATTATAGAAGAGAACTTTCCCAACCTAAAGAAAGATATTCCTTTGAAGGTTCAAGAAGCATACAGAACACCGAATAGACTGGACCAAAAAAAACCATCTCATCGCCATATAATAATCAAAACACAAAACACAGAGAATAAAGAAAGCATATAAAGAGCTGCAAAGGGAAAAGGCCAAATTACTTATAAATGTAAACCTATCAAACTTACACCTGATTTCTCTATGGAAACAATGAAAGCCATAAGGTCCTGGATAGATGTACTGCAGAAACTAAGAGACCATGGATGCAAGCCCAGACTACTATACCCAGCCAAGCTTTCGTTCACTATAAATGGAGAAAACAAAATTTTCCAGGATAAAAACAAATTTAAACAATACATAGCCACAAATCCAGCCTTACAGAAAGTGATAGAAGGAAAATCACAAACCAAGGAGTCCAACAATAACCACAATAACTCAAACATCTAGAGACCCTTCACCAGCAAAAGTCAAAGAAAGGGAACACACAAACCCTACTACTAAAGAAGTGACCGGAGTTAACAACCACTGGTCATTAATATCACTTAATGTCAATGGGCTCAACTCACCTATAAAAAGGCACAGGCTAAGAGATTGGATACGAAAAAAGGATCCAACATTCTGCTGTTTACAAGAAACACACCTTAACCACAAAGACAGGCACCTACTCAGAGTAAAGGGCTGGGAAAAGGCTTATCAAGCAAATGGACCTAAGAAACAAGCAGGTGTGGCCATACTAATCTCTAACAAAGTTGACTTCAAACTTAAATCAATCAGAAGAGATGGAGAGTGACATTTAATACTCATAACAGGAACAATTCATCAGTATGAAATCTCAATCCTGAATATCTATGCCCCTAATATAAAAGCACCCACGTACGTAAAAGAAACATTACTAAAACTCAAGGCAGCCATCAAACCGCACACAATAATAGTAGGAGACTTCTACACTCCTCTCTCACCAATGGACAGGTCAATCAAACAGAAAGCTAACAGAGAAATATGAGAACTAATGGAGGTAATGAATCAAATGGACTTAACAGACATCTAGAGAAAATTCCAAGAACACATTAGGAAAATTACCCATTGTGAGATGCTAGGCTGGTTCAACATACGAAATCTATCAATGTAATCCATCATATAAATAAACTGAAAGAAAAAAATCATATGATCATTTCATTAGATGCTGAAAAAGCATTTGACAAAATTCAGCATCCCTTTATGATAAAAGTATTGGAGAGATTAGGGATACAAGGGACATACCTAAATATAATAAGAGCTATATACAGCAAGCCGACAGCTAACATCAAATTAAATGGAGAGAAACTCAAAGCCATCCCAATAAACTCAGGAACACGACATGGCTGTCCACTCTCACAATACCTCTTCAATATAGTGCTTGAAGTTCTAGCAATAGCAACAAGACAACATAGTGGGATCAAGGGGATTCGAATTGGAAAGGAAGAACTTAAACTTTCGTTATTTGCAGATGATATGATAGTATACATAAGCGACCCCAAAAACTCCACCAAAGAACTTTTACAGCTGATAAACAGCTTTAGTAATGTGGCAGCATACAAGTTCAACTCCAAAAAAATCAGTCGCCTTCTTATACACAAAGGATATGGAAGCAGATAGGGAAATCAGAGAAGCTTCACCTTTCACGATAGCCACAAACAGCATAAAATATCTTGGGGTAACTCTAACCAAGGAAGTGAAAGATCTATTTGACAAGAACTATAAGGCATTGAAGAAAGAAATTGAGGAGGATACCAGAAAATGGAAGGACCTCCCTTGCTCTTGGATTGGGAGGATCAACATAGTAAAAATGGCAATTTTACCAAAGGCAATTTATTGATTCAATGCAATCGCCATCAAGGTCTCATCAAAATACTTCACAGATCTGTAGAGGACAATAATCAACTTTATATGGAAAAACAAAAAAAACCCAGGATAGCCAAAACAATCCTATACAATAAAGGATCTTCTGGAGGCATTACCATCCCTGACTTCAAACTCTACTACAGAGCTACACTAATGAAAACACTGTGGTACTGGCATAAAAACAGAGAAGTCGACCAATGGAATCGTAAAGAAGACGCAGATTTTAACCCACAAACCTATGAACACCTCATTTTTGATAAAGGAGCTAAAAGTATACAATGGAAGAAAGAAAGCATCTTCAACAAATGGTGCTGGCACAACTGGATGTCAACCTGTAGAAGAATGAAAATAGACCCATATCTATCACCATGCACAAAACTCAAGTCCTAATGGATTAAAGACCTCAATATCAGTCCGAACACACTGAACCTGATAGAAGAGAAAGTGGGAAGTACCCTACAACAGATGGGCACAGGAGATCGCTTCCTAGGTATAACCCCAGCAGCACAGACATTAACGGCAACATTGAATAAATGGGACCTACTAAAACTGAGAAGCTTCTGTAAAGCAAAGGACACTGTCACTAAGACAAAAAGTCAACCTACTGACTGGGAGAGGATCTTCACCAACCCTGCAACAGACAAAGGTCTGATCTCCAAAATATATAGAGAACTTTAGAAACTAGACTCTAAAATGCTAATTAACAAAATTAAAAAATGGGGCACTGAACTGAACAGAGAATTCTCAACAGAAGAAATTCAAATGGCTAAAAGACACTTAAGGTCATGCTCAACCTCCTTAGCAATCAGGGAAATGCAAATCAAAACAACTTTGAGATATCATCTTACACCTGTCAGAATGGCTAATATCAAAAACACCAAGGAGAGCCTTTTCAGGAGAGGCTGTGGAGGAAGGGGTAAACTCATCCATTGCTTGTGGGAATGCAATCTTGTGCAACCACTTTGGAAATCAGTGTTTCGGTTTCCCAGGAAATTCGGGATCAACCTACTCCTGGACCCAGCAATACCACTCTTGGGAATATACCCAAGAGATGCCCTATCATATGACAAAAGCATTTGTTCAACTATGTTCATAGCATTATTATTTGTAATAGCCAGAAGCTGGAAACAACCTAGATGTCCTTCAATGGAAGAATGGATGAAAAAAGTGTGGAATATATACACATTAGAGTACTACTCTATGGTAATAAAACAATGACGTCTCGAATTTTGCATGCAAATGGATCAAAATAGAAAACACTATCCTGAGTGAGGTAACCCAGACCCAAAAAGATGAACATGGGATGTACTCACTCATAATTGGTTTCTAGCCATAAATAAGGGTCACAGAGTCTACAACTGGTGAGCCTAAAGAAGCTAAATAAGAAGGTGAACCCAAGTGGTGGCACACGCCTTTAATCCCAGCACTTGGGAGGCAGAGGCAGGCGGATCTCTGTGAGTTCGAGACCAGCCTGGTCTACAAGAGCTAATTCCAGGACAGGCTCCAAAACCACAGAGAAATCCTGTCTCGAAAAAAGAAGCAAAAAAAAAAAAAGGTGAACCCAAGGAAAAACATATAGTTATTCTCTTGGCTATGGGAAGTAGACAAAATTGCCGGGGAGAAAAGTGGGATCTTTGGGGTAGGGTGGGTTGGGGATAAGGGGATATGGGGAGAGAAAAGTGAGAAGGGGAGGATGGGCGGAACTTGGGGAAACAGGAGGATTGGGAAAAAGGAAGGTTGGATAGGGGAGCATGGAAGCACAATTCTTAGTTAAGGGAGCCACCTTAGGTCTGGCAAGACACTTGAACCTAGAGTGGCTCCCAGGAGCCCAATGCGATGTCCCCAGTTAGTTCCTTGGGCAGATGAGGATAGGGAACCTGAAATGACCCTATCCTATAGCAATACTGACGAATATCTTGCATATCACCATAGAAACTTCATCTGGTGATGGATTGAGATAGAGACAGAGACACACACTGGAGCACTGCACTGAGCTCCCAAGGTCCCAATGAGGAGCAGAAGGAGGGAGAAGATGAGTAAGGAAGTCAGGACCACGAGGGGTGCACCCACCCACTGAGACAGTGGGGCTGATCTATTGGGAGCTCACCAAGGCCAGCTGGACTATGACTGAAAAAGCATGGGATAAAACCGGACTCTCTGAACATGGCGAACAATGAGGGCTGATGAGAATCCAAGGACAATGGCACTGGGTTTTGGTCCTACTTCATTAATAGGGTGGTATTTATTTAAAGGGGAAAAAACTTACAGATCACTGTCCCAGGCAACAGACCTCTATGCAACCAGGAAAGGAGTCTAGTCGCCAGCGGAGCAGGAAGTGAAGAGAGAGAGGAGAAGGAAGTGGCCGCTTTTTTAAAGGGAGAGAGACTACGCCCCAATGGGCTGGTATCTCAGCAGCTATAGGTTGGAGATGCGGGAGGACCTCCCGCAACACCTCCCACTTTTGTTTAAATAAGAGAGTTCTAAACCTATTATGAAATTATATACAATAAGTACAAATATCCTATTTTAACTAGCTTAGGTCTTGTATAATAAATAACTTGGCCAAGTCATTAGAGAAAGTAACTACATTTATATAGTCTTCAACCCCATCAAAGATCTGAGAAGGGAAATAATGTTACCTGGGTAATTAGGAAGTTCAGTAAAACAACTTCCGAAACATGCAACAAATCACAGAGACAACTAGCTACCTGGGCAATCACCCAAAGTCATGTTAGCAGCGTTGAAGCAACCAACTTTGGCTAAGGCCTAACATAACTGACATACCATTTCCAAAGGCAAGCAACTATTCAAAACTATCTTACCCTGTCTTGGCAGGATATGACAGTCCTATTTTATCCATTGATGCATGCTCTGTATCTCTGTCAGTGGTTGAGGTATGGGCATTTCTTTGCCCAAAGGCCAGTTCTGCCAAAAAGAAAGGCTCCAGGTGGAGTGTCTTTAGTGCTCAACATTCTCTTGGGAATAGAGTGGTGTTGCCAGGAGCAATTGTGTCTCACTACCACAAAACTCTGAGTTAGGTTAAAGGCCATTTTCTACAGCTCTTTGAAGAAGTTGAAGATTATCTATCTATACTAAGTATAATCTCTATATATCTAAAGAACCTGATTAGTCTAATTATAAATGACAAACTTAGATGACTATTAATCCATATAATTTTCAATATCTATCTAACTTAAAGACTAAGACAATAAACGACTGTGAAACAAATGAGGAAAATGACCTCCAAATATAAACAATGTACAAATATACATTGCAGTAGGTAAATATATATCAATACACAAACATTATATAAGTATCTTTTTTTTTTTTGGTTTTTCGAGACAGGGTTTCTCTGTGGTTTTGGAGCCTATCCTGGAACTAGCTCTTGTAGACCAGGCTGGTCTCGAACTCACAGAGATCTGCCTGCCTCTGCCTCCCGAGTGCTGGGATTAAAGGCGTGCGCCATCATCGCCCGGCTTATATAAGTATCTTAATCATAGGTAGAAATGTACACTGCAATATGGTAAATATATAATATATATATGTATATGTATATATATATATATATTTATATATATATACAATATATGTAAATACATAAAAAATGTTTTAAACAGAGGTAGAAACATGCATGCATACAATAGTCAATATAATTTAACTTTGTATCAATATACAAGAATCAATACCAATATATTTGTCTAAAAACAGTAACTCACAATTATAAATCTATTATCCCATCATCCCCTTTTTTTTTTCAAAATGATCCCTGAGCTTATAAAATTCCTCCCCCAACCCTCATTCATATACAAATTATAATCAACCCCTAAATGATGTCCCTAAACTCAAGGGCAAACTTTACTGGGAGAGGGGATGTCGTCCTCTAGAATTACTTCCAGCTGTCATGGGGCTGACGTTCTTTCTGGGGTATCCTGTGAAAGTAAAATGATGGTTAAATTTCAAGATCAATGTCTTTTAAAATTGCAAATAGTCTCTGAGTATTTTGTGCAGGTCTGGCCAAAATGTTGTATAAGATGTGCACCATTTCAGCTAACCAAGTTGGAACTGTCTTGTGCAGCTGGTACCCAAAGCAGGTCTTGTAGTAGCGCTATCAGTATCATGACGTCATATCAACCAGGTAAAGTTGTTGTTATGGGGCCCCATCTTCTTCCTGGAAACTTCAAATGCCACTTCAGGAAAAAACTCATTGTTTATTGTGAAAAACTTAAACATTAATCATATAGACATATATATATATATATATATTCAATGAAAGGCATGATAGATATATTCAATGAAAAGTATGATAGATATGAAGAAAAGCAAAGATGTTTTCTAAACTCATATTTCTTTCTGTCCCATATCATGGCTTTTGACATGAGACAGAAACTCCAGAAACTCTGGGTTTTTCTCTTACTAACAGGCTTGGAATTGGAGAGGGACTGAGCCAGAGTCCAACTTCAAAACCAGCTTTATACATTTAGAAATATGGTTTAATATTACTTACACAACCCATTCAGTTTTTCTTGATATTTCCTATGGGGCAGGTATTTTTCCATCTGTCAGTATCCAAACATCCAGGGTCCCTTGAATTTTTCAAAGATGAGTGTTTTCCTGTGGAGATAAGAACAGAACCCTGCCCCCATTCTATATGTTTTTCTTACCACCTGTATGAATATCATCATTGTGGGTAAGTTGTCATTTCTCCTTTCCAAGAGGTTTCTCCTCTTCAAATCGAAACTTTATTAATTTTGATGGTATCCACAATTTTTCTTCTCCTGTGGAAACAAGAGCAAAACCCCTTCCCCAACGTAGCACATCTCCTGGCTTCCATTGAGAGGTCAGCACATCTTTGAAATAAATCGGTTGATTTAGTTCAGCAGATTTTTTCATTATCCAATGTCTCTCTGCTGCTGTCGTTCCTTTCTCATTAGCGTTAAGAAAATTCAAGGTTATTTAGGCTTTGTGGGAGCCTAGCCAGTTTGGATGTTCACCTTCCTAGACATGGACAGAGGGGGGAGGACCTTGGACTTTCCACAGGGCAGGGAACCCTGACTGCTCTTTGGACTGGAGAGGGAGGGGGAGAGGAGTGGGGGGAGGGGGAGAAGGGTGGAAGGAGGGGGAGGGAAATGGGAGGCTGGGAGGAGGGGGAAACTTTTTTTTTCCTTAAGATAAAATAAGTTAAAAAATATAAAAATAAAAAAAGAAAGAAAAAAATAAAAAATAAAAAGGAGAATAAAGCCTGAAAAAAATAAAAAATATGGCCCTATAAATACTTATTTAAAAAAAACTGTCCTTTTATGACAGTAATAATCCTGAGTCCCAAGCCAAGGGACATATCCACACAGTTGTTGAGAACAAGTAGTGACTGATTCTTCTTTTTAATTGAAAAGGTCAACAACCATAAAAATACATCCATCAATTATTAATCTAATGACAACGTGGCATTGAATCCTTCCTTATTAAGATGGATGGAAATCATCCTTTCAAAAAACATCAGAGCCAAAAGGCATAAACTAGGCTACATGACAAAATATTAAAATAATTCACCCTTCTACTAATTATTTCATGAGTTTTGGAACACACAAATATCAAGAGCTTCACAAACCTTACAGTATGTTCTGTGGGCATGATGGAAGGAGTTTAAGGACTCTGTATGAGTCACGTACAATTTCCCTGAATCTTAAAGCATAGAATGGCTAATCTTCTACAATTATTTGTAGAACAATAATAATAATAATAATAAATGCTCTACAATTATTTGTCTACAATTAGGACTCTACAATTATTTTCTTATTTGTTCAAATAGGTGGTTTGCTCTCTCTCTCTCTAAATAAGAGAGAGAGAGAGAGATAGATCCTCAAGAACATGTATTGATAAAATACAAGTATTCTTTGAAAATTCCATGTATGTGCACATACAAACATACATGCACACACAAACACAGAGAAATATTTTATTCTGCTTCCTCTTACCTCAACTTTTCAGATCTTTATGACTAAAACTCTCCATGGTTTTTTGTTTTTTAAATTTTTTTCTAGGCTGACCTTAAAAATTTATCCTTTCAGTGTGACTATAGATAGCAGGGGCCTCTCCAGTGGATAGTGGATGCATTGCTTCTCTACCGAAAAATCTTTTAGTGGCCCATAATTCTATATAGAAAGTAAAAGCACATAAATGAGTTCTTCATCAAGAAATGCCAACATATGATAAATGTCGAGTACAGGCTCAGTACAGGCAAACATATAAGATATGAATTAAGATTAAAAGTTTACAAGTAGGACTTCACAAAAGAAAAAAAAGTATAGTAAAAGAAACAATAAACTGAGTGAAGAGGAAAGAATGGAGTGAATCTTTGCCAGCTCTACCACTAGCAGGATCAAAGTCCAGAATGTATAAAGAACTCCAAAAAGAGAGGCAGAAACTAAATACTCCATTCTAGAGCTTTTACCTGAAATATATTTATCAATGAGATAAAGAGAGGGAAATTGCATAGAGCAGGGTATCCTGCCCTCTCTTAAGGACGGAAGGGGAGGGAGGAGGGGAGGAAGTATAAATTTTTGAACAAAAAAAAAGAAAAAAAGAGAGAGAAATTACTCAAAAAGTGTCAAAAATTGTCTATCTGTACTAGTCATTTGGAAATTCTTGTCAAAGCACTGCTTAGATTTCTTCAAACTCCAGTCAGAAGGGCAAAGATAAAAAAGACAACAAACAGGAAAAGTGGCAAGGGTGAAGGGAAAAGGCAACACTCACTCACTCTTGGTAGGTTTTCTAAATTGTACAACTCTACAAACCAGTGTGGATGATTATCAAGAAGTTGACAGTAAATCTAGCATATGAAACAACTATACCACTGCTTGTCACATGTCCAAAGGAATTGACTTCTTATTCAAGGACAACTTCTAGGTCACATTAGCTGTTGCTCAATTCACTATAGCTGAAAACTGTAAACCACCTTAATATTCTTCAACTGAGGAATGGATAACAAAAGTATTTAACATGTAATATAGAAAACAATTAAGCTATAAATAAAAATGGTTCTTGAAATTTGCAGGTAAATGAAATGAAGCAAAAAAGTCTACATAGTGTGAGACAACCCAGACCAAGACACCTGAAACATCACTTTTTCTTCTGGATTTCCCATGTCCAAATTTATAAATCTGAGTGTACAATGTTGAATAAACAAAAACATCAGGACAGTGTAAAGGAACCATTTGCAGGTTGGGCCTGCAGATTGGGAACTTAATGAGGAATAAAGGTTCTATAGAGATGAAAACAGAATCATATGGCCAAGGTTCCAATTGGGAATGAGGGAGATAATTTAATACAACAGGGGAATGGGTCAGGAAGGTAAAATAAAAGCAAAGGCATTTGATGAATACTCAAGGGATCATATTTAAATTTTATTTTGTATCTATATTTTATATTTACCTAAATTTATACTAAATGCATATGATTACAAGTACATACATATACATGTGCTTAGAAATTTGTGTCTTAAAAGAAGTTAAGCCACTTGGGCTGATAGACTCTCCACAAGAATGATAGACTAAGAAATAGGTATTATCAAGAATGACAAAACTTCTTTTGAATGATTTTTCATGTTGACAATGTTACTGCCGAAACAATATAAATTCTCTATTTTGAACTTCTTTGCATCTCAGAGGTTGTGGATGAGTCTTTATGGCTGAAGTTACTGTACACTCAGGACACAGGACTGACATAATCCAACTGAATCCAAGATCCTAATTTTTTTTCTTGTCACTTTTCTTCCCTTGTTCCAAAAAATACTATTTAGCATGCTAAGGAAGGGAAACAAACAACTCTTCCCAGATGAAGCAACTATGAAGAATGACAATAGAAGCATTTCAAGCTAGGTAAAAAGGTACAAGAAGTGACATTTATGTTAGTGACAACCAATAGTTGTCTGTTAGGACTCAAGGACAGCACAACAGTAGGCAAATCATTCCTAGTACTGTAAATTTCGTTAAATACTCAGGATTAGTGAGGTCATAGAGTTTTAAAAAGGTTCTAGTACAACAACTTTGCTAGACCCTCCTTTATCTTTATAACCAGAAATACGTGTAAGTAGATCTCCCTATTGAGTAGAGCTTCTCTTTTACTTCAAAAGGAAACCATCCCTGAAACCCACACATGTGCATGAAGTAGACAACAACAGATTGTTGGAGATAGATCCCAATAGATAAGTCTACATCTCAGCATACAGGGATCAGGGAACATCTCTGAAGGGGGTGTAGAATGATACTAAAAGCCAGAGTATCAAGAATTCTGCTGTGGCATATTCTCTGTAAGACGTTGTAGAAATAAAGATGGGAAAATGTCAATTACAATGGCAATGTTACACAAAAGGGCAAATTTATTCAGAATCCCAGTTCTGAACAATGACCACAAATATCTAACGAGTGTGTGAATAAGGAAAATTAGATTCACCCAGGAAAAAGTGGCACTGTGATTGGTTGTTCAATGCAGAGTAGTAAGTCCTGAAACCATATATACACAAAGAAGAAAATAGCACTCCTCAGGTTGTGTTATGTATATATGTATATGTGTGTGTGTGTGTGTGTGTGTGTGTGTGTGTGTGTATCAGTAATAATTTAGATAAAGGGATCTGATGTTGAGTGGGTGAGTATAGAAATGATGTTTACATTTGGGTAGGTGTGGGAGGCTCAAGGAAGGAAATGAAGAGGGAAAATAATGTTAGTTGATGACACTTGAAAACAATAGAATGTAATAGAACAGCATATGATATGTAAAGAACACAATGACATTTCTGTTTGGATTTTCTTTCTAACATAGCAGATCACTCAACTTCATATATTTTGCATCAGGACAATATGTTACTTGACTGTAATTCATTAGAATCATCTAATATTTACTATGGTTTTTTTTGTTGAGGACTATTTACTTTTATTTTTCATTACATGTTTTTAAGATTGTTTAAAGTATTTCCATATATACATAGTTTCAATTGAGTAACTCCCAACAACACCCTTTTCCCAATATTATGGCTTCTGATTATGATTCCAGCCATACAAATTTTGAAAATAAAAAAGACAGAGATAAGAAGAACCATAAGAAATTATGGAGAAGTGCTGCATGGAGAGGGGTCCCATTGTTCCATCCTGGCCACCCAGCTAGCTTACACCAGAAATAATCACACAAAAACTGTATTCATTTAAACACTGCCTGACACATTAGCTCTAACTTCTTATTGGTCAATTCTTACATCTTAATTTAACCCATTTCTATTAGTCTGTGTATTGCCATGTGACTGTGGCTTACCAGCAAGATTGTAACCAGAATCCATCGCAGGCAGGAGACCCATGGCATCTGCCACTTTGCCCTTCTTCCCAGCATTCAGTTCTGTCTACTCTGTCTACCTAAGTTCTGTCTTATCAACTAGGCCAAGGCAGTTTCTTTATTCATTACCCAATGAAAGCAACATACAAACAGAAGGAACTCATACACCATTTTCCCTTTTCTGTTTAAACAAAAAGGCTTTAACTTTAACATAGTAAAATTATATATAACAAAACAGGTATCAAGCAAGAATTACAGTTACAATATTTATATCTATTTTATCTTTTAATATAACAAAGGAAAACTATGAATATCTCTATTCTTCAACTCTATCAAAGACTTCAGAAGGATATAATATTACCTATATAAACTGGAAGTGCATTATAAACAACTTCCAAAACTCTAGAATTGACAGAGACATCTCACTGCCTGGACAGTCACCCAAAGTTATTCTGTACTGTTGGGGCATCCATCTTTAGACTACAGGACAATAGTATCCAGCAGACATTTCCATGAAGCAGGAAATTTTAAAGACAGTTTTGTCACTTTCTTCTGTGTCCTGCAGAATATCTCACAGACTCTTTCATGAAACAGGAATCCCAAAGGATCATCTCTCCTTTAGGCAAGTTCAGCAGTCTTCTCTCTGTGGGTTCTTCATGTCTAGTTTATACATCAGTCCAGGCAAGAACAGTTTCTTATCCAAATGGCTAACCAATTCCATAAGGAGCCTCTTCGATAAGAAGCCCATTTTCCTCTTGAAGTAGATTGGTACTGACAGGAGCAGTTGTGTCTCATTGTCATGAAAAGCCCTAAGTTATTAAAACATTTTAAATGCCATAGTCTGTAGTCTTTGAAAGATATGAAGAATGCCTACCTAACTGAAATATATATATATATATAATGTTACTAACATGAATATAAGCTTGAATATTATCCATGATTATCCATTAATAACCTATATTTCCTAATTCTACATTACATCTTTAAATGAACTACACAATCACAATACCTTAATCAAGATCAGAAATACACATACATATAACAAAATTGACCTTAAATTTGTATCTATAAATCAAGATTTATACCAATGCAAATTATTTATATCCATATAATGAAATAATAGAGGAATAATGATTAGTTATATTATTGCAAATATGAATAATAATAAATAATATAAATTATATTTATTGATATCAAAATATTAGTAATGGTTACTAATAATAAAATCAAAATAAAATAAATCTTTTCCAATTTGATGTCAACCTGAATGGATGATGATAATTGAATTTGATGATGCAGGAATCCTAAGCTAAAGGCACTGCTTAAGGTTGGGCACTCTATTTGTCACTCAATAGAAATTTAAAGAGTATTGATTTTCTGAGTCAACATGGTTGATTCATTTTGGGGATGTTTATACCATGGTGTGTATTAAACAAAAAGCATAGCTCTTTTATAAAATATCAGGGTCCAAAGATGTTTATTAATTATTAATTTGGAGATACTAAAATACAAACAGTTTCATTAAAAATATCAAGGAGAATATTGCTGGAGGACATTCTTTACAGGAGAATTTTCATAAACATTTCAGTAAAAAAAGTCACTCCTTACGATGCATTTATTGTTCAGGAAAATGAATATTTGCAACTAGATACTCCTGAGTCATTTTCCACAGTACCTAGAGTTACCTCCAGGAAAATGCAGGATTACTATATTTAAGCGGCAATGCTAGAAAGTATTTAGGAGTACTTATCACTTGAAGCTTTCAAATTTTGGATATAAAAGAAAGAAAAATGTTTTTGGAAAAGTCATCATTCTGCATTGCCTTAGGAATCAGATAGAGATGGATAGTCAGACAGACAAAGAGAGACAGAGATAGGGAAAGAGAGGGGGAGAAAGGGATAGAGTTGAAATCAGTCAGAATTTAAATATTTGGGACTTTGAGATGCACTGAAGAAATAATTGATAGAAAGTTCATATATTGAGAAGATACTTATTTATAACAACACATGTATTCAGAATATTAAACATATTATTGGAAAAACACATGTATTCAAAATGTATAGCAAAATCCCTAATATTAATAAAATGCAGCTATATAAATGATTTGAAAAGAGGGATATAGAAAATAATGTAATGGAGTAATCATTTAACAAGTCCCTTTATTCCTTCTGATAATGCAAAATTAAACTTCCAGTGGAAACCGTGACACATATATGGCAATATATCTGTGCCCAGTGACTGAGTATTGGCAAAATACTGGAGGCAATTATGTCAAATAGGTGCCTGCCTATTTTCACATTGATCCTGAGCATCAAGCCAAGAAATACAGCAGCTTATTTCTTGTAAGACACTAGTCAGTCAATCATCCACTTGGTTTGAAAAGGTCAGCAGAGAGAAGCATACCATCAGTCTGTAGCTGGATTATGAAGTGGAGTCTCCACTCATTCTTATTGAATGGTTACAGAAAATAAAAGCACATGAAGAAAGAATGAGAGCTACTGTTCACTCCACTGTTATTTTATTTTATTTTTTGGTATTTTTAGATAGGGATTTTCTGTGTAGTTTTGTAACCTGTCCTGCAACTCTCTGTGTAGAACAGGCTGGCCTTGAACTCACAAACATTCATTTGCCTCAATCTGCTGAATGCTGGAACTAAAGGTCTGTGCCACCACCGCTGAACTCCACTGTTATTTTTATATTCCCAAAATTTGGAGAAAATGTACATTCCACTAGTGTCACTAATCAGAAGATTGGGTCATGGGTCAGGATTGAAGAGAGTGTATGTAGCTAAAGCCCAGGACTATGACCATGAATCTACATAATGTGCCAGCGCTACCCATTTCCTTCCGTACTCGACAATTTTTTTTTTTTTTTTGGTTTTTTGAGACAGGGTTTCTCTGTGGCTTTGGAGCCTGTCCTGATATTTTTTTCTGTGTTCAAATCGCTTGTCATGGATATCTCCAGTAACATGATTTTAAAATTGTTTGTTGATGATTTCCCATATATATAAAACATTCTGATAATTCTTTCTCTGTCATCTCAATTCTTTCAAGTATCCTCCCACACCCAACACGTCCTTTTCACATATTATTTATTTTTTAAGTTTATCTGTGACCCTATGAATTTATTCATGGCTATATGAGTTCCGATAGCTTTGAAACTAACACTTGGGCCTTAATGGACTTACAAGTAGAAAGAATAGGGCTGGACAATGTTCTTCCTACCCCAACCTATCATTGGCCCATAGACCAGAAATGAAATGTATAATCCCATGAGACACATTCACTTCCATAACCTCCAGCCCATAGGAAATGGCTAGTTTATGTCCAGCGTAAGCAAACATGATTGCTGTGACTAAATATCCAGAATACATGACACGTTTAACACACAAAGTATGAGAGAAGTGACAGTCCAGTCAAAACGGACATGGGACATTGAGAGAGACACACACACACAGAGAGAGAAACAGAGACAGAGAGAGAGATAGAACAAGGAGACCAGAGACATCTTTTGCTAATATTGCAAATTTGTATATTAACTATTGAAACAGTGTGGAGAATACATAGTTTTGTGAAACTAAATATGGACC
Organism: Microtus pennsylvanicus; assembly: GCF_037038515.1. Classification (NCBI taxonomy): domain Eukaryota; kingdom Metazoa; phylum Chordata; class Mammalia; order Rodentia; family Cricetidae; genus Microtus; species Microtus pennsylvanicus. The sequence continues at coordinate 109,434,930 of NC_134601.1, forward strand.
ATGTGATTCAGTTATACAGCTCCTTGGAATATGCCCAAATGACTTGATATTCTCCTTAACCTGTATTTTCTCATGCATATTAATTGCTACTCTATTCACAACAGCTAGAAAATAGAAACAATCTAAATGTTCTACAGCTGTCTAATAGATAATGAAATAGTGATGCATGTAAACAATATTATAAGTATTCCATTGTAAAGAAAATTGAAATCATGACATATGCAGGCAAATGGCAGGAAATATAAAAGATACTACTTATTTAGCCAGCCCAGATCTAAAAAGCAAATGTGGCATATTAGGTCTCTTTTGTTATTCCCAGTTCCAAATCTTCAGATAAATGTTAAGGACTCACTTGCAAACTTGCACTCATATGCATGAGACAACATTTAGTGAAAATATAGTCAACAAAATTGAAAGAGATGAAGGGGGTACATATTGGAAGGTTTAGAGGGAAGAAAGGGGAGTAGAGAATCATGTAATTATGCTATAACCTCAAATTTAGAAAAAGTAGAGAAAATAATAGGTTATAATATAAAGAAAGTGTCATAAAGGACCAACTATTTTTTTATAAAGGTGTCATGGATGTTCAACAAAAAATACTAAAATTCTAACTGTAGGTTATTCCATGTGTCAGAGAGGGAAGTCCTAGAGGATAAAAAGGCACTCCAGAAGCCTGATAGCCTTGGCTGTCCCTAGAATTGGATGATAAGATCCTATGCCTAAGCACAACACAGATCTTGGATTTGATGTGTAAAGAAGTCAACTGGGCAGGAAGGGGCTTTGCTTTATGATACGTAATCATATTTAGAGCAGAGTCTATTTGCACATTTTACAGTTTTTTGAACATTATTTTTTATAGAATGTTTCATTTGATTTCATTTCTTTTGATCAATGACACCAGTATTTATTGCCAGGAGACATCTAACAATATTTTTTCAGTTAGTTAAACACTCTTGAAGCTCTGTGTTACAACCATCGAATTTAGTGTACTAGAAGAATAAACTACTCAATATATGGAAAGATTTAAACATAGCAAAGGACATATCAATATCTATATATGAAATCCTTTTTTAGTGTTACCAATTTATCTTCTAATAGTGTGGTTGCTTTGGCTCATATAGTCCAGGCTACAGTTTTAAATTCACTTAACTGCAAAGTAATATACTTAGATTGAGAATTATATTGAAGCACATTCCATAGTTTTAAATGAATCCTATAGGATATATGAATATGCATTGTGACCTTTACCTACCAGTATAGTTCTGGAGGCAAAACAATTGCTTTAATGCACTCACAGGGATAGATCTTTCTGCCAGGAACACTCAATTAACAATACCAACAAAACCTGACCTTTAGTCTAATTGTATTAGTTTAGGAATATGAGATCATATACTGTTCAAAAGGGTAAACGTAGAAATACTGGACAGATCCAAGTTTTTGTCAAGCAGAATCATTGGTTGATTCCATGAAACTCCCTTTAACTAACTGTATAAAAAGCTTTATCAGTTCAGTTCCTCCACAATCAATATCCTACTTTGAGCTTCTGCAGAGAGCAAAGGCTGGTACCACCATGGTAAAGTTTCTGCTGCTGGCTTTGGCATTTGGTCTGGCTCGTGCTCATGTTGAGGTAAATTCATTCGGTCTGTGAACAGGTGTGATGTTCTTCAATAGCATATTTCTGTGGATGTGATATGTCATTCAGTTTGTCCGTGCAAGTCCATATTCATTTCTGACTTTCACTCATGTGCACTTTTTCAATCAGATTTTTCTAAGAAGAAACAAATGAACTAAGGAAACTATGGGTTGAATTTCAGAGCTTAAGAGGCGAGCACATGAATAATTCCAAAAGGTCTCATGTACCAAATGCTATGTAAATTGAGTCATCATATTACCCTGTGTTATTCTACATCCCTAGAACCATACTTTTTAACTAATAAAGAAAATATTATTGATTTATGTTTCTAGTTATTTTATGTATTCCCAAGGACTGGGATCATAGATTTGATACCAACTCACATTCTAATGTCCTTTGCTGTTTTTGCAGATTGATGGAAAGTGGGTTACTGTTGCCATTGCTGCTGACAATGTGAAAAAGATAGAGGAAGAAGGACCACTGAGAATCTACCTTCGTGAACTTACTTGTAACGAGTCATGTGATAGATTGGAATTGACATTTTATATCAAGTAAGCAAATTGTCAACCATGTAAACTTAGAAGACTATTTACATTTTACAGATTTCATCTTGTTAAATTTATAGGCCAATGTTCTGCTTCTGGTCATGAAATTGAAGGTCTTGTCAGAAATGTGATTATGTTATTCCATAATGGGTTAGCTCTGGACACAACACAGAAATTAGATATTGTTTCCAGTTCCTTTATTGTTTCCTTAGAAATTCTCCAGGTTGGAGGCCTGTGCTTGAATTTCAGGCTTTAATATTATATGCAGGAGATTCTAAGAATATCATTTATATTAATTTAAAAGTATGTGTGAGCATTTGGTTCAAAGACACACATGTTATGTTATTCAGTCAATAATGTTATAAAAGTCTTCTACACCATCTTTGATAAATCTAATTTGTAAAGTACTGTATCTGATGCTCTAGATTCAGAGATTCTCTCCCTGCCATCTGGACGACAATGTTCAATGAATGAGTGCATAACACCATAAGAGCTTCAAATGCTTTAAATCATTCCGATACTCTAGATACAATTATAAGATTTAGGTTACAAATAAAATCACTTAAAACACAAGCACATATTTCAATGTACTTATTGTTGGACTAAAACAAGAGAATTAACATTAAAAATCATACTCAGTGAATAGTTAAATCAGATAAGGAAGAAATCGCAGCCTTCATAGGACTTGTTAAAATTGACTCAAAATAAGTCATGTACATAATTACAAACAGAATGATATTTTCTAAACAAGAATTAGGAAAACTGAGGTAAGCATAGATACTTCTCTTTAAGCTCTGTACACTGTTCATCAGGTTCACTATAATACTTGAAGGTCGTTAATACTAATTACAATGTTATAAAGAATAAAGAATCATTACTCTGTTTAATTTTTTTAGGGCGAATGGTCAATGTACAAAGACCAAAGTCACTGGGAACAGGCAAGAAGATGGCAAGTACAATGCACAGTGTAAGTATGGGATTTGGGAGCTTTCTCTGAACAAAAGCATTGTGGGTGTGCACATACAAGCTGACACTTCAGACACCCATAGGTACATAAATCTAGAACCATTTTGGTTACTTTGTAATTTATCAACCCTTCCAACCAACTGAGATAGGGTACAAAGTCAAAGTACATTGTAGGTCATCTGAAGTTTACATGGAGAAGAACACTATTACCTGAAGATGTGAGTAATGCTTACAAAGCATCTCCAAATAGGTTCCTTCGTGAAAATTAATTTCGAGATAAAATCCAGTGTCTTTTCTTTCATACAGTATCTTGGTTGTTATTGGACAGGCCTGGCACTCACTAATAAGTCTCTCATGCCCCAAACATATTTGCAAACTTATAGCCTCAAGCTATCAAGTACTCATATTATAGGCGTTTTCTATCAACCTGGATTAATAGAGGATTAAAATTAACAGTACCATTTTAAAGATTCCTTTTCTCATATTTTGTTAAGATCATAACATTTAGATCGTTGGATGATAACCTCAATTTTGCAAAGCAGTTAGTGGAAAGTCTGTTTAGAAATTTCAGACGGACTCAATTTTTAAAAATTGCTAAAGTAATAGCAACATTGTTCACTTGAATTATAACTGGTGTGCCTTTTGGTTTGATCTTAAATGAATGGAGTGCACATTCTTCTGGAAAGTCTATTACTTCCTAAACTTTACATGGATATTAAAAAGCAGTCCTGTAATTGAAAATATCCAGATCCCAAAATACTTTTATTTCCTTGTCAGTAAGTATAAATTTCAGACTCTCTCTCTCACACACAAACACACACATACACACACATACATACACACCTGGAGAGAGATGGAGAGAAAGGTACATAGAACACTCAAACACAGAGACAGACACATATACACTATGAATGTCTAATAAATTTGACATGTTCATTCTTATAGCTTTTCCATCAATAGTCATACAAGATGAAAACTTTTGTGTCTATTTCTCATTACTACAGTCTCTTTTGCATATATATTCATTTGCCCAACATATATTACCATGGTATGACTCCAAAGTTTTATAATTTTGGGAAATTGATAGGTGATCTTTTAGATCTGGTTGAAAGGGGAAGGAATACCCAACAGAGTGATCTCATAGGTCTTGACATGATGAATTCAGAGAAAAAGGAAAGTATCTGTACCTAGGATTCATTGTAAGGTTTAATGAGAATTATGATGGGATGGGTAAAATTAATTACTATAGGAATATCTTTGCACACATTTGTCATATGATAATGAATCAGAGATTATTGATAGAGTTGTGGTAAATAATAATGTTTAGTTAACAGGTGACATCAAACAAAGTAAAAAGATGAGTCACACTCATTTTGAAATGTTTCTGTTATTGCAGTTGAAGGTGACAATACATTTGGACCTGTGTATTTAACACCAGAGTTTATAATCTTTGCCAATCAGAATGTGGATAGAACTGGACAGACTACAAACATGATTTATGTTTATGGTAAGAATGGTAGTGGGTTTTTTTTTAAAATAGTAACAAAATTATCATCCAGCAAATAAGGATTAAGTCAGATTCACCCTCCAAATACAGTATCATGGTATTTCCAAACTCCCATGCACTAAATAACAATCTGATTGCTTTGTGGACCAACTTTTAAATTATATTGTAATTTGAGTATCACGGTCATTGAAGATTTGGGGTGATGAGTGAGGTCATTGGAAGTGTTTATGTTCAAATTTCCTCAGAGGAAAAAGGGAAAACATATTTTTCTAAAGTTCAAACCATTTGGAATGTCTTTTGAAAAAGTGTGTACTAAATTAAAACGTAAACTCTAGGTTATAGACTTGGAAGAAATGTGAGAATTCCATTGACAGGCACCCATGACTCTCTAGGGTCATGTTTTTGAAAGTGGGTAGGATTGAGATGAGTGAACTCTCTAGAGAAGTTTTTTTTTTGATACATCATGGAATACTGAAAAGTGATGTCATACCACCATTTAGACTTTATTAAATGTGTTCATGGAATTTGGGGAAAATTATTATTGCCTGTATTGACCCATGCAGGATAGATGAAATTGGTGTAGTTGGGATACCAAGGAAGCAATGTAATTTCTGAAGAATTCTACTGAACCTATCTTTAACATTGTCAATTATACAATATAGGAAAAGGTCAACCTTTGACTCCTGAACAATATGAAAAAATTGAGGAATTTGCTAAGGTCCAGAACATTCCAAGAGAAAACATTCAAGATGTTCAGGCTACAGGTAACCTCAGTGTTTATTATTATGGCCATAACATTTCTAAATACATAGATACATATTTATTCATATATATATATATTGATTTATATTCATAAATATATAAGTATATAAACATACTTAGTCTATTTATCTTAGTCTATCTATCTATCTAGTCAGTAAATTTCTGATATGGAATACATCTAGTCATATGCAAACTTTCAGTTGCTTTTTCCAGAAATAATCCTTGTGGAGTTGTTCTAATATTCATATGAGAACATTTATGTCACTCCTTACCCCATACATATTCTTTTACAGATAATTGCCCTAAATAACGACCTTCTTTTGGTGAGTAGAAACAAAAGCGTTGACTAACCATCTTGATATTTCAATAGATTTGTGTTTATTACATAAAAAATAGAAATAAGTATGTTACAAAGGAAAAAATGAACTCAAATTAGGCAAAATTAAGATAGAATATTATTTGTCTTTTAAGGCTGAATATCTTATAGTTACAGAAATGAATGATAGAATATGTTTATGCATAAATCATTATGAAGGATTTTATCTTCTTCAGAATTGCTAACATTTTTATATTGAGGAATATTCCATCAATTTAATGTATCTTGTATTTAACAAATCTTTCTTTACTATTGTGGGCTATTATTTGTCAGTTTTGTACATGTATTATTTGTAAAATGATGTTGATGCTTTCAGTATATTCTTTGAAACCTCTCAATATAAATTTTCATGTATGTCACAGAACGTCATTATTCTCTGTTGAAAGTACTCCTATAGAATCCCAAGTGCAAGGTATTGGTGACTTCTAAGAAAGAAACTGTTTATGTACAATCCATTCTCTATACTCTGTATAGTTATATTTAAGTTTGCATTCATACATTCTTAAGGACAAAAAATTTTCCTGTTCAATCATGTTTTAATTTTTGCTTTCATGTCTGCACAGATGACAACAGAAGCAGAACTATGCATCATATTCTCTTGACCATGGAATCAATATCACATACAAATCACCATTTCTTGTTAAACGGATTTTTCCCTAACCTGTAAAGTCTGGATAAAACATACCAAATTGCTGACTTACCTTTTCTTTCCCTTTTTATGATCTATGATCTCTTCTTACTTTTTGAATACATAAATAAAATGTTTCAAAAAGCAATAAATATGTTTTGTAATGCATATATTTTATGTGTTCTTAAATTTGGTTTGCCAGTATTTTTTTGAGGATTTTTGCATTGATTTTCATGAGCGAGAGTGGTCTGTAATTTTTTTTTCTTGGTTGAGTCTTTGTGTGGTTTTGGTACTAGCGTAACTGTAGCTTCATAAAAAGAGTTTGGCAGTGACTCTTCTGTTTCTATTATGTGAAACACATTAAGGAGTATAGCTCTTCTTGGAAGTTCTGGTAAAATTGTGCATTAAAAACAACTAGTCTTGGGCTTTTTTTGGTTGAGATTTTTTTTTACAGCTTCTATTTCCTCATGACTTATAGGTCTATTTAAATTGTGCACATAGTCTTGATTCAATTTTGGTATATGGTATTTATCTAGAAACAATCCATTCTTTTACATTTTCCAACTTTGTGGCATATAGGCTTTTGTAGTAAGGCCTAATGATTCTCTGAATTTCCTCAGTGTCTGTTGTTATGTCCCCCTTTTCATTTCTTATCTTGTTAATTTGATGTTCTCCCTCTGCCTTGTGATTAGTTTGGATAGCGGTTTGTCAATCTTGTAGATTTCTCAAAGAATCAGCTCTTTATTTCATTGAGTCTTTGGTTTGTTTTCTGTGTTTCTATTTTGTTGATTTCTGCTCTCAGTTTGATTATTTCTAGTTTTCTATTCCTCCTGGGTGAGTCTGCTTCTTTTTTTCTAGATCATTTAGCTGTGCTGTTAAGTCTCTAATGTGAGCTTTCTCCATTTTTTAATGTGGGCACTTAGTGGTATGAACTTTCCTCTTAGCACTGCTTTAATCGTGTCCCATAGGTTTGGGTATGTTGTGTCTTTATTTTCGTTGAAATCAAAAAAGACTTTAATTTCTTTCTTTATTTCTTCCCTGACCCAGGGGTGGTTCAATAGTTGACTGTTCAGTTTCCATGAGTTTGTAAGATTTCTGGGGGTAGAATTGTTTTTAAATTCTAACTTTGTTCCATGGTGATCCGATAAGACACAGGTGGTTACTAATTTTTTTGTATGTGTGGAAGTTTGCTTTGTTACCGAGTATGTGATCAATTTTCAAGAAAGTTCCATGAGATGCTAAGAAGAAGGTATATTCTCTTTCCTATTTGGGTGGAATGTCCTATAGATGTCTGTGAAGTCCATTTGATTCATTACCTCCATTAGTTCTCTTATTTCTCTGTTAGGTTTCTGTCTAATTGACCTATCCATTGGTAAGAAGTCTCCTACTATTAGTGTGTGGGGTTTGATGTGTGTTTTGAGTTCTAGTAATGTTTCTTTTATATATGTGGGTGCTTTTATATTAGGGGCATAAATATTCAGGATATTCAAAAAAATTATTCATTATGATCAAGTAGGCTTCATCCCAGAAATGCAGAGCTGGTTCAACTTATGAAAATCTATCAATGTGATTCATCATATAAATAAACTGAAAGAAAAAAACCATATGATTATTTTTTTAGATGCTGAAAAAGCATTTGACAAAATTCAACACTCCTTTATGATAAAGGTCTTGGAGAGGTTAGGGATACAAGGACCATATCTAAATATAATAAAAGCAATATACAGCAAGCCAACAGCTAATATCAAATTAAAGGGAGAGAAACTCAAAGCCATACCACTACAATCAGGAACACCACAAGGCTGTCCACTCTCTCCATACCTCTTCAATATAGGGCTTGAAGTTCTAGCAATAGCAATAAGACAACATAAGGAGATCAAGGGGATTCAAATTGCAAAGGAAGAAGTTAAACTTTTGTTTTTGCAGATGATATGATAGTGTACATCAGTGACCCCAAAAACTCTACCAAAGAACTCCTAAAGATGATAAATACCTCCAGTGATGTGGCAGGATACAAGATCAACTCTAAAAAAATCAGTAGCCCTCCTATAAACAAAGAATAAATAAGCTGATATGGAAACCAGACAAACATCACCTTTCATGATAGCCACAAATAGCAAAAAAAATATCTTGGGATAACACTAACCAAGAAAGCAAGAGGCCTATTTGTCAAGAACTTTGCATCTTTGAAGACAGAAATTGAAGAGGACACCAGAAAATGGAAGGATCTCCCATGCTCTTGGATAGGTAGAATCAACATAGTAAAAATGGTAATCTATAAATTCAACGCAATCCCTATCAAAATCCCAACAAAATTCTTCACAAACCTTGCGAGAACCAATCATCAATTTTATATGGAAAAACAAAAGACCCAGGATAGCCAAAACAATCTTATGCAATAAAGGAACTTCCAGAGGCATTACCATCCCTGACTTCAAACTCTATTAGAGAACTACAGTAATGAAAACAGCTTGGTATTGGAATAAAAACAGAAAAATCAACCATTGGAATCAAATTGACTACCTGGTTATTAAGCCACAACCTATGAACACCTGATTTTCGACAAAGGAGCTAAAGGATACAATAGAAGAAATAAAGCATCTTCAACAAATGGTGCTGGCATAACTGGATGTCAGCCAGTAGAAGAATGAAAATAGATCCATATCTATCACCATGCACAAAACTCAAGTCCAAATGGATTAAAGACCTCAATATCAGTCCAAACACACTGAACCTGATAGAAGAGAAAGTAGGAAGTAGCCTGCAAAAATGGGCACAGGAGACCACTTCCTACGTATAATCCCTGTAGCACAGATAATAAGACTAACATCGAATAAATCCTGAAACTGAGAAGTTTTGTAAAGAAAAGGACACTGTCATTAAGACAAAAAGGCATCCTACTGAATAGGAGAAGATCTTCACCAACCCCGCCACAGACAAAGGTCTGATCTCCAAAATATATAAAGAACGCAAGAAACTAGAAATTAAAATTCTAATTAACCCATTAAATGGGGTACAGGACTGAACAGAGAATTCTCAACAGAAGAACTTCAAATGGCCAAAAGACACTTAAGGTCATGTTCAACATCCTTAGTGATCAGGGAAATGCAAATCAAAACCACTTTTAGATACCATCTTACACCTCTCAGAATGGCTAAAATGAAAAATACCAATTATAGCCTATGCTGGAGAGGATGTGGAGTAAGGGGAACACTCATCCACTGCTGGTGGGAATGCAAACTTGTGCAACCACTTTGGAAATCAGTGTTGTGGATTCTCAGGAAATTGGGAATCAACCTACCTCAGGATCCAGATATATATATATATATATATATATATATATATATATATATATATATCCAAGAGATGCCAATCATTCTGCAAAAGCATTTATTTAACTATGTTCATAGCAGCATTATTTGTAATAGCCAGAACCTGGAAACAACCTAAATGTCCCTCAATAGAAGAATGGATAAAGAAAGTGTGGAATATATACACATTACAGTACTACTCAGATGTAAAAAAAAATGACATCTTGAATTTTGCTTGCAAATTGATGGAAATAGAAAACACTATCCTGAATGAGATAACCCAGACTCAAAAAGATGAATATGGTATGAACTCACTTATTAGTGGACTCTAGCCATAAACAAAGGACATTGAGCCTATAGTTAACAAGCCTAGAGAAGCCAAATAACAAGGTGAACCCAATGAAAAACATATATTGTTCCTCCTGGATATTGGAAGCAAACACGATTACAGGGCAAAAGTTGGGAGCATGGGCGTAGGGTTATGGGTGGTATTGGGGATGGGGAAAGGGGAGAGGGGGAGCAAGAAAGGAGAAGGGAAAGACTGGGGAGAGCATGGGGGAGTGGTAGGTTGGAGATGGAGGAAAGGTGGATATAGGAGCAGGGAAGAAGATATCTATATTAACGGAGCCATTTTAGGATTGGCAAGAGACTTGCTCTAGTGGGGATCCCAGATGTCCACGGGGATGTCCCCAGCTAAGTCCTTGGGCAGTAGAGGAGTGGGTGCCTGAACTTGCCTTCACCCACTATCACACTGATGTTTATCTCGAATATCACCATAGAATCTTCCTCCGGTGATGAATGGAGATAGAGACAGAGACCCTCATCAGAGCAACAGACTGAGCTCCCAAGATACATTTGAAGAGCAAAAAGAGTGAGAAGATGAGCAAGGAAGTCAGGAACAGGAGGGGTTCTTCCACCAACTGAGGCAGTGTGCCTGTACTAATGGGAGCTCACCAGATCCATTTGGACCCGGACTGAAAGAGCGTGTGATCAGACCAGATTCTCTGAATGTGGCTGCCAATGGAGGCAGACTGAGAAGCCATCGATAATGGCACTGTAACCTGTTTCTACTGCATGTACTGGCTTTTTGGGACCCTAGTCTGTTTGGGTGTACACCTTCCTAGTCCTGGATGGAGGGGAGAGGCTCTTGGACTTCCCACAGGGCAGGGCACCCTGCCCTCTCATAAGGAGGGAGGAGAAGGGAGGAAGGGGAGTGGGTGATAAGGAAGGGAATGGAAGGAGGGGAGGAAGTGTAAATTTTTGAATGGAAAAATAAAAAATAAAATAAAAGAAGTTGTTTTGTAAAGGATTTCATCCAAAAACATGTATACGTTCACTAAGCTAATTAAAATAATCACTCTGGTGTAATAACTGATATCTGTATTACTAAAATCTATCGGAATAATTAGAAGTGTCACAATTACTGGTGAAGGATGGGCACAGGCACTACAGAAGTGAATTGTATTTTGTGCTTCATATTTACTTTTAGCTGAAAATTATGATTTGCAGTTGAATGATCCTTATACACTAAAAGATTGCACAGAACAAAATTTTGATGTCTCTCTTCATGTTCCACATTATTTAAAGAGGGGAAGAAATATGTTTTCAAAAGTCCATCTGAGAAGATTATCTTTTGTTAAATGACTTCAGTAAGCAAGTGAATCAGGATATGCTTAAAAGGTGTACATACGTATGAGTCATCCTCATTGAAGAATAAATTCCTGAGAATGATCTTCCAATACCAAGTCCTGTGAATATGCATGTGTTTATTAGTTTTCTTTTTGTTTAAGAGTAATTCCTTAGAGTATAGTTTGCTATCAAAATAGGTAAAGCAGATGCAATCTTTTTTGTGGGCTTCTAACAAGGACAAAGAAATTAGACATAGTTGCTACATTCAATCTCCTGAAGTCTAAATATATAACAAAATCAAAGTACATTCAATATTTATAAGCAGCATATTTGAATATTAAACAGTGTTGTAGGATGGAGGCCATTTGTGGGTTCCTGGCTGCTCAGCCCCCAAAATAATCACACAGAAACTATATTATTTAAATGACTGCTTGGCCCAGTAGCTCTAACTTCTTATTTGCTAACTCGTACATTTTAATTTAACCCATCTCCGTGAATCTGTGCATCACCATGAAGTCATAGCCTACCAGGAAAGTTTCAGTACATCTATCATTGCAGCAACTACATGGCTTCTCTCTGACTATGCCCTTTTTTCTCCTAGCACTCAGGCTACCTTTCCATGCCGATCTATGTTCTGCCCTGCTATAGGTCCGAAGAATTTTTATTAACCAATAGTACAAAAAGAAATCCAACAAGACCTCCCCTTTATTGTTTAAATACAAAGGAAGGATTTAACTTTAACATAGTAAAATTACATATAACAAAAGTATCAAGCAAGAATTACAGTTACAATATTTATATATATTTTATCTTTTATCATAACTAAGGTAAACTATAACTGTCTATTCTTCAACTCCATCAAAGATTTTGGAAGGCTATAATATTATGTAAGTAAACAGAAAGTACATTGGAAGCAACTTCCAAAACTCCAGGATTGACAGAGACATCTTGCTGCCAGGACAGTAACTAGAATTCTTCTGTACCTTTGGGGCATCCATCTTCAGCCAACAGCCCCATAGTATCCATCAGACATTTCATGAAGCATGGAAATTTCAAAGACAGTTCCACCTATATTGGCATTTTGTTAGTCCTTTTCTTCTGTGTTCTACAGAATATCTGGCAGACTCTTTCATGTAGAAGGAACCCCAAAGGATCATCTCAACTTTATGCAAGTTCAGCAGTCATGTCTCTATGGGTTCTGCATGTCCAGTTCATCAAGCAGTTCAGGCAAGAGCAGTTTCTTGCCCAAATGGCTAACCAACTTCATAAGGAACCTCTGTGATGCCCATCTTCCCCTTGAAGTAGTTGGTGCTGACATGAGCAGTCAGGGTTCCCTGCCCTGTGGGAAGTCCTAGGACTTCCCCCTCCATCCAGGTCTAGGAAGGTGAGCATCCAAACAGACTAGGCTCCCATAAAGCCAGGACATGCAGTAGGATCAAACCCAGTACCATTGTCCTTGGCTTCTCAGTAAGCCCTCATTGTCCACCATGTTCAGAGTCCAGTTTGATCACATGCTCCATCAGTCCCAGTTCAGTTGGCCTTGGTGAGCTTCCATTAGATCAGCCCTACTGTCTCAGTGGGTGAGTGCACCTCACGAGATCCTGACTTCCTTGCTCATGATCCTTCTGCTTCTTATTTGAACCTTGGGAGCTCAGTCCAGTGCTCCAATGTGGGTCTCTGTCTCTATCTCCATCCATCACCAGATGAAGGTTCTATAGTAATATGCAAGATATTTATCTGTGTGGCTATAGGATAGGGCCATTTCAGGCTCCCTCTCCTCAGCTGCTCAAGGATCTAGCTGGGGACATCTCCTTGGACACCTGGAAAACCCCTCTAGATTTAAGTCTCTTGCCAACCCTTAAATGGCTTCCTTAATTAAAATATCTACTTCCCTGCTCCCATATCCACCCTTCCTCCTTCCCAACCCTCCCATTCTCCCAAGCTCTCCCCATCCTCCCCTTCTCACTTTTCTCTCCCCATGTACCCTTACCTCTACCCCATCCCACCCCCGAGTTCCCAATTTTTGCCCGGCAATCTTGTCTACTTCCAATATCCAGGAGGATAACTATATGTTTTTCCTTGGATTCATCTTATTTAGCTTCTTTATGATCACAAATTATAGGCTCAATGTCCTTTATATATGGCTAGAATCCACTTATGAGTGAGTACATACCATATTCATCTTTTTAGGTCTGGGTTGCCTCCCTCAGGATAGTGTTATCTATTTCCATCCATTTGCATGCAAAATTCAAGACGTCATTGTTTTTTACCACTGAATAGTACACTAATGTGTATATATTCCACACTTTCTTTATCCATTCTTCCATTGAGGGGCATCTAGGTTGTTTCCAGGTTCAGGCTATTACAAATAATACAGCTATGAACATAGTTGAACAAATGCTTTTGTAATATTTCTTTTTTATTATTTATTTTTAACATATTAAAAATTTCCACCTCCTCCATCCTCCCATTTCCCTCCCGCTCCGCCCATCTCCCTTCCCTTCCCACTCCAGTCAAAAGAGCAGTCAGGATTCCCTGCCCTGTAGGAAGTCCAAGGTCCTTCCCATCCAGAATTAGAAAGGTGAGCATCCAAACAGACTAGACTCTCATAAAGTCATGTCATGCCGTAGGATCAAAACCCAGTGCCATTGTCCTTGGCTTCTCAGTCAGACCTCCTTGTCAGCCATGTTCAGGGAGTCTGGTTTGATCACATGCTCCATCATCCAGCTGGCCTTGGGAAGCTCCCATTAGATCAGCCCCACTGTCTCAGTGGGTGGGTGTATCCCTCTCAGTCCTAACTTCCTTGATCATGGTTTCCCTCATTCTGCTCCTCATTTGGACCTTAGGAGCTCAGTCCAGTGCTCCAACGTGGGTCTCTGTCTCTAGCTTCATCCATCGTCAGATGAAGTTTCTATGGTGATATGCAAGATATTCATCAGTATGTCTATAGGATAGGGTCATTTCAGTCTCCCTCTCCTCAGCTGCCCAAGGATCTAGCTGGGGACATCTCCATGGACACCTGGGAACCCCTCTAGAGTCAAGTCTCTTGCCAACCCTAAAATGGCTCCCTTAATTAAGATATATACTTCTCGGCTCCCATACAGACAATACCTCCATCCCAGCCCTCCCATTCCCCCAAGATCTCCCCATCAGCAATAAGACAACATAAGGGGATCAAAGGGATTCGAATTAGAAAAGAAGAAACTAAACTTTTGTTATTTGCAGATGATATCATAGTATATACATAAGCGACCCCATAAACACTACCAAAGAACTCCTGCAGCTGATAAATTCCTTTAGTAATGTGGCAGGATACAAGATCAACTCCAAAAAATTAGTTGTCCTAATATACACTAAGGATAAGGATACAGAAAGGAAAATCAGAGAAGCATCACTTTTCACGATAGCCTCAAATAGCATAAAATATCTTGGGGTAACTCTGAACAAGGAAGTGAAAGATCTATTTGACAAGAACTTTAAGTCTTTGAAGAAAGAAATTGAAGAGGATACCAGAAAATGGAAGGACCTCCCCTGCTCTTGGATTGGGAGGATCAACAGTAAAAATGGCAATTCTCCTAAAAGCAATCTATAGATTCAATGCAATCCCCATAAAAATCCCATCAAAATTCTTCACAGACCTTGAGAGGACAATAATCAACTTTATATAGAAAAACAAAAAACCAAGGATAGCCAAAACAATCTTATACAATAAAGGAACATCTGGAGGCATAAACATTCCTGACCTCAAACTATTACAGAGCTACAATATTGAAAACAGCTTGGTATTGGTATAAAAATCGAGAAGTAGACTAAAGGAACTGAATAGAAGACCTGGATTTTAATGCACAAATCTATGAACACCTGATTTTTGATAACAGAGCTAAAAGTATACAATAGAAGAAAGAACGCATCTTCAACAAATGGTGCTGGCATAACTGGATGTCAACATGTAGAAGAATGAAAATAGATCCATATCTATCACCATGCACAAAACTCAAGTCCAAATGGATTAAAGACCTCAATGACAGTCTGAACACACTGAACTTGATAGAAGAGAAAGTGGGAAGTACTCTACAACACATGGGCACAGGAGACAACTTCCTACGTATAACCCCAGCAGCACAGAAATTAAGGGAATCATTGAATAAATGGGACCTCCTGAAAGTGAGAAGCTTATGTAAAGCAAAGAACACTGTCACTAAGACAAAAAGGCAACCCACTGACTGGGAGAATATCTTCACCAACCCTGCAACAGGCAAAGGTCTGATCTCCAAAATATAAAAGAACTCAAGAAACTAGATATTTAAATGCTATTTAACCCAATCAAATAAATGGGGCACTGAACTGAAAAGAGAACTCTCAACAGAAGAAGTTCAAATGGCCAAAAGACACATAAGGTCATGTTCAACCTCCTTAGCAATCAAGGAAATGCAAATCAAATAACTTTGAGATACCATCTTACACCTGTCACAATGGCTAAAATCAAAACCACCAATGATAGCTTATGCTGGAGAGGATGTGGAGTAAGGGGTACACTAATCCATTGCTGGTGGGAATGTGATGGGGGAGTGTCATATATCAATCTGTTGATTTCATTAGCTAAGCAATAAACTGCTAGGCCCATTGGATAGGCCCACCCTTAGGTGGGTGGAGTAAACAGAACAGAATGCCGGGAGGAAGAGGAAGTGAGGTCAGACTCCACAGCTCTCCTCTTGGGAGCAGACGTCCGCCATGCTCCCGGCTCCTGGTCAGACTCCACAGCTCTCCTCTCGGGAGCAGAAGTCCGCCATGCTCCCGGCTCCTGGTCAGACTCCACAGCTCTGCTCTCCGGAGGAGACGTAGGAGAGACGCCATGCTACCTGCTCCAGGGAAGACGCACGCTATGAAGCTCCAACCCAGGATGGACTTAGGCTAGAATCTTCCCGGTAAGCGCACCTAGGGGCGCTACACAGATGATTAGAAATGGGCTAAATTAATATGTGAGAATTAGCCAGTAAGGGCTAGAGCTAAGGGCCAAAGCAGTGTTTAAATGAATACAGTGTCTGTGTAATTATTTCGGGGCATAAGCTAGCCGAGCCAGGCGGCTGGGTGTTTGGGGACGCAGCCCTGCCGCCGCTCCCATATTACTACAGGAATGCAATCTTGTGCAACCACTTTGGAAAGCAGTGTGGTGGTTTCTCAGGAAATTTGAGATCAACCTACCCCAGGACCCAGAAATACCACTCTTAGGAATATACCCAAGAGATGCCCTATCATATGACAAAAGCATTTTTTCAACTATGATCATAGCAGCATTATTTGTAATAGCCATAATCTGGAAACAACCTAGAAGCCCTTCAATGGAAGAATGGATAAAGAAAGTGTGGAATATATACATATTAGAGTACTACTCAGCGGTAAAAAACAATGACATCGTGAATTTTGCATGCAAATGGATGGAAATAGAAAACACTATCCTGAGTGAGGTAACCCAAACCCAAAAAGATGAATATGGGATTACTCACTCATAATTGGTTTCTAGCCATAAATAAAGGACATTGAGCCTATAATTCGTGATCACAGAGAAGCTAAATAAGAAGGTGAACCCAAAGAAAAACATATAGTTATCCTCCTGGATATTGGAAGTAGACAAGATTCCCAGGCAAAAATTGGGAACTCGGGGGTGGGGTGGGATGGGGGAAAGTGGATATGGGGAGAGAAAAGTAAGAAGGGGAGGATGGGGAGAGCTTGGGGGAATGGAACTGTTGAGATAAAGGAAGGATGGATATTTGAATAGGGAAGTATATATCTCAATTAAGGGAGCCATTTTAGGGTTGGCAGGAGTCTTGACTCTAGAGTGGTTCCCAGGGGTCCAGAGAGATATCCCCAGCTAGATTTTTCGGCAACTGAGGAGAAAGAGCCTGAAATGGCCTGATCCTATAGCCATACTAATGAATATCTTGCATATCACCATAGAACCTTCATCTGGTGATGGATCGAGATAGAGACACAGATCCACATTGGAGCACTGGACTGAGCTCCCAAGGTCCAAATGAGGAGCAGAAGGAGGGAGAACATGAGCAAGGAAATTAGGACCACGAGGGGTGCACCCCCCCCACTGAGACTATGGGCCTGATCTAATGGGAGCTCACCAAGGCCAGCTGGACTGAGACTGAAAAAGCATGGGATAAAACTGGACTCTCTGAACATGGTGGACAATGAGGGCTGCTGAGAATCCAAAGATAAGGACAATGAGGACTACTGAGAACCCAAGAACAATGGCAATGGATTTTTGATCCTACTGCACGTACTGGCTTTGTGGGCACTGGGTTTTGATCCTACTGCATGAACTGGCTTTGTGGGAGCCTAGTCTGTTTGGATGTTCACCTTCCTAGACCTGGATGGAGGGGGGAGGACCTTGGACATCTATCAGGGCAGGGAAGCCTGACTGCTCTTTGGACTGGAGAGGGAGGAGGAGGGGAGTGGAGGGTGGGGATTGGGGGAGGGGGAGAAAAAAGTGAGGTGGGAGGAGGTGGAAATTTTTAATTAAAAAAAGAATAAAAAGACACAGGCTAACAGAATGGAAAAAATAAAAAAATTAAAAATGTAATGTATAATTGTGAAATGTAGGTTGTTAGTGGATAATCATCCATAATAGTCAAGCTTGTAGTCATGTTAATAAGGTTTTCTAGATATATAAAGATGTATTTAGGTTAGATAAGCGTTCTTCATATCTTTCAAAGACTACAGAATATAGCATTTAAAATGTTTTATTTTTTTGAATGATAATGCATGTATGCTTTATTTTTTTATTTTATTTTTTTAATCTTTTTATTTATTAAGGATTTCTGCCTCCTCCCCGCAACGGCCTCCCATTTCCCTCCCCCTCCCCCGATCAAGTCACCCTCCCTCATCTGCTCGAAGAGCAATCAGGGTTCCCTGACCTGTGGGAAGCCCAAGGACCGCCCACCTCTATCCAGGTCTCCTAAGGTGAGCATCCAAACTGCCTAGGCTCCCCCAAAGCCAGTACGTGCAGTAGGATCAAAAACCCACTGCAATTGTTCCTGAGTTCTCAGTATTCCTCATTGTACTCTATGTTCAGCTAGTCCGGATTTATCCCATGCATTTTCAGACCCAGGCCAGCTGGCCTTGGTGAGTTCCCGATAGAACATCCCCATTGTCTCAGTGTGTGGGTGCACCCCTCGCGGTCCTGAGGTCCTTGCTCGTGCTCCATCTCCTTCTGCTCCTGATTTGGACCTTGAGATTTCTGTCCCGTGCTCCTCTGTCTCTGTCTCCTTTCATCGCCTGATGAAGGTTAATATTCATGAGGATGCCTATGTGTTTGTCTTTGGATTCACCTTCTTACTTAGCTTCTCTAGGAACATGCATTATAAGCTCTTTGTCCTTTATTTATGGCTAGAAACCAAATATGAGTGAGTACATCCCATGTTCCTCTTTTTGGGTCTGGCTTACCTCACTCAGGGTAGTGTTTTCTATTTCCATCCATTTGTATGCAAAATTCAAGAAGTCCTTGTTTTTTACTGCTGAGTAATACTCTAATATGTATATATTCCATACTTTCTTCATCCATTCTTCCGTTGAAGGGCATCTAGGTTGTTTCCAGGTCCTGGCTATTACAAACAATGCTGCGATGAACATAGTTGAGCATATACTTTTGTTGTATGATAGGGCCTCTCTTGGGTATATTCCCAAGAGTGGTATTGCTGGATCCAGGGGTAGGTTGATCTCAAATTTCCTGAGAAACCGAAACACTGCTTTCCAGAGTGGTTGTACAAGTTCGCATTCCCACCAGCAATGGGTGAGTGTCCCCCTTTCTCCACAACCTCTCCAGCAAAGGCTGTCATTGGTGTTTTTTATTTTAGCCATTCTGACAGGTGTAAGATGGTATCTTAAAGTTGTCTTGATTTGCATTTCCCTGATCGCTAGGGAAGTTGAGCATGACCTTAAGTGTCTTTTGGCCATTTGAAGTTCTTCTGTTGAGAATTCTCTGTTCAGCTCAGTGACCCATTTTATAATTGGATTGATTAGCCTTTTACGGTCTAGTTTCTTGATTTCTTTATATATTTTGGAGATCAGAGCTTTGTCAGTTGCGGGGTTGGTGAAAATCTTCTCCCAGTAAGTGGGTTGCCTTTTTGTCTTAGTGACAGTGTCCTTTGCTTTACAGAAGCTTCTCACTTTCAGGAGGTCCCATTTATTCAATGATTCCCTTAGTGTCTGTGCTGCTGGGGTTATACGTAGGAAGTGGTCTCCTGTGCCCATGTGCTGTAGAGTACTTCCCACTTCTTCTTCTATCAGGTTCAGTGTGTTTGGACTGATATTGAGGTCTTTAATCCATTTGGACTTGAGTTTTGTGCATGGTGATAGATATGGATCTATTTTCATTCTTTTACAGATTGACATCCAGTTTTGCCAGCACAATTTGTTGAAAATGCTCTCTTTTTTCCATTGTATACTTTTAGCTCCTTTATCGAAAATCAGGTGCTCATAGGTGTGGGTTAAAGTCAGGGTCTTCTATTTGATTCCATTGGTCGACTTCTCTGTTTTTATGCCAATACCAGGCTGTTTTCAATACTGTAGCTCTATAATAGAGTTTGAAGTCAGGGATGGTAATGCCTCCAGACAATCCTTTATTGTATAAGATTGTTCTGCCTATCCTGGGTTTTTTGTTCCTCCATATAAAGTTGATTATTGTCTTCTCCAGATCTGTGAAGAATTTTGATGGGATTTTGATGGGGATTGCATTGAATCTATAGATTGCTTTTGGTAGAATTGCCATTTTTACTATGTTGATCCTCCCAATCCAAGAGCAAGGGAGACCCTTCCATTTTCTGGTGTCTTCTTCAATTTCTTTCTTCAAAGACTTATAGTTCTTGTCGAATAGGTCTTTCACTTCCTTGGTCAGGGTTACCCCAAGATATTTTATGCTATTTGTGGCTATCGTGAAAGGTGAAGCTTCTCTGATTTCCCTCTCTGCTTCCTTATCCTTAGTGTAAAGGAAGGCAACTGATTTTTTGGAGGTAATCTTGTATCCTGCCACATGACTAAAGGTGTTTTTCAGCTGTAGGAGTTCTTTGGTAGAATTTTTGGGGTCACTTATGTATACTATCATATCATCTGCAAAGAACGAAAGCTTAACTTCTTCCTTTCCAATCCAAATCCCCTTGATCTCCTTATGTTGTCTTATTGCTATTGCTAGAACTTCAAGCACTATATTGAAGAGGTATGGAGAGAGTGGACATCCTTGTCATGTTCCTGATTTTAGTGGGATGGCTTTGAGTTTTTCTCCGTTCAATTTAATGTTAGCTGTTGGCTTGCTGTAAATAGCTTTTATTATATTTAGGTAGGATCCTTGTATCCCTATTCTCTCCAAGACCTTTATCATAAAGGGGTGTTGAATTTTGTCGAATGCTTTTTCAGCATCTAATGAAATGATCATATGATTTTTTTCTTTCAGTTTATTTATATGGTGGATTACATTGATAGATTTTCGTATGTTGAACCAGCCTAGCATCTCTGGGATGAAGCCTACTTGATCATAATGGATAATTTTTCTAATGTGTTCTTGGATTCGGTTTGCCAGTATTTTGTTGAGGATTTTTGCGTTGATGTTCTTGAGTGAGATTGGCCTGTAATTCTCTTTCCTGGTTGAGTCTTTGTGTGGTTTTGGTATCAAAGTAACTGTAGCTTCATAGAAGGAGTTTGGTAATGACCCTTCTGTTTCTATATTGTGGAATACATTAAGGAGTATAGGTATTAGGTCTTCTTGGAAGTTCTGGTAGAATTCTGCATTGAAACCATCTGGTCCTGGGCTTTTTTTGGTAGGGAGGTTTTTGATAACCTCTTCTAATTCTTCATGACTAACAGGTCTGTTTAGATTGTTTGCCTGGTCCTGGTTTAACTTTGGTATATGGTATGTATCTAAAAAAGTGTCCATTTCTTTTATATTTTCCAATTTTGTGTTATACGGGCTTTTGTAGTAAGATCTAATGATTCTCTGAATTTCCTCTGTGTCTGTGGTTATGTCCCCCTTTTCATTTCTGATCTTATTTATTTGTGTGTTCTCTCTCTGTCGTTTAACTAGTTTGGATAGGGGTTTATCGATCTTGTTGATTTTCTCCAAGAACCAGCTTTTTGTTTCATTGATTCTTTGGACTGTTTTCTGTGTTTCTATTTTGTTGATTTCAGCCCTCAGTTTTATTATTTCCAGTCTTCTACTTCTCCTGGGCGCATCTGCTTCTTTTTTTTCTAGAGCTTTCAGGTGTGTTGTTAAGTCCCCAATGTATGCATTCTCCGTTTTCTTTAAGTGGGCACTTAGTGCTATGAACTTTCCTCTTAGCACTGCTTTCATCGTGTCCCATAGGTTTGAGTATGTTGTCTCTTTATTTTCATTAAATTCAAGGAAGACTTTAATTTCTTTCTTAATTTCTTCCTTGACCCAGGTGTGGTTCATTAGTTTACTGTTCAGTTTCCATGGGTTTGTCGGCTTTCTGTGGGTAGCATTGTTGTTGCCTTCTAACTTTAATCCGTGGTGATCAGATAGAACACAGGTGGACACTGATATTTTTTTGTATCTGTGGAGGTTTCCTTTGTTTCCAAGTATGTGGTCAATTTTCGAGAAGGTTCCATGAGCTGCAGAGAAGAAGGTATATTCTTTCCTATTTGGGTGGAATGTTCTATAGATGTCTGCTAAGTCCATTTGCTTCGTTAACTCCAATAATTGTCTTAATTCTCTATTAGGTTTCTGTCTGATTGACCTGTCCCTGGAGAGAGAGGTGTGTTGAAGTCTCCTACTACTAGTGTGTGTGGTTTGATGTCTGCTTTGAGTTCTAGTAATATTTCTTTTACATAAGTAAGTGCTTTTATATTGGGGGCGTAGATATTCAGAATTGAGACGTCCTCCTGATGAATTGTTCCTGTTATGAGTATAAACTGACCATCTCGGTCTCTTCTGATTGATTTTAGTTTGAAGTCAGTTTTGTTAGAAATTAATATGGCCACACCTGCTTTTTTCTTAGGACCATTTGCTTGAAACACCTTTTCCCAACCCTTTACTCTGAGTAGGTGCCTGTCTTTGTGGTTGAGATGTGTTTCTTGCAAACAGCAGAATGTTGGATCCTGTTTTCGTATCCAATCTTTTAGCCTGTGCCTTTTTATAGGTGAATTGAGCCCATTAATATTAAGTGATATTAATGACCAGTGGTTGTTTACTTCGGTTATTCTTATTGCTTTTGGTAGTAGAGATTGTGTGTCTCTCTTCTTTGAGATGTGCTGGTGAAGGGTCACTAGATGCCTGGGTTGTTGTAGGCAGTGTTGGCAGTGTTGGATTCCTTGGGTTGCGATTTTCCTTCTATTAGTTTCTGTAGGGCTGGATTTGTGGCTACGTATTGTTTAAATTTATTCTTATCCTGGAATGTCTTGTTTTCCCCATTGATAATGAACGATAGCTTGGCTGGGTATAATAGTTTGGGTTTGCATCCACGGTCTCTTAGCTTCTGCAGTACATCTATCCAGGACCTTCTGGCTTTCATAGTTTCCATAGAGAATTCAGGTGTAAGTCTGATCAGTTTACCTTTATAAGTTACTTGCCCTTTTTCCTTTGCAGCTCTTAATATTCTTTCTTTAACCTGTATATTTTGTGTTTTGATTATTATATGACGAGGAGATGTTTTTCTTTGATCCAGTCTGTTTGGTGTTCTGTATGCTTCTTGAATATTTAAATGAATATCTTTCTTTAAGTTGGGAAAGTTTTCTTCCATAATTTTGTTGAATATATTTTCTGGGCCTTTGAGCTGTGACTCTTCTCCTTCTTCTATTCCTATTATTCTTAAGTTTGGTTTTTTTTATTGTGTCCCATATTTCCTGAATGTTTTGTGTTGAGAATTTGTTGGCTTTGCTGTTTTCTTTGATCTGTTCGTTTATTTTCTCTGTGGTGTCCTCAGCATCTGAGATTCTTTCTTCTATCTCTTGTATTCTATTTATTATGCTTGTTTCTGTAGACTCTGCTCATTGACCTAGATTTTCCATATCCGGCTGGTCCTCAGTTTGTATTTTCTTCCTTGCCTTCATTTCAGTTTTCAATTCTTGAACTGTTTCCATTACCTGTTTGATCGTTTTATCTTGGTTTCCCAGGGTATCATGTACATATTTACTCATTTCTTCAAACTTTTTGTTATACTTCTCATCCATTTCTATAAGGGCATTTTTTACATGTTGTTTAAGGGACTCTATTGCGTTCATAAAGTCAATTTTTTCCACTTCTTCTGTGTTAGATTGTTCAAATACTTTTATTGTAAGATCCTTGGGTTCTGGTGTTTTCATGTTGTTTTTCAGATTATTGGGTGAGTTCTTGCCTTGGCGTCTGCCCA
Source organism: Microtus pennsylvanicus (assembly GCF_037038515.1). Classification (NCBI taxonomy): domain Eukaryota; kingdom Metazoa; phylum Chordata; class Mammalia; order Rodentia; family Cricetidae; genus Microtus; species Microtus pennsylvanicus. Next base: position 109,458,652 of record NC_134601.1, read on the forward strand.
TCTCCTCCTATTAATCCTATCTAATGGGTCTTTTAAAAACCAGATCAGGTTTCCCTGCTGGCCAAGGGGTCCGCTTACAAAATGCCCTTGCTCTGTTTCCTGGTTCCTGCCGCCGGCCAAGAACCCTCTCACCCCTCCAAAGGGTCTTCAGGACAGGACCAGGCTCCCCATTTGCCAGTGACCTGGCCAACCAAAGGCCTACCTCTTTGATTTGATTGTAGTAGGGCGATCTGCTCTCCTTATTGCACGCCTGACCCTGCCGCTTGCGTCTGCTGCCGCGCTGGTCTCCCAAAGCTGTGTCGCTCCGCCGTGTCTGGTCGCCGTTCTGCTGCATCTGGCCGCTGCTCTGCCACTTCTGGCCGCCACTCCGCCGCATCTGGCCACCGCTCCGCCGCGTCTCTTAAAATGTTTTAATAACTTAGGGTTTTTCATGACAATGAGACACGTCTGCTTTTGGCAGAACCAATCTGCTTCAAGAGGAAGATTGGCATTGAAAAGGCTACTTATAGAGTTGCTTAGCCATTTGGGCAAGAAACTGCTCTTTCCTGGACTGTTGCATAAACTGGACATGAAGAACCTGCAGAGAGAGGACTTCAGAACTTGCCTAAAGTTGAGATGATCCTTCAGGGTTCCTGCTTCATTAAAGAGTCTGTTAGACATTCTGCAGGATACAGAAGAAAGTGACTGAACTGTCTTTGAAATTTCCTGCTTCATGAAAAAGTCTTCTGGATACTATGGGCCTGTAGACTGAAGATAGATGCCCCAATGGTACAAAATACCCTTGGGTGACTGTCTAAGAAGCAAGATGTCTCTTCATTTCTAGAGTTTTGGAAGCTGCTTACAATGTACTTCCTGTTTACTTAGGTAATATTATATCCTTCTGGAGTCTTTGATTGAGTTTAAGAATGCATAGTTATAGTTTTCCTTAGTGATAATAAAAGATAAAATAGATATAAATATTGTGACTGTAATTTTTGTTTGATAACTGTTTTTGTTATATGTAGTTTTACTATGTTAAAATGAAAGCCTTTCTTTTTGTTTACACTGAAAAGGGGGAAATGATATAGGAGCTTCTTCTGTCTATGTGTTACTTTCATTGGTTGAATAAAACTTCCTTGGCCTTTTAATAGGGCAGCACTTAGATGGGTGGAGTAGACACAACAGAATGCTGGCAAGAAGGGCAGTGTGGCAAATGCCATGACACTCCTGCCTGAGACTGACACTGGTTAGAATCTTTCCCGGTAAGCCACAACCGTGTAGTAATACACAAATTACTTGAAGTGGGTTAAATCAAGATGTGAGAGTTAGCCAATAATAGGCTAGAGATAATGGGCCATGCAGTAATTTAATTAATACAATTTCTGTGTGGTTATTTTGGGGGGTTAAGCTAGCTGGGCGGTGGGATGCAGCCCACTCCTCATACTACAGAATTCTTTTTTATTTTTAACATAATCTTATTTTATATTCCAATCACAGTTCCCTCTCCCTCCTGTCCTCCTGTTTCCTCCATCACTTTCCTATCCCATACCCATCTATTCTTCAGAGAGGGTGAGGCATCCATATGGAATCAACAAAGTCTTTCATATCACTTGTGGCAGGAACAAGGTTCTCCTCCCTGTATATAGGCTGAGCAAGGTATCCTCCATAAGTGAATGGGCTCCTAAGAGTCAGCTCATGCACTAAGGATAAATACTGGTTCCACTGCTAGGGGGCCCACAAACTGAACAATCCAGACAACTGTCACCCAATTCAGAGGGCATAGTTTGGTCTTATGCAGGTTCCCCACATGTCAGTCCCACTAGCCAGGGTCAACTGTTCCTGTGGGTTTCCCTGTCATTGTCTTGGCCCATTTGCTCATAATATGACTCCTCCTTCTCTCTATGACTAGACTACAGGCCCAGTGCTTAGCTGAAGATTTCTGCATCTGCTTCCATCAGATACTGGTTGAAGTTCTACAATGACAATTAATGTAGTCGTCAATCTGATTAGAGGGAAAGAGCATTTCAGGTACCCTTTCCACTGTTAGTTAGATTCTTCATCCTTGTGGATTCCTGAAATAAAATCTCAACAGATTTTGGTTGTAATTCTTTGAAGTACTTATGGTAAAACTGATATTGTCTTTTTATGATCTTCCTTATTGTTTTTTGACAGCAGCTGACTCAGCTTTCATTTACACCAATCAGGGCCATGTGTAGCCCTTTCTCTACATCAATTCTTTTATTGATCTTGGTCCTTCTGTTGTAAGACAAATTTTCTAGATAGTTTTAATTTTTTCCCTTGATGGCTAAGGATATTGAACACTTAAATGTGTCTCAGACATTTGTGTTTCACTTTCTGAGAACATGATTTTTAGCTCTATTATACAGGTTTTGAAATTGAGTCATTTGTTTCCTTGATGTTCATTTTGCTGAGAAAGAAGAGAAATGAGGATCCTTGGAATTGTTAATTTACAAACTGACAGCTTTTGGCGGTTTCTGGCTGTTATAAGAACACATATGCAGAAACAATGCATTCTACAACTTGACAAAAAGAGCTTATCCCTGGTCACTGTGAGAGTACTACCAACTGACACTGGTATTTAAATCAACTTTAGTAGTCTTGAGTAAGAAGCTATTATTCAGAATACACGTCAAAATTACACTGGTTGATGAAAAGAACAATGATAGCTGGAAATGTTTATAGAATCAAGTATAATTTATCTTCTATAGCTCAGGATGTAAATTCAACTAATCACCTTTGAGTTACCTCTCAGATTGGGCATACTTTACCGATGTTATCACATTGTGAATGGTGAACTTTAAAACTTCCCTGCCATTTGAAGACTTAGCATCTTAGAAAGCAACTTCTGATGGTAGTAGTAGTTGTATTATTTTTACCTCTATAAAGAGACCATTAATAAGTAATAAGTAATTGAAGACTAAGGGGCATTAAACATGAATACATGTTAGAAACACTAAATGCACACCTCTGGGCTATGAATTTCTGTAAATCTTCTCTCTCTAAATACACACACACACTCATACACACATACTTAGACACACACACACATTCATACCTACATTCAAATAAATATGTATATAGAAGAAGAAGAAGAAGAAGAAGAAGAAGAGGAGGAGGAGGAAGAGGAGGGGATGGGGGAGGGGGAGGGGGTGGGGGAGGAGGAGAAGAAGAAGAAGAAGAAAAAGAAGAAGAAGAAGAAGAAGAAGAAGAAGAAGAAGAAGAAGAAGAAGAAGAAGAAGAAGAAGAAGAAGAAGAAGATTATTTGGAGAATGGGGTGAAATGATATGAATATACATTGAATATACAGAATTTTCACAAAACATAAGACAAGTATTTGTTCTGAAGTCACATTGTTTTACAAGGCACTCAGAGAAAGATTAAATAACAAGTTTTTTTTTCCAATGAGGAATTATATAATTGTTTCTTATTTCATATCTGTTGCCTATGAATATTGATTGTACTTTGATTCTGTTATATCTTTAGATTTCAAGAGACTGGATTTAGTAACATTGTCTAATATATTTCATTTTCCTTGTTACAAACCCTTAAAGAAGATTGCATTGCCTTTTTATTTTTATGTAGCTAACTACATTCTGAGGAATCATTGTATTATAAACAGATAATTGTAGTAAATACATGCATATTTGTAGGGATTAGTATATATGGAATATCATTCTCATGATTTTTTTTCTTCAAATGTGACTGACTCATACATATACTATTTAAACATATCCTGATTAATTTGCTTACTGAAGTCATTTAACAAAAGATAATCTCCTTATGTGGATTATTGAAAAAATATTTTATGCTCAGTTTTAAATAATGTGGAACATGGAGGCAGACCCAAAGAGTTCATTACATGAAATATTTTAGTGTGTTAAGACCATTTATCTGCAAATCACAATTTTCAGCTGAAGGTCAATAAAGAAGCACAATGCACAATTCACTTCTGCAGAATTATCCAGTAATTGTACTATTTTCAATTGTTACAGTAGGCTTCAATAATATAATACAGATTTTAATTAGCTTAGTGAATGTTTTGTTGCTTTTTTTGGATGAGATCCTTTACACAAGGTCTTTATTACTTCTTGAAACATTTTATTTAGTCATTCAAAAAGTAAGTACTGCTCATAGATGATAGGAAGGGAAAGGACAGGCAAGTCAGGAATCTGAAATGTAGTATCCAGACTTCACAGGAGAGGGGAAAATTCATTTAAAAAGAAATGGTGATTTATATGTGATACTGATTTCATGGTCAAGTGGCTATGATGCATAATTCTTCTGTTTTTCATCTTTGCAGACATGAAAGCAAATTAAAACATGGTTGACCAGACAGTAAGTATTTTGTCTTTGACCTTGCATGAATGCATATAGAGTATAGAAAAGGGATTATACATGAGCAGTTCCTTTCCTTGAAATCACCAATATGTTGTACTTTGGATTCTATAGGAGCACTGTTGACAGGAAATAATGACATTCTTTAGCCCTACATGACAATTTATATTGAGATGTTTCAAGGTATATACTGAAAAGATCAACATGGTTGTTCTGTATCTGTGACAAATCATATACCACAATCATAAGTAAAGTAAGATGTTTTGCAAATGACAAGACACATTTTTCTTGATGGAATATTCCTCAGTATAAAAAAATATTAGCAATTCTGAATAAGATAAATGTCCTTCATACTGTTTTAAAAATAAAAATATGCTAGCCTTCATTTTCATCATTGTAAAATTCTCAATTTTAAAAGACAAATAATAACTTGTCTTTTTTCCATTCATTTTTTTCCTTGGTCATATACATATCTCTAATTTTTTATGTAATAACCACAACTCCACTCAAATATAAAGATGGCTAGGCACGGCTTCTGTTTCTACAGAAGATTGTTATTTAGGACAAGTATCTGTAAAACAACATGAGTGGGGTAAGAAGTGACATAAATATTCTCATATGAATATGAGAACAGCTCTCCAAGGTTATTTCTGGAAATAACAACTGAAAGATAACATATGATTAGATATAATCAGAATCAATGATCTTATTGAATAGATAGGTAGGTAAATAAATACATAGATAGATACGAAGACAGACAGACAAAAAGATAGACTCAGTAACACATATACATACATCTATTGATGAATATACATTGTTATACATATATATTCATAAATATTATGGGCAAAAAATATTTATTAAGTTTACCTGTAGCCAGAACATCTTGAATGTTTTCTGGTTGAATGCTCTATTCCTTAGCATATGCATCAAAATTTTCATATTGTTCAGTAGTCAAAGGTTGACCATTTCCTACATTTCATGAATCACAATGTCAGAGACATGTTCAGTGTAATTCTGGGCAATTTACATTGATAGCTTTCTTAGTATCCCACCATGATATACAGTGAAAAATCCCAACTGCTCCAAATTCATCTATGCTATCTGGGTCAATACAATCAATAATAATTTTCCCAAGTTCCAAAGACTCATTTAAAGGAGTCTAAATAGTGGTAAGACATCACTTTTAAGGGTTTCATGATGCATAAAAAATAAAAACAACTTGTCTAGACAATTCACTCATATCAGTCCTATCCACTTTCAAAAACTAGAGAGTCAGCATGCCTGTCAATGGAACCTTCACATTTCTCCTGAGACTATACTGTAGAATTCATGTTTTTATTTAGCAAGCACTAGATCAAATGACACTCGAAATTGTTTGAACTTTGAGAAAATTATATTTCTTCTATTCTTACCAGTGAGGAAACACAAGCATAAACTCTTCCAATAGCATTTAGCTTCGCCTCTAGTCTTCAATGAACATGCTACTCAAATAACAATATAATGTAAAAGTTGGTCCACAAAACAGATTATCATTTAGTGAAAAGGAGATAAGAAATACCATGATACTGTACATGGATGGTGAATCTGACTTAATCTCCATTTGCAGGGTGATGCTTCTGTTACTATATCACAAAACCTACTACCATTCTTACCAACAACAAAAATCAAGTTTTTTGTTCAGCCAGTTCTATCCATCCACATTCTTACTGGTAAAGACTATGTTTTCTGGTGTTGTATGCACAGGTTCAAATCTATTGTCACCTTCCACCATAATAAGGGAAACATTTCTAAAATGAGTGACACTCATTTTTCTACTTGATGTCACCTTTTGACTAAACATTAATATTGAGCCTGACTCTAGAAATCATCTCTAATCCGCTATCATATGGCACATGTGTGCAAATGTATTTCTATAGTCATTCATTTTGATTATCTCATCATAATAGAGTGATATTTTTCAGTCTTTAGACCTGGTAGTAAATCTTAGGTACAGATAATTTCTCTTTTCTCTGAATTCCTTGTGTCAAAACCTGTGTGATCACTTTGTTAAGTATTCCTTCCCCTTTCAACCAGATCCAAAAGACACTTGTCAGTTTCCTGAAAGTATAAAACTTTAGTGTCATATCATAGTAATACTTGGTAGGAAATGGATACATATGCATAAAAAGTCTGTTCTAATTAGAAATATGTACAAAACTTTTCACCTTGTAAGATTATGTGTGAAAAAGATGTAAGAATGAATAGTTTAAGTTTACCAGACATTCTTATTGTGTATGAGTCTGTTTCTATGTGTGTGTCTCTCTCTTTCTCCTTCCGTCCCTCCCCCCTCTCTCTTTCTGTGGTATCTCCACTCACACTGATTAAATGATAAAAGAAGTTCATGGTAAAATAAAAGGATTTTAGGACCTGGACATTTTCTATTACAAGACTGCATTTCAATATTCATGTAAGGTTATTAATGCATTATACTTGCCAGAATAATGTGCACTCTTTTCATTTAAAGATCAAACCAAAAGTCATACTCTGCATAATGCAGTTGAATAGTGTTGTCATTATTTTTGCATTTTTTTCAAAATTTGAAATATTCCGTCTGAAATTCTTAAACAGATTTTCCCCTAACTCTTTTTCAAAAGTGAACTTTATCTATGATCTTGGTATTATGATCTTTACAAAATATGAGAAAAGGAAACTTTAAAATTGCACTGTTAATTTAAATTCTCTGTGAATCCAGGATGATAGATAATGCCTGCAATATAAATACTTCATAGCCTGAAGCATGAAGTTTGCAAAGATATTTGAGGATTCTGAGACCTATCAATGAGTGTCAGGCCTGTCCAATAACAAACAGAGATACTGTATGAAAGAAAAGTCACTGAATATTATCTAGAAGTAAATTTTCATGCAGGAAACTATTTGGAGACATTTTGTTAGCATTACTTACATCTTCAGGTAATAGGTGTTCTTCTCCATGTAAACTTCAGATGACATACAATGTACTCTGACTTTGTACCATATCTCAGCTGGTTGGAAGGATTGATTCCAAGTAACCAAAATGGTTGTGGGTCCATGTACCTATGGTTGACTAAAGTGTCAGCATGTATTTGTACCCACAGTGCTTTTGTTTATAGAGGAAGCTCCCAAATCCCATACCTACCCTGGGTTCTGTAATTTCCATCTTCTTGTCTATACCCAATGACTTTAGTTATTGAGCATTGGCCATTTGAACTAAAAATAAAACAGAGGAATCATAGTTTATTGTTTTTATCATTTGAATTCAAATCAAAGATCTTCAAGTATTATAAAGAACTTGAGATACTATGATATCTATGAACAGTGTTCATAACTAGATTGGATGAATCTCTGCTTCACTTTTTGTAATTCTGTTTTAGAAAATATTATTCTATTTGTAATCATACATATGAATTATTTTATTTGTCACAATTCTTCCAAGTCCTATGAAGGCTCTAATGGCTTCCTTTTCTAAATTTCACTATTTATTAAATATGATTTTCAATATGTTAATTCTCTTGTTCTATTCTAACAATAGTATGTACACAGGATTTTATGAATGGGTTTTAAGTGCTTTTATGTCTAACCTAAAACTAAACTGTGGCTAGAATATAGAAATGATGCTAAGTATTTTAAGTTCTTACAGTGTTATGGACTTCTTCATTGAACATAGTCATCCAAATATCAGAGAGAGAATCTTTGAAAATAGAGTGTCAGAGACATGGATTTTCAACTTAGATTTTTCTATCCTATTTGTGGAAGACTTTTTTATGACACCAATGGTTGAATATCATACCATGTATGGCTTTGAACCAAATGCTCACACCTACCTTTTGACTTACTAGAAGTGAGATTCTTAGTCTCTTGATTCTAATATTAGAGCACAAAGTTCAACCAAAGACCTCTAACTACAAGGATTTTTAATGAAACACTCATAGAATTGGAGACAGTTTCTAACATCTGTGTGGTGTCCAGAGCTAAATCATCAGGGAATAACATAATCATATTACTGAAGATGAGGCCTCCAATTTCATGACCAGAAGCAAAACATTCCCTTGTAAGTTTAATTACATAAAATCTGTAAAACACAAATAGTCTGTTCAGTTTTCACAGTGGACAATTTGCTTACTTGACATAAAAAGTGACATCCATTTTACTACATGTCCCCACTACCGGTAAGTTCATGAATATAGATTCTCAGATATCCTCCTGCCTCCATCTTGTCAAAATTGTCAGCAGTGATGGCAATGGTAATCCACTTTCCTTCAAGCTGAACAAGCAACAAAGACCATTGCAATGTGAGTTGGTATTAACATGTCAGATCCCAGTCCTTGGAAATATGTAAAATAACTAGAAGTACAAGTCACTGAAATTTTGTTTCTTGTTTCAAAATTATGCTTCCAGGGATGTAGAATAACACAGGGCAATATGATGACGCATTTTACATAGCATTTTGAACCTGAGACATTTTGGAACTGCTTATGTTTGGTCTCTTATGCTCTGCAAATTCAACCTATTCTTTTATTTCATTTGTTTCATATTTCAGAAATCTGATTGGAAAAGTATAACTGAGTGAAAGAGAGAAAGCTTATTTTATGAACATGGACAAACTGAATGGCATATCACATCCACAGAAATATGATATTGAAGAACGTCAAATCTATGCACAGACCAAAAGAATTTACCTCAGCCTGAGCATGAGCCAGACCAAATGTCAAAGCCAGCAGCAGAAATTTTACCATGGTGTTGCCTGCCTTTGCCCTTCTGCAGAAGCTCAAAGTAGGATGTTGGTTGTGAAGGAACTGAACTGACAAAGCTTTTTAGGTAGCTAGTTAAAGGGAGTTTCATGGAATCAACCAATGGTTACGCACCAAGAAACCCTGCAGCTGTCCGTTATGTTCAATTTAACGCTGCTAAATGGTGAATGATCTCATATCTCTAAACCTATAAGATTAAACTAAAGGTCAGGTTAAGTTATGATGATTAATTGAGAATTTCTGACAGAAATATTTATTCTTGTGACAGCATTAAAGCAATGTTTTGCCTGCAGAAATGTACTGATGGGTAAAAGTCACAATGCATATGTTGTATATGATTCATTTATAAATGTGATGTGTTTTAAAACACATTCTCAATCAAATCAGAACACTGTAAAGTTAAATGTATTTAAAACTGTGGCCTTAGCTATATGAACAAAAGCAACCACACTATTAAAAGATAAGATGTTAAAACTGTTGAAAGGTTTTTTGGCATCTAATAAGATGAACATGTGGTTTTTATTTTTCAGTTTGTTTATATGGTGGATTACATTAATGGATTTTGGTATGTTGAACCATCTCTGCATCTTTGGGATGAAGCCAACTTGATCATGGTGGATAATGGTTCCAATGTGTTCTTAGATTCGATTTGCCCATATTTTTTTGAGTATTTTGCAACAATGTTCATGAGTGAGATTGGTCTGTAATTTTCTTTCTCGGTAATATGTTTCTGAGGTTTGGGTATCAGGGTAATTGTAGCCTCATAAAGAGAATTTGGAGATGTTCCTTCTGTTTCTATTGTGTGGAATAACTTGAGGAGTATTGGTATTAGTTCTTCTTTGAAGATCTTGTAGAATTCTGAGATGAAACCATCTGGTCCTAGGCTTTTTTTGTTGAGAGACTTTTGATGACAGTTTCTATTTCTTTAGCAGTTATAGGTCTATTTAATTTGCTTATCTGGTATTGATTTAATTTTGGTATGTGATATTTATCCATAAAGGTGTCCATTTCCTTTAAGTTTTCTAATTGTGTGGAGTACAGGTTTTCAAAATATGACATGATGAGTCTCCTTATTTCCTCCATGTTTGTTATGTCCCCCATTTAATTTCTGATTTTGTTAATTTGGTTATTCTCACTCTGCCTTTTGGTTAGTTTGGATAAAGGCTTGTCTATTGTGTTGATTTTCTAGAAGAACCAACTCTTTGTCTCACTGATTCTTTGTACTGTTTTCTTTGATTCTATTTTGTTGATTTCAGCTCTCAATTTTATTATTTCTTGCTGTCTAGTTCTCTTAGCTGAGTTTGCTTCTTTTTGTTATAAAGTTATCAAATGTTTTGTTAATTCATTAGTGTGGGATTTTTCCAGCTTCTTTATGTAGTCATTTAGTGCTATGCACTTTCCTCTTAACACTGCTTTTATTGTGTCCCATAAATTTGGGTATGTTGAGTGGTCATTTTGACAAAGAAGCAAAATATGTCAAATGGAGAAAAGAAAGCATATTTAACAAATGGTGCTGACATAACTGGATATCAACATGTAGAAGAATGAAAATAGAAACATATCTATTACCATGCACAAAACTCAAGTCCAAATGGATCAAAGACCTCAACATAAAGTCAGCCACATTTAACCTTATAGAAGAGAAAGTGGGAAGTGCATTGTCACAGGAGACCACTTCCTAAATATAATGCCAGAATCACAGACACTGAGAGAAACAATTAATAAATGGGACCTCTTGAAACTGAAAAGCTTCTGTAAAGCAAAGGACATGGTCAACAAGACAAAACTACAGCCTATAGAATGGGAAAAGATCTTCATTAACCACACATCAGACAGACGTCTGATCTTCAAAATATACAAAAAAATCAAGAAATTGGTCATCAAAGAACAAATAATCCAATAAAAAATAGAGTACAGACCTAAACAGAGAACTCTCAACAGAGGATTGTTGTGTGAGAGGGCCTGCTTTTGGTCCCAGCCGCCCTGCTAGCTTACACCCAAAATAATTACACAAAAATTGTATTAATAAAATCACTGCCTGGCCCATTATAGCTAGCCTCTTATTGGCTAACTCTCACATCTTGATTTAACCCATTTCTAATAATCTGTATAACACCACAAGGTCGTGCTTACTTAGAAAGATTCAGCATGTCTGACCTGGCAGCTCCAAAGCAGCTCTTTGTCTGTCCTTCCTCTCAGCATTCAGTTCTGTCTACTCCACTTACCTAACTGCTGTCCTATCAAAAGGCCAAGGCAGTTTCTTTATTCAAACAATGAAAGCAACACATAGACAGAAGAACCTCCTACACCAAAGAATCTAAAATGGCTGAAGGAAACTTAAGGAAATTCTAAACATCCTTAGTCATCAGAGAAATGCAAATCAAAACAACTCTGAGATTCCATCCTACACCTGTAAGAATGGTCAAGATCAAAAACACTGATGACAACTTATGCTGGAGAGGATGAGGGGTTAAGGGAACACTTCTGCATTGCTGGTAGGAATGCAAGCTGGTACAGCCCCTTTGGATGTCAGTGTGGCGATTTCCCAGAAAATTAGGAAACAACTTTCCTCAAGACCCAGTAATACCACTTTTGGTTATATATCCAAAGGATGCTCAATCATGCCACAAGAACATGTGCTCAACTATATTCATAGCAGCATTGATTGTCATAGCCAGAACCTGGAAATGACTTAATGCCCCTTGACCAAAGAATGGAAAAAGAAATGTGGTATATTTACACATGGAGTACTACACAGCAGACAAAATAATGACATCATGAATTTTGCAGGAAAATGAATGGAGCTAGAAAGCATTATTTTGAGTGAGGTAACCAAAAACCAGAAAGACTATTATCACATGTACTCACTCGTAGGTGGTTTTTAAACATAAAGCAAAGAAAACCAGCCTACAAATCACAATCCCAGAGAATTTAGACAACGATGAGAACACTAAGACAGACTTATATAGATCTAATCTACATGGGAAGGAGAAACAGACAAGATCTCCTGAGTAAATTGGGAGCATTTGGACCTTGGGGCAGGGATGAAGGGGAGGGGAGAGATAGGGATAGGAGCAGAGAAAAATGTAGAGCTCAATAAAAATCAATAAAAAATGCTTTAATAAGTATAAAAAATGTTAAAACTTAAAGAGGATTTCCTATAAGGATATTAATATATCCTGTGTAACCCTCAAGTATTTCTATATGTTGACTAATTTATTCTTCCAGTACACTAAGTTCAGTGGCTACAGCACAGAGTTACAAGAGATATTACCAAAGCTTAATTGCATAAATAATATAAAAATGTTATTAGATGTCTTCTGGTAATAAATAAAATTATCATTAATCAAAAGAAACTAAATGAAGTTAAACAGTCTATTAAAACAATGACCTTCAGGAAATTTGTATAATGTGCAAATGGAGTGTTCCACCCAGTGGCTAGTCACTCACCAATTGTTCCCCCTCAGTATTGTAGCAAACTGTTTCAGAGTTCCATCGAGTTTGCAGGAGGATAGGAGAGATTGAGGGCAGGATGGGGCTAGTGGCTTGCAGAGTCTGGTGGATGGAGGTGGGTATTGGAGCAGCCTACCTGCAGGAAACTTTACTGCTGGCTGGCTAGAGAAGCTGAGGCGGTTGTGGGTGGGGCCCGGTGTTTTGTCCCACTATGGAGGTTTTAGAATGTGGGTTGTTCCAACCCATGGCCTTTCACTTGCCTCTTGGTCCCCTCATTATTATAGTATCTGTGTTTCAAAACTCCACCAACGTTGCAAGAGGATAGGCCCAGAGTTCATATTTGCATTATTCTGTGCACATTTTAAGATTATGATTAGAATTACATCACCATATGCACTTTGTACTCTCTTCCATATTCACACCTTCTTTTTTCCGGAATTTTCCTTACTTATTTGTGTATATTTATCCCTCTGTTTTCCAAATAGAGGGATAACTATAGCCTGCTCAGTCTATAAAATGTTAATTATGTGTTTGCAAGATGACCATTTGCTATTGAATAATGAATTACTCTGTTCCTCTGTGGAAAGAGGATATATCCCAAACATCATGTTAATTAGTTGCATGTGAGTGAAATCTGTAGGGCTGAGGCCTCATGTTTCCCTAGGCTACTTTGGCATGCTTGTTGTTGTCATCCTTATTCAGCTTCTGTTGAAGTAGTCATATAGATGACACTTTGTGGGGGTAGCTTCTGATACTGCTAGGATATAGAATCTCATACCAAACATCATGGTCCTCTAGATCCTTCTATCTTTATGCCCTCTCTTACACAAGGTTCCCTGAACCTTAGGTATGGGAATGTTTATTAATATATCTATTGAAAATATGCTTCACATATCTGCCTTCTAATAGATTGTGGTTTTTTGTAATGGTTCAGTGTGTTGAAAACAAAAGTTTGCTTTATGAGAGGTCAAGAATACACATTTCTATGTTAATTAGCACAGAACTGTGTGTGTGTTGATGTTGTTGTAATGTTGTTGCTGTCATTTTTGTTGTTGCTGCTCATACTGTTAGCTGATATCCTGGCAGTTGTTTGTACTATATATCTAATCACTGGTCCTGTATAGTGATCTAGATTTTTTTATCACTCTAGACCTATAAAATACTTTGATGATTGAAATATCAATACCTCCTATACTGAACTTTTTATCCCAGGATTTCTTTAAGAATCTACAGTCTTTTGAGGTTCAATATGAAGAAAAAGGAGGCATAGTCATTCCCATTTCTGTGAATAATGTCATGCCTCTTGGTTTTTTTAAAATTTGGCATTACATTATATCTGTGAATGCTTTCTTGCAATATGACCACTTCTATAATATTAATTCTAAAATCCTGTGATTATTAAATGCCTTTCCAGTTTGTAGAACATTTTTCTGAAACATTCTCCTGAGATAAGATGTTTACTTTCTTCTTAATGGTTATGTTTAACCCAAGATTTTTTCATTGATGATATTGTAAATGGGATACTGCTCATGATATCCATTCTAAGGTTGCTTTGTTGGTAGTATATAAAAAGATTGTTGATTTTTGTAAACTGATCCTTTCCTTGTCATGCTGCTGAATTTGTTGACTCAACTACATATGTTCTGGTACAATTTGGGAATTACTTAGGTATAAGATCATGTCATCTGAAAATGGAGTTAATTTAGATTCATCATTTCATTGGTACATGATTTTAATGTCCTTCAGTTTCTGTATTGCTAAGTTTAAAAATAAAATGTGAAGAGAGTTTTGTTGTAATTCTTCTTTGAAGGACTTGTGGTAAGACTGATGCTCTCATATTAGAATCCTCCCCACTGATTTTGATTACTACTGAATCACTTTCTCAATTCCATTAACCAGGGCCAAGTGCAGCCCTTTCCCTGCATCATTTCTTTTAATAATCTTGGTCAGTCTAAGAGAAGTAAGATAAAAATCTCTGAGTAGTTTTAATTGTATTTCCCTGATTGCTAACTATATTGAACACTTTAAATTGTTTCTCAGACATGTGTGCTTCACTTTCTGAGAACATGATATTTAGTTGTATAATACATGTTTGATATGGAATAATGTGTTTTCTTGATGATCATTTTGATGAGGAGGCAGAGAAATGAGAATCCCTGGCTTTGTTAACTTGGAAAACAGACACCTTTGGGAAGATTCTGGCTGTTATAAGAATATATCTGCAGAAACAAGGCATTCTGAAATTTGATGAAGGAAGATTATTCCTGTTCAGAATGAGAGTACTACCGAGACTGGTATTTAATTCATCTCTAATAGTGTTGCTTAAGCAATTACCATTCAGAATACACTTAGAAATTATACTGGTTGAAGTAAAGAACAACGGTAGTGGGGCATGTTTATAGAACAAAGCAAGATTTATGTTCTACAGTTCAAGATGTAAGTTCAACTAATTACCTTTGAGTTATCTTTCAGATTGTGCATACTTTACCCATGTTATCAGGATATGAATGGTGAGCTTTAGAACTTCCATGCCATTTGAAGGCTTGCTAGCTTAGAAAGCAACCACTGATAGTAAAAGAAGTGCCATAATCCTTTTACCTCTAAAATAAGACCACTTATAAGTAATAAGTAATTGAAGACCAAGGGGCCAGCACTAAATATAAATGCATATTGGAAACCCTAAATGGACACAGTTGGACTATAAATGTTTGTAAGAACATCCTCTTTCTCAACACACACATTCACACATATTCAAACAAATATGCATATTCGTGAAGAAGTTGTAGAAATTGGAAAAAGAAAACACAGGAATGCTAGGAATTAGTTGGAGAATGAGGGTGAAATGGTATAAATGTACACTGAATGTACCAAATTTTCAGAAGACATTAGTCAATTATTTTTTCTAAAGTAATGTTTTGTAAGGCAAACATTAAAAGTTTAAATAACAGGATTTTTAAGAGAAAATTATGCCATTGTTTCTTATTCATATCTCTTTCTTTTGAATATTAATGTACTTTGCTTTCATTATATCATTAAACTTCATGAGACTGAATGTAACAACGTTGTCTAATATCTTTTCTTTTTCCTTGTCCCAAACCCTCAAAGAAAACTGCATTTACCTTTTCTAATTTGATAACTAACTACATTCTAAGGAATCATTGTAATACAAAGAGAAAATTGTAATAAACACATGCATATTGGTATGGCATGGTATTTATGGAATATCATTCTCATGAGTTTGTTCTTCAAATGGGAGTGACTCATATGTATCTTGATCCATTTGCTTCCTGAAGTATTTAACAAAAGATAATCCCCTCAGATGGACTTTTGAAAACATATTTCATCCTCTCTTTTAAATAATGTGTAACATGGAGGCAGACCCAAACAGTTTGTTCTGTGAAATCTTTTAGAATGTTAGGACTGTTCAACTGATAATCACCATTTTTAGCTAAAAGTAAATATGTAGCACAAGATAAAATTCACTTCTGCAGTGTTCTTGCTCATGCAACTCCAGTAATTGTCACATTTCTAATTATTTCATTTGGTTTTAGTAATGCAGATATCATTTGTTACACCGGAGTGGTTATTTTAATTAGCTTAGTGAATATTTATGTGTTTTTTGAATGAGATCCCTTTCACAAGGTAATATTGCTTCTTGAATCACTTTATTTAATCATTCAAAAGGTAAGATGAGCTCATAGATCATAAAAAGGGAAAGGAAAGGCAAGTCAGGAATTTAGTATATAGTATTCTGACTTCACAGGAGAGGGGAGAATTCATTAAAAAAGAAATGGTGATTTATATGTGATCCTGTTGCAATGATGAAGAGAATATGATGCATGACTCCATTCCTCCTATATCTCTGCTGGCATGAAAGCAAAAATTAAAACATTTATGAACAGGCAGGAAAGATTTGGTCATTGAGAGTTTCTGGAAGCAAAATTAAACATAACAATATATTGAGTATAGAGAAAGGATTGTACACAAATAGTTCCTTCCTATAAATCACCAATATCTTGTGCTTTGGATTGTATAGGATCACTGTTGGCAGAAAATAATGACATTCTGTGATGCAACATAAAAATTTGTATTGAGAGGTTTCAAGGAATATACTGAAAAGATCAACATGCTTTTGTATTTGACAAAAATTATAGTACAAAATCATAAGTAAAGTAAGATTTTTCAAATGACAAGACATATTTTCTTGATGGAATATTCCTCTATATAAAAATATTAGCAATTCTGAATTAAATAAAATCTTTCACATTGTTTTATAAATATTTATAAAAATATCCAATCCTTCATTTCTATCACTGTAAGATTTTCTGCTTTACCCAGACCCAAAAAGATGAATATGGGATGTATTCACTCATAATTGGTTTCTGGACATAAATAAAGAACATTGAGCACATAATTTGTGATCCTAGAGAAGCTAAATGAGAAGGTGAACCCAAAGAAATATATATAGTCATCTGCCTGGATATGGGAAGTAGACAAGATTGCCGGGCAAAAACTGGGAACTTGGGGTGAGGTGGCATGGGGCTATGGGGAAATGGGGTGAGAAATGTGAGAAGGGGAGGATGGGGGGAGCTTGGGGCTTTATATGAAAACATGTAAAACTCAAGATAGCCAAAACAATCCTATACAATAAAGGAACTTCCAGAAGAATGACCATCCCTGATATCAAGCTCTAATATAGGGTTACAGTAGTGAAAACAGATTGTTATTGGCATTAAAACAGAGATGTTGACCAATGGAATTGAATGTAAGACCCGGATATTAATCCACACGCTTACGATCACCAGATTTTTAACAAAGAAGCTAAAATTATACATTGGAAAAAAGAAACCATTTTCAACAAATGGTATTGACATAACTGGATGTCAAACTGTAGAAGAATGAAAATAGATCCATATCTATCACCATGCACAAAACTGAAGTCCAAATGCATTAAAGACCTCAATATAATAAATCCAACCACACTGAACCTGATCGAGGAGAAAGTGGGAAGTAGCCTCAATGCATGGGCACAGGAGACCACTTCCTTAGTATAACCCCATTAGCACAGATAGTAAGTGCATCAATGAATAAATGGGACCTCCTGAAACTGAGAAGCTTCTGTAGAGCAAAGAACACAGTCAATAAGACAAAAAGGCAACCTACTGAATGGGAGAAGATCTTCACCATCCCCAGATCAGACAAAGGACTGATCTCTAAAATATATAAAAACTAAAGAAACTAGATATTAACATTCTAAACAACCCAATTAAAAATGGTGTACTGAACTAAACAGAGAATTCTCAACAGAAGAATTTAAATGGTCAAAGGATACTTAAGGACATGTTCAACTTCATTAGCTATTAGGGAAATGCAAATCAAAACAACTTTGAGATACCATCTTACACCTGTCAATATGGCTAAAATCAAAAACAAAAATGATAGTTTGTGCTCGACCGGGTGTGGAGTAAGAGGAATACTCATCCATTGCTGGTGGAAATGCAATCTTGTGCAACCACGTTGAAAATAAGTGTGGCACTTTCTCAGAAAATTGGGAGTCAACCTACTCAGTAGTAAAAAACAACGACAACTTAAATTTTGCATACAAATTGATGGAATTAGAAAACACTATTCTGAATGAGATAATCCAAAAGGCAAAATATGAATATGGTATGTACTCACTCATTAGTGGATACTAGCCATAAACAAAAGGACGTTGAGCCTATAGTTCATAATCCTAGAGAAGCTAAGTAATAAGGTGAACCCAAAGAAAACCATATAGATCCACCTGGAAATTAGAAGCAGACAAGATAGCCTGACAAAATATTGGAGAAGGGAGGCAGGGGTAGAAGGAAAGGGAGAAGGAGAAGAGGAGGAGAGAAGGGGAGGGATGGAGAGAGCTTAAGGGAATGCTGCACTGGGTGAGACAAGCAGAAAGTGCCATATTTCCCCTAGTAACGTGGCCACTTAAGTTCATAAGAAGGGTTTAGCATTTTAAGAAGTGCTCCTGGATGTTAAAGAATTACAGACACACAATGGACAGATTCAGACATAAAGGAACTCTAAATGTGTCACAGTGTTAGATAAATGTATGTAGGTTTGGGAGAGAGAAGAAATAGAGAGAAATTAAAGGACATAAATGGTTTACAAAGAAGTCTTTAAAGAGACAGAGTACATATAGTCATAGATTAAAGGAATAAAGAAAATAAAATAAATATTAAATGTGTAGAAAAAGTAATAGCATAAAAGCAAGTCATGTAAATTGGAAAATTCACAGAGAGTCTGGATTACGTATATTATTGTGCTATCTTTGAATTTTTTGACTGCAGAGAGACATTTGATTCTGGAGACTGCTAAGATAATCCAACATATATATTTCAAAGGTATCTTGAATTCAAAATTTGAATCTACCGATATGTTGCTTTAGAAAAGAGGTTCATTTTTGTTTCCACAGAGAAAGAGAACCTGTGGATTACATTCAGACTAATATGGTTTGATGGACCAAGACCACCCGAAATGTTGCTTTGAACAACCCTCAAAAATTACCCAATAAACAACAGGAAGCAGTTTGGAGAATAACTATGCCCATAGTCCCAAATACAGTTTATAAATGTTCTTTTATATTTAAAGGGGTGTATGCTATAGAGATTTGCATTGTTAAGGATCTTGGTTTATTGATACAAACTTAAGGTCAATTTTGTTATATGTATATTTCTGCTCTTGGTTATGGTATTGTGTTTGTGCAGCTCATTTTAAAATATAATGCATTATTAAGAAATATAGTCAAGCTTGTTGTCATGGTAGTTGGGTTTTCTAAATATATAGAGATATACTTCAGTTAAATTGGTATTCTTTAAATCTTTCAGAGACCTTCAGAATATGGCATTTAAAATCTTTTAAGAACTTAAAACTTTTAATGTCAGTGAGACACATCTGCTCCTGACAACACCAACTACTTCGAGAGGAAGATGGACATCAAAGAGGTTCCTCAAGGAATTGGCTAGCCATTTGAGTAAGAAACTGCTCTTGCCTGGACTGCTTAATGAACTTGACATGCAGGACCCACAGAGAAATGGCTGCTGAACTTGCAGAAAGGTGAGATAATCTTTTGGGGTTCCTTCTACATGAAAGAGTCTGCCAGATATTCTGCAGGACACAGAAGAAAGGGACTAAGAAACTGCCAATATAGGAGAAACTATCTTTGAAATTTTATGCTTCATGGAAAAGTCTGCTGGATACTATGGGCCTGTAGACTGAAAATGGATGCCCCAAAGGTACAGAAGAACTTTGAGTTACTGTCCTGGCAGCAAGATGTCTCTGTCAGTCCTGGAGTTTTGGCTGTTGCTTCCAATGTACTTTCTGTTTACTTAGGTAATATTATATTCTACCGGAATCTTTGAGGAGTGGAAGAATAGACAATTATATTTATAGTTTGCCTTAGTTATGATGAAAAATAAAATAGATATAAATATTGTAACTGTAATTCTTTCTTGATACTTGTTTTGTTAATATGTAATTTTACTATGTTAAAGTTAAAACATTCCTTTGTATTTAAACAGAAATGGGGAAGTGATGTGGGATTTCCCTTTGTAGCATTGATTAGAAAAGAAAATGTTTTGGACACATAGCAGGGAAGAGCATAGGTAGGCATGGAAAGCTAGCCTGAGTGCTAGGAGAACAAAGGACATAGAGAGAAGTCATGTAGCTGCTGCAGAGCCAGATGTACTGAAACTTTCATGGTAGGCTACAACCTCATGGTGATTCACAGATTAATGGAGATGGGTTAAATTAAAATGTAAGAGTTAGCAAATAAGAAGTTAGAGCTACTGGGCCAAGCAGTGGTTAAAATAATATAGTTCCTGTGTGATTCTTTCAGGGGCTGAGCAGCCAGGAAACAAGTGGCCTCCATCCAACATCATTGTTTAATATTAAAATATGTTGGTCATAAATATTGAAAGTACTTTGATTTTGTTATATCTTTAGACTTCAGGAAATTGAATGGAGCAACTCTAATATCTTTTTTTCTTTGTCACAAGCCCACAGAGAAGATTGCATCTGCCTTTCCTATTTTGACAGCAAACTATACTCTAAGGAATCATTGTTATATATAAAAAATTGTATTATTTTTTTATTTTGTATTTATTTTTTATATACATGCATATTTGCAGGATTTGGTATTGGAAGATCATTTTCAGGAATTTATTCTTCAAGGAGAATGACTCATACATACGTACACCATTTAAGCATATCCTGATTCATTTGCTTACTGACATCTTTTAACAAAAGATAATCTTCTCAGATATAGTTTTAAAAACATTATTTCATCCTCTCTTTTAAATAATGTGGAACATGGGGATAGATCCCAAAAGTTTGTTCTGTGAAATCTTTTAGTGTATAAGGAGCATTCAACTGCAAATTATAGTTTTCAGCTACAATTAAACATAAAGCAGAACATACAATTCACTTGTGTAGTGCCTGTGTCCATCTTTCACCAATAATTGTGACATTTCTAATTATTTCAATAGGTTTTAGCAATACAGATATCAGTTGTTACACCAGAGTACTTATTTTAATTAGCTTAGTGAACATACACATGTTTCTGGATGAGATCCTTTACAAAACATCTTTATTGCTCTTTGAAATGTTTTATTTAATCATTCAAAAAGTAGGAAGAGATCATAGATAATAAGAAGGGAAAGAAAAGGCAAGTCAGCAATTTGGTATGTTTTATCCAGACTTCACAGGTGAGGGGAAAATTCATTTAAAAAGAAATGGTGATTTATATGTAATACTGATTTCATGCCCAAGAGAATATGATGCATTATTCTCATCGTGTTGTCATCTGTGCAGACATAAAAGCAAAAATTAAAATATGATTGAACAGAATAGTATTTGTCCTTGAGAATGTATGAATGCAAACTTAAATATAACAAAACGGAGTATAGAGAATGGATTGTACATAAACAATTCCTTTCCTAGAAGTCACCAATACCTTGCACTTGGGATTCTATAGGAGTACTTTCAACAGAGAATAATGACATTCTGTGACATACATGAAAATTTATATTGAGAGGGTTCAAAGAATATACTGAAAACATCAACATTATTTAACAAATTATACATGTAGAAAACTGTGACAAATAATAGCCCACAGTCATAAAGAAAGAATTATTTGTCAAATACAAGATACATTAAATTGATGGAATAGTCCTCAATATAAAAATTTTAGCAATTCTGAACAAGATAAAAGTCCTTCATACTGATTTATAAATAAACATATTCTATCATTCATTTCTGTAACTATAAGATATTCAGCCTTAAAAGACAATTAATATTCTATCTTAATTTTGCCTAATTTGAGTTCATTTTTTCCTTTGTAACATACTTTTTCTATTTTTTATGTAATAAACACAAATCTATTGAAATATCAAGACGGTTAGTCAATGCTTTTGTTTCTACTCACCTAAAGAAGATCATTATTTAGGACAATTATCTGTAAAAGAACATGTATGTGGTAAGGAGTGACATAAATGTTCTCATATGAATATTAGAACAGCTCCACAAGGATTATTTCTGGAAAAAGCAACTGAAAGATTGCATATGACTAGATTTATTCCAAATCAGAAACTTATTGACTAGATAGATAAATAGATAGATAGACTAAGTATGTTTATATACTTATATATTTATGAATATAAATCAATATATATATATATGAATAAATATGTATCTATGTATTTAGAAATGCTATGGCCATAATAATAAACACTGAGGTTACCTGTAGCCTGAACATCTTGAATGTTTTCTCTTGGAATGTTCTGGACCTTAGCAAATTCCTCAATTTTTTCATATTGTTCAGGAGTCAAAGGTTGACCTTTTCCTATATTGTATAATTGACAATGTTAAAGATAGGTTCAGTAGAATTCTTCAGAAATTACATTGCTTCCTTAGTATCCCAACTACTCCAATTTCATCTATCCTGGGTGGGTCAATACAGGCAACAATAATTTTCCCCAAATTCCATGAACACATTTAATAAAGTCTAAATGGTGGTATGACATCACTTTTCAGTATTCCATGATGTATCAAAAAAAAAAAAAACTTCTCTAGAGAGTTCACTCATCTCAATCCTACCCACTTTCAAAAACATGACCCTAGAGAGTCATGGGTGCCTGTCAATGGAATTCTCACATTTTTTCCAAGTCTATAACCTAGAGTTTACGTTTTAATTTAGTACACACTTTTTCAAAAGACATTCCAAATGGTTTGAACTTTAGAAAAATATGTTTTCCCTTTTTCCTCTGAGGAAATTTGAACATAAACACTTCCAATGACCTCACTCATCACCCCAAATCTTCAATGACCGTGATACTCAAATTACAATATAATTTAAAAGTTGGTCCACAAAGCAATCAGATTGTTATTTAGTGCATGGGAGTTTGGAAATACCATGATACTGTATTTGGAGGGTGAATCTGACTTAATCCTTATTTGCTGGATGATAATTTTGTTACTATTTTAAAAAAACCCACTACCATTCTTACCATAAACATAAATCATGTTTGTAGTCTGTCCAGTTCTATCCACATTCTGATTGGCAAAGATTATAAACTCTGGTGTTAAATACACAGGTCCAAATGTATTGTCACCTTCAACTGCAATAACAGAAACATTTCAAAATGAGTGTCCCTCATCTTTTTACTTTGTTTGATGTCACCTGTTGACTAAACATTACTATTTACCGCAACTCTATCAATCACCTCTGATTCATTATCATATGACAAATGTGTGCAAAGATATTCCTATAGTAATTAATTTTACCCATCCCATCATAATACTCATTAAACCTGACAATGAATCCTAGGTACAGATACTTTCCTTTTTCTCTGAATTCATCATGTCAAGACCTATGAGATCACTCTGTTGGGTATTCCTTCCCCTTTCAACCAGATCTAAAAGATCACCTATCAATTTCCCAAAAGTATAAAACTTTGGTGTCATTCCATGGTAATACATGGTGAGCAAATGAATATATACGCAAAACAGACTCTAGTAATGAAAAATAGACACAAAAGTTTTCATCTTGTATGACTATTGATGGAAAAGCTATAAGAATGAACATGTCAAATTTATTAGACATTCATAGTGTATATGTGTCTGTCTCTGTGTGTGAGTGTTCTATGTACATATACCTTTCTCTCCATCTCTCTCCAGGTGTGTATGTATGTGTGTGTATGTGTGTGAGAGAGAGAGTCTGAAATTTATACTTACTGACAAGGAAATAAAAGTATTTTGGGATCTGGATATTTTCAATTACAGGACTGCTTTTTAATATCCATGTAAAGTTTAGGAAATAATAGACTTTCCAGAAGAATGTGCGCTCCATTCATTTAAGATCAAACCAAAAGGCACACCAGTTATAATTCAAGTGAACAATGTTGCTATTACTTTAGCAATTTTTAAAAATTGAGTCCGTCTGAAATTTCTAAACAGACTTTCCACTAACTGCTTTGCAAAATTGAGGTTATCATCCAACGATCTAAATGTTATGATCTTAACAAAATATGAGAAAAGGAATCTTTAAAATGGTACTGTTAATTTTAATCCTCTATTAATCCAGGTTGATAGAAAATGCCTATAATATGAGTACTTGATAGCCTGAGGCTATAAGTTTGCAAATATGTTTGGGGCATGAGAGACTTATTAGTGAGTGTCAGGCCTGTCCAATAACAACCAAGATACTGTATGAATGAAAAGACACTGGATTTTATCTAGAAGTAAATTTTCACACAGGAAACTATTTGGAGATGTTTTGTTGGCATTACTCACATCTTCAGGTAATAGTGTTCTTCTCCATGTAAACTTCAGAAGACCTACAATGTACTTTGACTTTGTACCCTATCTCAGTTGGTTGGAAGGGTTGATAAATTACAAAGTAACCAAAATGGTTCTAGATTTATGTACCTGTGGGTGTCTGAAGTGTCAGCTTGTATGTGCACACCCACAATGCTTTTGTTCAGAGAAAGCTCCCAAATCCCATACTTACACTGTGCATTGTACTTGCCATCTTCTTGCCTGTTCCCAGTGACTTTGGTCTTTGTACATTGACCATTCACCCTAAAAAATTAAACAGAGTAACGATTCTTTATTCTTTATAACATTGTAATTAGTATTAACGACCTTCAAGTATTATAGTGAACCTGATGAACAGTGTACAGAGCTGAAAGAGAAGTATCTATGCTTACCTCAGTTTTCCTAATTCTTGTTTAGAAAATATCATTCTGTTTGTAATTATGTACATGACTTATTTTGAGTCAATTTTAACAAGTCCTATGAAGGCTGTGATTTCTTCCTTATCTGATTTAACTATTCACTGAGTATGATTTTTAATGTTAATTTTCTTGTTTTAGTCCAACAATAAGTACATTGAAATATGTGCTTGTGTTTTAAGTGATTTTATTTGTAACCTAAATCTTATAATTGTATCTAGAGTATCGGAATGATTTAAAGCATTTGAAGTTCTTATGGTGTTATGCACTCATTCATTGAGCATTGCCATCCAGATGGCAGAGAGAGAATCTCTGAATCTAGAGCATCAGATACAGTACTTTACAAATTAGATTTATCAAAGATGGGTGTAGAAGACTTTTATGACATTATTGACTGAATAACATAACATGTGTGTGATGGAGGAAGGTCATTGGCTAATAAAGGAACTGCCTTGGTCCTTTTTTATTGGTTAGGACATAGGTAGGTGGAGTAAACAGAACAGAATGCTGGGAGGAAGAGGAAGTGAGGTCAGACTCGACAGCTCTCCTCTCCGGAGCAGACGCCTCAACGCCATGCTCCCTGCTCCAGGGAAGATGCACGCTATGAAGCTCCGACCCAGGATGGACTTAGGCTAGAATCTTCCCGGTAAGACCGGTGCTATTCAGATGATAAGAAATGGGCTAGTCCAGGTGCGAGAGTTAGCCTAGAAGAGTCTAGGTAGAAATGAGCCAAAGCAGTGTTTAAATGAATACAGTTTGTGTGTTGTTATTTCGGGCAAAAGCTAGCCGAGCAGGCGTCTGGGGTGTTGGGGATGCAGCCCCGCCGCCCCTATTACTACAATGTGTGTCTTTGAAGCAAATGCTCACACATACTTTTAAATTAGTATAAATGATATTCTTAGAATCTCCTGCATATAATATTAAAGCCTGAAATTCAAGCACAGGCCTGCAACCTGGAGAATTTCTAAGGAAACAATAAAGGAACTGGAGACAATATCCAATTTCTGTGTTGTGTCCAGAGCTAACCCATTATGGAATAACATAATCACATTTCTGACAACAAGACCTTCAATTTCATGACCAGAAACAGAACATTGGCCTATAAATTTAACAAGATGAAATCTGTAAAATGTAAATAGTCTTCTAAGTTTACATGGTTGACAATTTGCTTACTTGATATAAAATGTCAATTCCAATCTATCACATGACTCCTTACAAGTAATTTCACGAAGGTAGATTCTCAGAGGTCTTCCTTCTTCTATCTTTTTCACATTGTCAGCAGCAATGGCAACAGTAACCCACTTTCCATCAATCTGAAAAAACAGCAAAGGACATTAGAATGTGAGTTGGTATCAAATCTATGATCCCAGTCCTTGGGAATACATAAAATAACTAGAAACATAAATCAATAATATTTTCTTTATTAGTTAAAAAGTATGGTTCTAGAGATGTAGAATAACACAGGGTAATATGATGACTCAATTTACATAGCGTTTGGTACATGAGACCTTTAGGAATTACTCATGTGCTTGCCTCTTAAGCTCTGAAATTCAACCCATAGTTTCCTTAGTTCATTTGTTTCATCTTAGAAAAATCTGATTGAAAAAGTGCACATGAGTGAAAGTCAGAAATGAATATGGACTTGCATGGACAAACTGAATGACACATCACATCCACAAAAACATGCTGTTGAAGAACATCAAACCTGTTCACAGACCAAATGAATTTACCTCAACATGAGCACGAGCCAGACCAAATGCCAAAGCCAGCAGCAGAAACTTTACCATGGTGGTACCAGCCTTTGCTCTTCTGCAGAAGCTCAAAGTAGAATATTTGTGAAGGAACTGAACTGACAAAGCTTTTTTATACAGTTAGTTAAAGGGAGTTTCATGAAATCAACCAATGGTTCTGTGCCACAACAACTTGGATCTGTCCAGTATTTCTACCTTGACCCTCTTGAACGGTTTGTGATCTCATATTCCTAAACTAATACAATTAGACTAAAGGTCAGGTTCTGTTCAGATGATTAATTGAACATACTTGTAAAAAAAATAACTCTCCCTGTGAGAACATTTAAGCAAACATTTTGCTTCCAGAACTGTACTGGTGGGTAAAGGTCACGATGAATATGCATATGTCATATAGGATTCATTTAAAACCATGGCATGTGCTTTAAAATACATTCTGAATCTAAGCATACTACAGTGCAGTTAAATTAATTTAAAACTGTAGACTGGACTATATGAGCCAAAGCAATCACACTGTTAGAAGATAAGTTTGTAACACTAAAGAAGGATTTTGTAGACAGATATTGATATGTCCTGTGCTATCTTTAAGTCTTTCCATATATTGAGTACTTTTTTTCTTCTAGCACACTGAACTCAACTGTTATAACACAGAGCTTCAAGAGATATCGCCAATGTTTAACTGTTTAACTAATAGAAAAAAATGCTGCTAGATGTCTCCTGACAATGAATACTGGTATCATTAATCAAAAGAAATGAAATCAAGTGAAACAGTCTGTACAAAAATGACATTCAAAAAACTCCAAAAATGTGCAAATAGACTCTGCTCAAAATATTATTACGAATCCTAAAGCAAGGGTCATCCCTGCCCAGTTGATTTCTTTACACGTCAAATCCAAGGTCGGTTTTGTGCCTAGCCATAGGATCTTGTTATCCATTTCTAGGAACAACCAAGAATATCAGGACTCTGGAGTACCTGTTTATCCTCTGGGACTTCCCTCTCTGACACACAAAATAAACTACAGTTAGAATTTAGTATTTTTTGTTGAAAACTCATAATTTCTTACGACATCTTTATAAAAAATTAGTTGCCCCTTCATAACACTTTCTTTAAATTATAACCTATTATTTTCTCTATTTTTTGAAATTTGAGATTATAGCACAATTACATGATTCCCCACTCCCCTTTCTTCCCTCTAAGCATTCCAATATGTACCCCCTTAATTTCTTTCAATTTTGTGGACTGTTTTTTTCACTAAATGTTGTCTCATGCATATGAGTGCAAGTTCGCAAGAGAGTCCTTAACATTTATTTGAAGATTTGAAACTGGGAATAACATGCCACTTTTGTTTTTTAGATCTAGGTTAGCTCACCAAGGCCAGCTGGACTGTTACCAAAAAAAAGCATGGGATAAAACTGGACTCTCGGAACATGGCGAACAATGAGGGCTGATGAGACACCAAGGACAATGGCACGCGGTTTTGATCCTAAGCAATGTGCTGGCTTGCTGGGAGCCTAGCCAGTCTGGATGTTCACCTTCCTAGATATGGATGGAGGGGGGAGGACCTAGGACTTACCACAGGGCAGGGAACCCTGACAGCTCTTTGGACTGGAATGGGAGGGGGAGAGGAGTGGGAGGAAGGGGAGAGGGGTGGGAGGAGGGGGAGAAGAGTGGGAGGAGGGGGAGGGAAATGGGAGGCTGGTGGGAGGAGGTGGAAATTTGTTTTTTTTTTTTTCTTTTCTTTCTTCTCCTTTTATCAATAAAAAAATTAAAAAAAAAACTTCCAGTGGAAACCATGACACATA